>NW_011888871.1:1019244-1022544 GCF_000151845.1 Pteropus vampyrus | reverse complement strand
TCCAAACGGGGTTCCTCTGTCCTTCCTCCTGGCCTGAGGACAGCCAGATTCCCAGAGGAAGATTTAACAGAGTCACTCCGCCGGGGGAAGGCGGGGGTACCGGGCCAGGAACAGCGCAGATGAGGCTGGGACTGCCAGGGCCGGACCTCCCCTGCCCCACTCACCGCCCGAGGCGGAGGAACGGGGACTATGTGGAGACGCAGTGCCCATATTAAGGCTGAGCTCTGAACTTGACAATCCGCCATTCTCTTTCCCTTGGACAGAAGCTAATAAAAAGAAAGGAGGGAGAGACCCAAAGTAGAAACAAAGTCCTCCTCCTCTACGTAAACACAAGAAGTGAGACCAACACCTTCCTGAAGAGCCAAATTTTTAGCAACGGTACTTCTAAATTTTATCTTTCTGCAACTACCTAGCTACGTAATTTGACATTTGATACAACAAAGCCATAAAGATTTATAAGATCCATAATCATTACCTTGACAATAAAGATAAAATCTACTGAGATATCATAAAATACTCCGTACTTTAGAGGAGACAGCGATGACTTTTGCAGCCATAATCTCTCTTACCCTGCTTATTGGCACACACCATCTGCTATATTAGCATGTCATGTCACACAGAACCTCTCTTGTAATTGCAAACCTCACATTATGATAACACCAGCAGAATACGAGGGTATGGAAGAGGCACAAACAGAAAGGGAGAGAATGGCTAATTTATTTATTCTTGCTCTATCTCGTTCCCCAAATCATTTAAGTGGCTTAGTATTCAATGGCTTAGCCATTCAAAAACAGGTTTTCATACTTATGTGCTAGGCACATTGTGCTAGACAATAGGGATAAAACAGTGAAGAAAAGATAGGCCTTATTCTAAAGATTGACAGTCTTGTAATACAGATCTGTCACATACATAGCAAAGAGAAAGGACACGGTGTTCAAGCTCAGGAGTGAGATGTAAAGCAACCACTACACAGACTGGTGAATGTCCTTCATGTCCATTCCTATGGTCTTAACTTACGTAAATGATGTCACGTAGTATCTATCGTTCTGCAATTCATCCTTTCAGTCACCATTATGCTTTACGGTTTAAAGTTGAGACTGAGATATACACACCCGCGTGCTCTCTGACTGCTGAACACATACACACCCGCAGCGCCGTCTTCCACTGGACGAATATCACATGTTCCATTTACGCTTCCTGACCAATATATATTTAGGTTTCAGTTCTGCTCTATATCAGCCAATGCACCAATGAACCTCACTTTAAATATATTTTTGTGACTAATGCAAGTTTTTCTCTAGTCTACCTAACCTTTCGTATCTTCGGTTACCTTTCTCAGTTATGTGACGAATAAATAACATAAAAGATGTAAAGTACTTTCTAAATAGTAAAGTTCTACATAACCTTAAAAATTTAAACAGAGATTACCATACGATCCAACACTGTCACTCCTAGATACATAACCCAGAGAAATGAAAACATGTTCGCACAACAACCTGTACATGGATGTTCACAGCAGTATTATTCACAATTGCCAAAAAGTAGAAGCAACTGAAATGTCTACCAACGGATGAATAAAATGTGGTATGTCCATACAATGGAATACTATTCAGCAACAAAAAGGAAGACTGTCGACACCCACTGCTACATTGATGGATCTTGAAAACTTTATGATAAGGGAAAAGAGCCAGTCACAAAATGTCACGCATGTGTGAATTCAACTTATAGAACGATCCAGAATGGGCAAATTCATGAAGACAAAAAGCAGAGTAGTGGTTGCCAGGGACTGGCTGGGGGCGAACGGAGAGTCATTTCTACCAGTGCGGGATTTCTTCCCGAAGTGATGAGTGTTCTGAACTGGTGGTGATGTCTGCATAACCTTGACAATATGCTAAAGGTTACTGAACCGTACACCTTAAAATGGTGAATTTTATGATACATAAAGTATATCTCAAAAAAAGTTCTAACCTATAAACTTCCCTAGGATATGATTGTGCTTACACATCCTTCCGTCCCCTCAAATATCATGTAGATCTAGTAGGTCTTCGACTTACGTTCCTACCTCAGTCTTATGGACACAAGGCGTCTCATCAGTATGGGTCCATTGGGAACCTCGTCCTGAGACCATTCCGATTCATATCTACTCTTCGCCCATTAGTAAGATGGAACATAATTCTTACTGAAAAGGGTGGAGGCCACCCTACCACAGGTTACATGAGGTTCCGAGGTATGGATGTCCACAGTGTGCCACCTGATAATACACGCTGAAGAAAAGCAGCAGGTAAGGAACACCAGAGGCTCAGCCAGGCTGGGTCACGGGCAGGTCTGGCTTCGACAGTCCATGCACTGTCCAGGGTGCTGAATTTGGCTCCACAACCCTCCCACCGACTACCCGCACACATGCACACAGACCATCTCAACTGCAGAAAAGTCTGGTTTTATTATAGAAATTATATTTAAAGGCAAGTTACCTAGTCTGTTTTCTATTTCTGGTTAAGTTTGAAACAATATACTAAGCACGTACATCGTTACATTGTGTCAGATAAATTATTTGTAACTTTTATCAGTATGGAGCTCCACGGAGAGTTCCTCCAATCCTTATTTAAAGCACAGTCATTAAGGACCTACTACACTAGGCAATAGGCTCACATCTGGTGCACAAAGTTCCAGCCTCCGTCGAGACTGCACAGACATTAAACGAGTTCAATGCCAGAGGTCACAGTCTGTTGCTCTCAAGTTATAGTCAAGTCAGCTCACAATTTTTTAATTGTGGAGAGAACAGACACAAAGAATACAGAAAAAAATGAGAAAAATTAGTATGAATAAAATAAATCACTGCATTAAAAGAGAGCTTTTCCAGTTAACACTACATATCGTTTGTCATTTCGCGGCAGCGTATCAACTGCAGTTCAGATTTGCTGAGAAGCACCACAGATACATAAGACAGCAGAGTTTTGCAACTGGATCTCTAATTAAGCTGACAAATGTCAGACACTGCTTGCTACTAAAACATCCTATTGATAAAAAGCGTGAATTGGAAAGGGGGGAGGAAATCAAAAGAATAAATCCAAGCTCCAAATTTCAGTTCCTGATTCATCTATACCATTGGATCACACGTTTCTGTTTCTTATCATTGTGCTTGCGGTCAACTGTTTTTAGTTCCAAGGAGAGGTCAAGTTCACGAGTTAACACTAAAGAGTGACTCAGACTGGTCTCCTCCTTCACCTCCACGCAGCACCTGGCGACATCAACCAGCAGGCACTTTTTGCGGCTCTCTCGTCCCTAAATGCGGAACCCCAT
>NW_011888871.1:1010226-1018224 GCF_000151845.1 Pteropus vampyrus | reverse complement strand
AGGCAATGGAGGGAGAAGAGACAGAACGAGGCGACCTGACCGGGCAGGCCACCAGACGAGAGATACGGGAGCGAATATGCGATCAGGCTGCAATCTGTGTTCAGGGCAACCAAGAGCACTATTCAAATAGCCTCGGAAGCATCCAAAACGCAAATGTAATGAAATCTTCACAGAGACCACCCATCATACAGGACAGGTGGGGTGAAGGATCTGAAGACCGGTGGAATCTCGGCAAGGAGTGGAAAAACACCAACCCCGAAAGAATCTTAAAAGCCGATGTTAATCAGAAGCGAGAGTGTCAATTCACGTGATCTGGTTTTGTTTCTATGTCATGAAAAACAAAGTCAACTCATTTCTCAAGGGGAGAGAGGGAAAGAAGCTAACCACGGTAACGCATTCCTACGCCTTTCATCTCGGCAGCCGGACAAGCCAGCACTGCGTGCCTCCGACTGTCAGCAGGGCTGACAGAGCCGCTTAAGCTAATTAACCAGCTTTTCAAAATGCAAGGGGAATGTACCTCGGCATTGCTTAATTATTTCAGAACTGGAAACCGCTAAATAAATATTGCAAAGCCTTTGGTAAATAAGTGGTACTGCGATTCTATAATGCACTATTGTTATTAAATAATAGTGAATATAGTTGAGTATGCAAAAGCAAATAGAGTTCTAAAAGCAGAATTTTAAAATGTATATTAAAATAAAACAACAATTCACAAAAGGAACAATCTGTTCAACATATCAAATGTAAACAGTTAATTCAAGTGCAGGTCAAATCAATAAGTTCACATAAACGGATACTTAAAAAGAATGATCGGCTCAACATACAAGGAGAGAAGAGGAACTGACTAAAATCCTGACTAACATGATAAATGAGATACACAAATATATTATTTAAATATTTTTCAGTAATTTGTCAAACGGTATGCTGTGTGGAATGCGGTCATAACTTCCTTTAGAAATAATACCCAGTGTAGTTTTTTAAAAAATCAATAAAGCCAATGCTTGTAATTAAAGACTGAGGAGTGTTAAGTAACAATACAGCATAGAGGAAAAGAAACATTTTAGTCATAAAATGGATTTCGGCCAAAAGAGTGAACTATGGTGTTCTCCAGGCCCCCGCAGCCCACTGGCCTTTCCCGGGTTCTCTGTAGGTCTGGGCCACGGTGTCTGCTGAGAGCAGGCTACGTCTGCCCGTCTCCGGAGTCCAAAACCTCGCCTGGCACAGGGTAGTCACGCAGGAAGTCAAAATTAAAGGATTTATTTACGAGCCAGTCTCTGCCCTAAAAGTGGGAACCCCTTGAAGGGGAGGGCCAATTCTTATTGACCTTGCACAGTCGATGCCTACGATAGTGCCTCACATATAATACGCACCCAGGAAATGTACCTCGGCATTGCTAAATGAAGGATCCTCATTTTCAACTTACAGTATCTGGCCTGGATCTTACAATATAGGCAAATATTGTGATATACATCACTCACATAAAGCTGGTTTTCTGCAAATAAATCTAATTTATTAAATGAGAGATGGCTGCCCAGGGTCACACACTGAGATAAACAACCTCCGGATGTAAGCATCCTGTCAGTATGCTTATTTTCCCCCTTTATTTATTTGTTCTTTCATTTATATCTTTTAATCACCAATGTTTAAGTAGATTTCTGAAACTGGTCAAGTATGGCACTGGTCACTTAGCATGCTGCTAAGTGACTCTGTGAAGCCTGGCACCATGCAAGAGGGCTTACAGAATCTGTTTTCCATCGGTCATTGAAAGAAACATTTGGTAATGGCTATCAGCAAGGATTATGCCGTTTGAAAATCCCCGCGGTAGTCTATAAAAGGTTAACATGGAGTTTTAGGAAGCCCAGAGCATTGTGAGTAGGCTGTGAACGGATGGGGAGACAGAAGCCACCCTGCAAGGGCTGCTTTCACCCAAGCGTCATCGGTGCAGACCAGTATTCCCTGCCCGTTCGCTGTTTGTTGTTTGGTTTTCTCCTGCCCCTTACAGAGAGACAGAGCTGTTCCGGGGGAAGGGTAACCTCTGTCCTCTCCTCTGGGATTCTTGCTCCCATCGGCAACCAAATCTCTGTGCCTCACCCACTCTGTAGTTTATTCGATCTTGTCCACAAAGAAGTAAAAGCTAGATAATAGAATAGATATTTTCTGCTATTCTGTCTTAGTGTAAAAGTGGACTGCTTACATTACAAATGTACTAGACATGCTTATTTTACAAAATGGAAACTCTTACATTTTTCAGCTACTTTCTAAATTCATTGTGTGTGTGTGTGTGTGTGTGTGTGTGTGTGTGTGTGTGTATCAAAGTTTATATGCATGCACACATGTAAGTCCGCTTACATATGTGCGCGTGTATTTATACGTGGACACTATATGTGGCTTCTCAATCATTCAAAAAGTTTTTGATGGATGATCAGAGATTAATATTTTCCCTTAAATATTCCTTCTTCTGAAACACATCCAGAAGCTAGGATTGGCCTATCCTTTTTTCGTACCCTAGTCTGGATGGTAAAGCTAAATGCTTTCAACACGTTCTACTCAATTCACAAAATGATCTAAAGAGTAAGAAACCAAAACTCGGGTGGATTAATAAACTGGCCCAAAGTGGAAGAAAGAGAGGCAGGATTTGAACAAGGTCTGCCTGACCCCAGAGTGTCTGATCTTGACAATAAGTGAAGTAGGGGAGGAAAAAATAATCCAGCAAATATCCTTCAGACACAAGTTGTAATTCCATAGAGAGAGAGAGAGAGAGAGAGACATTTGATACTTAAGTACAAATCTAGAGTTATTTATATTGTCTGGATTTTCTGAAAAGCTGTCCCATAGATGGATGGATGGATGGACGGATGGACAGACGGAGAGACAGACAGAGGGACAGACGGACAGATTTTTTTTTAAGCCAGGAGTCCAGTGCAATACACACATCCAAGTCAATGCCGAGAGAAGCACGGTGAGATGCTACTGGCTGAATTCATAGTTCGATGCATCATTTTCAATGAGGGCAAAAAAATCACTTAGATTAACCACTCGACTAACTCGTTCTGGAATTTGTTCAGGAAATTAAATGTACGATACTATACTGAGGAAGAAAGCAATGACATAAAATCAAGAATACGGGTATGAACTTTCCTACCGGGTCAGTCACCCAGCCATGCCCCTTGACCCCACTCTATCACCCCTGCCCGTCCTGCTGAAGCTAGCTTCCTTACAGGCATACCCGATGATGTCACGCTCCTCTCAAAACCCTGTCTCCGTCTTACCCCAGCACGGGGTCAACTCCAAAGCTTTCAAAGGCAAATGGCAGGCAAAACAGTCCAGTATGAGGCTCGGGAAGGGCAGAGCTCGTAGGGAATGGCGAGGGCACACAGCTGTAAAGGCGTGTGACGTGCTACGTTCAGGACAAGCAGTAAACCGGTGGTCAGCACGGCGGCTACTGGTCTCCAGCTTGTGCACTCAGAGTGGAATCTGCTGCTTTGTCTAGCACAGGGTAGTCATGCAGTTGGACTGTCCAACTTTTATTTCCAATTACTCCACCCTACCCCTCGAACTTCAAGTTCCTGTAACAGCAGAGCACTCAGAGCCACCAACAGTCCACACGTTCTTCTTTCAGAAAGTATTCTTGGACTAAAACGACGGCTTACAAATGGGCGAGTTGGCCTGGGCCGGTCTCGGAATAGAGTCTCTGCAATGATGAGAAAACTGGGACTTGCCAGGGCCACCGAGGTTGCTCAGAGGTAGGCCAGAATCAGAACCAGAGCCCTGTGGTTCTGGTTTTTGTTCTGGTTTGTGGTAGCTGTTTTTGTTCAGAATCTTTCTACACATAGGCAATTCCCCTCTTATAAAAGGCTCGTTTGAGTATTTTCATTTACTTAACACAAACATGGAAACCTGAATCCTATCACATACAGGATAGAACACAAAATTAACAAGTTACACTATTTCAAACCGTGCCTTTAAAAGTACTCCAAAGTAGCTTTTACACCCTCATGCAATCGAAGCTCGGTTATTGCGACCCCACTCTCCGCAGTGTTTAGAGGGCCCCGTGCTGCGCTGCCCGGCGCATCTGAACCATTTGCCACGGCTGTGAGTCGATTCAGCCTGCGAGTCACCGACCTCGGTCACGTAAAAACACTGACAAGAATCAACTGGCTTTCAGCCCAGAGAAGCTTGCAAAACCAGTTCGGAAGTATTTATTTCAAGCTCCTTTTCCACTGGGTATTCCTGCACCCCTGAAATAACATCAGAACCAAGGGCAGACTAATAAGTTGTTTAGGTAATCAAAGTCAACAGCTCCATTAACAATAATGCTGCCGATCTCTATTACCTGAGCTAGACAGGTGGATATAGATACACTATACGCGCATGTACGTCCATCGTGCTGCTTCACTGCGACGTGGAATACACTACCCCAACACCCAGAGCGCGTGCTCCCACCCCAGACAGAGCACGGCAGTGAGCAATCAATCACTGCCGAGACAGACAACAGTCACAACCAGGTAGTGACTATTTTACATCGAAACACTAATACGATGCCGAGTCTCCCTTTCTTATCATGCTTGTGTTCTTTCTACTCTTTACTCAGATTGCTAGGTATCCACAGTTATTCTCCTCACAAGGACAAAAGATTTGTTTGCCGAAGTCATTACGCTGCTACCTGAACAACTGCTCCTTAAGTTAAAATCCAAACATCTGTCTTCCAGTGGTATTTAGGAGTCAGCACCACAAATCAAACAGAAAACACTGTCGAATCGTCACAATCTGAAAATAAACTGAGCTGGGCAATAACAGCAAAATTTTCCAGTATTAATTTCCAAACATTTGAAAGAAACAATCAGTCATTACCTCTATGGAGGACAAAAAGGTAAAGTAAAATAAAATCATAAAATTTTAGACTAAAGGAATCTTAGCGATCTCCTAATGAGTAAGCTAATGGCACACAGAGGTACAGAAATGGTGGTTTATCTAATTTATAATAAAGCAAAGTGTGTATAATTAAATCTCTAGCAATCAGAAGCCATCACATTCATGTAAGAGCAAAATGAGTCTAATAAGTTTCCACATAGTTATAACAGAATCTATTGTTGGGTTTAGAATAAAGTTTATGTTAACTAAACCTAACATAAACAATGTGTTTGAAACCTAAACACATTGGTTTCTATTTTTAAGCTGAACCAATAGTGAAGGGAAAATTGCAATCAAGAAGAAAAGCAACATTGTGATTTATTTAGACACCTTAAAATGTCATTCTAAAATGGCCCATATTTTTTTTAAAAAGGAACTACTTCAAATTATTTGCCTTTCACAATGCGTATTCTTATTTCGCTTGAAAAATTTAATTGTGTTTTGCGTATGACCTTTAGAGCATCATTGTCACAGCTTGATAACATGCAAATAATTTCAATAAAACACCTATCACAGATGGAAAGTAATAAAATCATAATAGAAATACTCAAACTTTATAATCCTATTTAGGAGAAATTTCTTTTCTAAAACTTAGTCTTTGCCTCTTCAGAAATGAATATTATGCTTCTAAGTGAATTTCTTCGGACGACATGATGAAAACGAATGAAGGGCCTCCCCTAGTACTCTACGCGCCAAACTTCAGCATCCTTTATGCCTGATCATTCGACTCCGCAGTCCCCATCAAAGCCCGTCCTAGGAATTTCAATGAGATCTGACACATTTCCCCTGCATATCCTACTGAGGGCAAGACTCTAAGTCACATGGAGCTTTCCCTTCTTTAAGGTTTTTTTTGCATTTATTTTCTGCATATTATTTCCTGTAAATGATACCACTTTGTCATTTATGTTTTGCATAAAAGCCATACCTTGCAAGCCAGATTGAATTCCATGAGGACAGGACCCAATTTGCACCTTCTTTTATATCTCCCACAATAGCTAACACAAAGTACATACGTAGCATGTGTTTGTACCTCCTAATTGACAAAAGCAGTAAAGACAGCCAGACGGGCGTGTAAGAGCATGAATATAAACTCCTAGCAAATGACATGCGCTAGTCTGCACATCCAGATATAAAATGAAATTGAATGGCTATGCATTTGCACAAATACCATTTGCTCTCATTTTGGCCGATATTTAAATGTTATTTTACATTTTAAGTATTTGAGAAACTAAAGAGTAATTTTTAGTAGGTAGGAAATCATTACAAATAGGCAGACTATTCCCATAGTACAGGTAGGTAAACTAAGGCTCAGAGAAGTAATGTAAATGTCCAAAGTATAAGTAAGAAGTAAATCTGGAATAATCAGATCTCTATCAATCAGAAGCCAACCCACTGACATAAGAGTAAAATAATTTTAATAAGTTTCCTGATAAGATTATAATAGAATCTACTGTCGAGTTTAGAATGAAGTTTATATTAACTAATAGATTTGCTAATGTTGAAACTTAAACATGTTGCTTTCGATCTCATTCTTTAAAACAGGAAAACTGTAATTGCTTAAATTTCAATAGTCTTAGTTACCTTTCCATTCTGGTCCTGCCTCCTCCATGATTTTATGCTCAGCTCATCCTGACTATGGTTTTGGGTATTCCCCCAAAATCTTCACTTCATTACTCTAAAAGATCTCTTGAACACTTGTACAAGCGGTGAACATCATGTTCTAAGTATAGAGTTTAATAAGGGCAGCATCGTGTGTATGTGTACTGGGCTCTTGCTGACGGCTCCAGAAGCTAAACCCCTCCGAGCACACACCTGGAGCTGAGGGCCTTGAGACCCAGGAGGTGGCAGGGACCTAGGCAGGGGCAGTGTTAGACCACTGTGCGTCTCAAGACAGCACCAGCAGCTGTCGCTGCTTTCATCATCATCCCTGTCTTGTCCCGATTTGGAGCTAGGCCAGTGGAGGCACTGGGTAGAGATGTGCTCGCTAAGTAAGTCTTCCGGCCATTAAAACAATGACGTTAAAAGCTGAAGCTGAAGCTCCTTTATCAAATTCCATTACGTGTAGATTCCCCATCTTACATGTTAATGTGAAAATAATCATAATTATAAAATATTTTTGCTTACACATGTTTTTAATAATGTAACAAAAACCCACAAACCCACTACCCCAAAATAAAACTGGATCTCGATTATAACATAAAAATCCTTTCGCACCCCATCCAGTCCCTAAGTCTGCCCCCGCCTGAGGTGGCGACTCCCTGGAACCTCACACTTTTCTTCTTGTAGTTTTATGCTCACTTATTTTTGTGTGATGCAAACATTATATACATTTATGTATTTATACATGTATACTTGTGTTCTTTTAGCTGTTTCTAAGTTTATAAAATGAGTAAACGCGTGTAATCTTCGGGGACTTACTGTTTTCACTGCTAGTAAAATCCATCCACGTGGGGGAGGGGAAGCAGAACTTCTGGCATAGAGGAGTGAGGACCTGTGTAAACCCTCTCATCCGTAAAACAATGAAAATGTCGGCACAATTGTGAAAATTAACTTTTTCAAATTCTGGAAATTAACCGAACGCTTACAATAACCTCAGGAACATTCTCCTAGGAAAACTGCTGAACCTTGGTTAGAACGGCTCCAGGTCTGTGGCATTTTAATGTGGTCTGCTGTGTCCTCTTTTCCTCAGCTCTGTAGTGGCCCTAAAAACCAGCAGCATCGCAAAGCAGCAGCTCCCAGCTGCCGTGACTGAGAACCAGCAGCCCTGCAGCAGCCGGTCTTGGACCTCCTCAAAAGCACCATCTGCGGAGCAGAGCACCGTCACTATCTGACATGTCTCGGCTCCCTGGAAAAGCCCCACTCACAAGGCATTATCGTTACTTGATGTCATGCAGAGCCCACTAGCAGGAAAAGCCCTATCCCCAGGGTGGCAGTCAAAAACAATTAGCTGCAATTGATTAACATCTCAGCTCCAAGTCTGCCATACCAGTTGGGCAAACAAGAGTCCAGCCAAAATTTAAAAGGTCTATCGAATGAGATGTCCATGGGTTTTAGAAAGATTAGAGAAATTCCTGAGGACCCAGAACT
>NW_011888871.1:985952-1010176 GCF_000151845.1 Pteropus vampyrus | reverse complement strand
ATTTCAATAGTCTTAGTTACCTTTCCATTCTGGTCCTGCCTCCTCCATGATTTTATGCTCAGCTCATCCTGACTATGGTTTTGGGTATTCCCCCAAAATCTTCACTTCATTACTCTAAAAGATCTCTTGAACACTTGTACAAGCGGTGAACATCATGTTCTAAGTATAGAGTTTAATAAGGGCAGCATCGTGTGTATGTGTACTGGGCTCTTGCTGACGGCTCCAGAAGCTAAACCCCTCCGAGCACACACCTGGAGCTGAGGGCCTTGAGACCCAGGGGGTGGCAGGGACCTAGGCAGGGGCAGTGTTAGACCACTGTGCGTCTCAAGACAGCACCAGCAGCTGTCGCTGCTTTCATCATCATCCCTGTCTTGTCCTGATTTGGAGCTAGGCCAGTGGAGGCACTGGGTAGAGATGTGCTCGCTAAGTAAGTCTTCCGGCCATTAAAACAATGACGTTAAAAGCTGAAGCTGAAGCTCCTTTATCAAATTCCATTACGTGTAGATTCCCCATCTTACATGTTAATGTGAAAATAATCATAATTATAAAATATTTTTGCTTACACATGTTTTTAATAATGTAACAAAAACCCACAAACCCACTACCCCAAAATAAAACTGGATCTCGATTATAACATAAAAATCCTTTCGCACCCCATCCAGTCCCTAAGTCTGCCCCCGCCTGAGGTGGCGACTCCCTGGAACCTCACACTTTTCTTCTTGTAGTTTTATGCTCACTTATTTTTGTGTGATGCAAACATTATATACATTTATGTATTTATACATGTATACTTGTGTTCTTTTAGCTGTTTCTAAGTTTATAAAATGAGTAAACGCGTGTAATCTTCGGGGACTTACTGTTTTCACTGCTAGTAAAATCCATCCACGTGGGGGAGGGGAAGCAGAACTTCTGGCATAGAGGAGTGAGGACCTGTGTAAACCCTCTCATCCGTAAAACAATGAAAATGTCGGCACAATTGTGAAAATTAACTTTTTCAAATTCTGGAAATTAACCGAACGCTTACAATAACCTCAGGAACATTCTCCTAGGAAAACTGCTGAACCTTGGTTAGAACGGCTCCAGGTCTGTGGCATTTTAATGTGGTCTGCTGTGTCCTCTTTTCCTCAGCTCTGTAGTGGCCCTAAAAACCAGCAGCATCGCAAAGCAGCAGCTCCCAGCTGCCGTGACTGAGAACCAGCAGCCCTGCAGCAGCCGGTCTTGGACCTCCTCAAAAGCACCATCTGCGGAGCAGAGCACCGTCACTATCTGACATGTCTCGGCTCCCTGGAAAAGCCCCACTCACAAGGCATTATCGTTACTTGATGTCATGCAGAGCCCACTAGCAGGAAAAGCCCTATCCCCAGGGTGGCAGTCAAAAACAATTAGCTGCAATTGATTAACATCTCAGCTCCAAGTCTGCCATACCAGTTGGGCAAACAAGAGTCCAGCCAAAATTTAAAAGGTCTATCGAATGAGATGTCCATGGGTTTTAGAAAGATTAGAGAAATTCCTGAGGACCCAGAACTTTGCACATATAAGTAGGGCTATGTGCCTCCCAGGAATGACCTGAGAGAGCCCCACTTTCGCACTTCGGAATGACCTTGAGGCCCACACAACTAGAAGGTGAAGGCAAACCAGTAATGTACCTGAGTGTTGAAAGTGTGCCCCAATTTGCACACAGAGCTACTCACGAAAGCCTGGAAGACTTATTTAAGGAAATCCTTGTCCAGTCATTAGCTTACTACTACTCAGACCAAGCAGTGGCTTCGGCGGCCACACACAACAAAGGAAACAGACTTCAGACGATTAGTGCAGAACAGTCACTACACAAACACATGGCAGCCGCACAGTAAGAAGATATTTTGGGGATATGGGGAATTTTGAGTTCCAAAGTTTACACATTAAATCATTAAAATTTTCCAGTTTTTGACCCAAAAATTACAAGACACACAAAGAAACAGGAAATTATGGCCCATACACAGGAAAAAGAGCTGTCGACAAAAACTGTGCCAGAGAAAGCCCAGACTTTGGACTTACTAGACCAAGACTTTAAATATTCTACCATAAATACATTCAAAGAACGAAAGGAAATCACATCTAAAGAATTAAAGTATGAGAACAATGTCTCGTGAAATAATGAATTTCAAAAAAGAGATAGACATTAAAAAAAGGAACCAGATAGAAACTCCGGAGTCGGAAAATATAGTAACTGGAAGGAAATGTTCACTGCAGCGGCTCCACCCAGATCTGAACTGAACTGGCCAAAGAACCAGCACGTTTGAAGATACCTCAACTGAGAGGACCCAGTTGGAAAAACAACAGGAAGAAAGCGAAAACAATGAGCAGACTCTCTGAGCCCTCTGGGATGCCACCAAGTGCACGCAGGCAGACAACGGGAGTTCCAAAGGAGAGGGGACAAAAACAGGGAGAACGAATATTCGAAGAACTAACGGGGCTGCCGGTTTCCACTCCAACACACAGAGAGCTTGGAAGCCATCACTTAATCACAAAAGGACACATCTTGCATGATCCCACGTATACGAAATGCCTATAACAGGCAAGTTCATGGGGACAAAAGGGAGTCAGAGGCTACAGGGGGCGGGGAGGTAGGTGAGGAGCCATTGCGAAACGGCCGCAGAGCCGGTGTTTGGAGTAATGAAAGAGTTTTAGAAATACTGTAGATGGCGATGATGTCACAATACCGTTAATGCCACCGAACTGCATACTTTAAAATGGTTAAGATGGCAAATTTTATATTTTCTTAACCACAATAAAAGAATTTCAAAAAAATTAATGGAGTCATGTCAAAAGTTCACAACATCCAAGTTAAAGGGGCCCCAGTTGGCCAAACATGTGACAATTAAATATCAGTAAAAACTAATAACTAAACTATCAGTAAAAACTAATAACTGAAATATCAGTAAAAACTAATAACTGACATAGGTTCAGTACCTCAAATACGTATCATAAATCAATACTGACGTCAAATTTTTAAAAATCACTGGTCCCTGTAGGATTTGCTGGGGTATTATGGTAGATTCCAGATGGCTAAAGCTTCTTTCCTATTCTTCCCTTCAACCCAAACTGGCCTTGGTGACTTTCCTGACCGATCGAATGCAATACAAGTGATATCTTGAGACTTCGAGGCTAGGATATAAGAAGCTTTGCAGCTTAAACCTTAGGCTCTTAGAACATTCTCTCCAGAACTCCGGGCTGCCAAGGAGAAAGTCTAACTATGCTGGGCCCTCCATCCTAAAGGGACATGTGCCGGCCGGCCCTCTGATTAACACTCCCACGTGAGCCCATGCCTCCAACTATCCCCTCTGAGGAAACCATCTTGGACTGTCCAGACCAGCCCACCTGCCAGTTAAACGTCTTCTCCCACACAGACCAGAATCACCAGCCAAGCGCTCCAAGATTCCTGACCTATCAAATCATGCTGTATAATGAAATGGCTGTTGTTTTATGCTCCTTGAGTTTGGGGGTAATTTGTTATGCGGCAGTAGATAAGCAAGCAGGCATCAGCTCATTACTCCGAAAATTGACAAAGAAAAAAAAATTGAGCATGTATCCTGCCCTTCTAGTAGAAACTATTTCAGGGTAACTATACAGCTGATGAGAGTTAAGTTCTATAAAGAGTTCTAGCTAATAAAAGCATACGGAATGATATAATTAGAAGTGCACTGTTTTTCAATCCCTGAGGAAATCACAGTGCTAGGCAATAATCAGCAGCGAACGCTAAAAGCTCAGGTGGCAGGATTATGAGAGGGATCAAGCTCGTACTACTGGCACTCACGCGCGCTCATACACACACCCCCCCACAGATCAACTGCGAGAAATAAAGGGATGGAAGGCCAGTATACGATAAAGAGGCTTAAAGGACATGACGGTCAAGTACGATGTAAGGACTTTGTTTACGTCCTGATTCAAGTAAACTAACTGTAAAAAACTGTCTTTGGAAACAACCTGAGAAGCCCGAACGCGATGGCAAACAAGATGGTATTAAGAAACTGCTACTTGTTTTTTAAGGTAATAACGGAATAGTAGTTCTGTTTTTTAAAAATCAGTACTTATCAGTTAGAGACATAAACTGGAGTAATTACAGGGAAAACGGCATGATGATGTCTGGCTCTGCTTTAAAATGGTCCGGGAAGATCAAACAGCACACTCTCCCCTGCAAATCCTGAAGCGGTGACAAGACCGCCAAACGGTGACACCTGTCAACGCCGGAGGATGGGATGTGGGTTCAGCACACGACCCTCTTTAATTTGCGAAGTTTGAAAATGTCTGTGATGAAAAATGTGTCAAGTCTTCAGTTATTGATTAGAACTGAATTTATGAATTAACGCGGGAACAAGTGCCATCTTTATAATATTGATTCTTTTCATTGTGAATATGGTACATTAATGCATTTATTTATGTCTCCTTTTATGTCTCTGTAAAGGTTTTGCATGTTTTTTAATTTAATCTTAGGTAGTCTATATATATTTTTTGCTATTGTCAATATATGATATTCTTTTTTAAAATATATATTGTTTGTTAATAGGATATATGTATCTACCTTTAAATAGTTTTTGAACACATCTTGGGTATAATTATTCCTTTGTGAGAAGAAATATTTCATTCTATAATAGAAAAACTAAAAGGAAAAAACAGTATTACTTCTGAATTCACTTTAATGAAAAACTTCCAAGGACAATTCTATTTCACAAAATGAGGCATCCTTTTCCTCCCAGCCTTGCTATGAGCAACTGATTACATTCCAAGTGCATTTCTATGTCCTGTACAACGCAACAAAGGTCAGGTGGGCTTGATGGGAACGAGGAAAAGAGTGATGGAAAAGGAATTTTTAAGAGTTGAATTCTGTAGTGTCTATTATTTCCCTGTCCAGCCCAAGGCAAAAATTACAAGAAACGAATTACAGAAGACATGGCACCACTTTATGCAACCTTCCCTCCAGTCTTTCTTGTCCCTTCTCGGTTTGATATTAAGTTTGATATGTGTTCAAAGTCCTTGTTACTCCATGCTCATTCTCACCTGGTACCAAAGCTTTAAGAGTTACCCAGGAGCTGTGGTAACTAACTTAAACCTCCAGAACTCCAAAATCTGGAAAACAGTCAACATTTTCACTGGCTATGTGGAAGTGTGACTTTTTCTGTTGGGTTTCGAAAACTTAATTTGTCAGGGTCCATCATTTAATTTGTACATGTTAGAAGATGTATCCGTTTCCCAGGGCACCCGTAACATAATACCACAAACTGGGTGTCTCAAAACAACAGAAACGGATTCTCTCACAGTTGTGGAGGCCAGAAGTCCAAGATCAAGATGGAGGCAGGGTTGGCTCCTTGGGGGCTCGGAAGGAGAGTCTGTCCCATGCCTCTCCTCGCGTCTGGCGGTTCTGACAATCCCTGGTGTTCCTGGGCTTGTGGGAACATAATTTCTACATCTGCTTCTGTCTTCACAAGGCATTCTCCCTGTGTGTCGCTGGTGTCCAAATTCCCCTCATCATATAAGGACACCAGTCATTGGATGTGGGCCCACCTAATCCTGTATGACCTCGTCCCCACCTGATTACATCTGCAAAGACCCTACTTCCAAATAAGGTCAGGTTCGCAGGTTCCAGGTGAACATGAAGTTAAGGGGAACACTATGCAACCCAGTAGAGGAGCGATGTCCAATTGTTTCTAAAATAATAAGAGAATGCACAGTTCTCACATACTAGCTTCGGTCCCTGTGGCTAGATAAGTCAAGTCTTTGACCATGGTAATCATATATACGGTTTCTTTCACTACTGAAGGTAGCATTTGAGATCCAAAGATGAGGACCTAGATATCTTTAGAGGCCATTACTCAATCTTCCACACTCGTCTATGACGCGATTCTCCACCCATTTTTAACCTCTGCCCTCATTCCTCGCAGAGGTGGCTCCATCTTGATCCTCTGTCAGCTTTTAGTTGAAATGCCACTTCCTCTGAGAGGCCTCCCCAAATTCCTCTGTCTTGAAGTTGATCCGATCTTCACCGCAGCAATGACTCTGTCACAGATGCTGCTATTTCTTTCCCAGGAGGTATTGTAACTTCTACGGATTTTAGTCACTTATTTACTTGATTGTCTACTTTCTCCATGGAAATGTAATCTGCATATGGGTCGGTTGCCTTCTCTTTGTCACCTCTATTTCAACATCGAGCATGGAAAAAAAAAATCCATTCATTATCTTCCATTAGCAAGAAAAATATATAGTTTTGATGTCCATAGTTTCAAAGAAAAAGTGTCTTCATCAAAAATTTTAAAATAAGGTGCACATTTCATTGTCTTTTCTCTTTACGTCAAGAGAAAAGATATTTCTGATGTGCTAAACGAACCTTTGGAGGTAAATTAGCAGCACGACTAATTTTTAGCCATCGCTGTCAGTCACCTTCAGACAAGAATCAATAGCTTCGCATCACACTTTGTATTCTTTTGCATTGCGATGTTTTTGTATGTTAAAACTAAAAAGGTTTTGCAGATGTTTTAGTATCTATTACATAGAAAGTATAATTCTTTTTCAATTTAATGGATTTGTAAAAAAAAATTTTTTTAATAGGAATTTTCTTATCCAACATATATATGGAATGAAAAATTTATGTCAATTACATTTTTTAATGGAGATCTGTCCCACATCGGGATCGATAAGCATTCATAGAATTATATCCAATTAAATTTTGATACATTCCATATATTACGTAATATTCCTATAATCCTATGAAGTATTATCTTCATTCATAGAGGAAAAAAACTGAGGCTTAGAAAAATCCATAACTTGCCTAAGATAACATGAGTGGAAAATGGCAGAATTTAAACCTGAACCTGGGTGTCCTGACCCAGAATCCAGGGCCTTTTCATTTGACATACTTACTGCTGACTTGGTATGGGAAATAGTTTAGTCTGTCTTTAATAAAGTTTCGAGTGTCCCTAGAAAGGTCGCATCCATCTTTGTACTTGGGAATGTCACACCTTGTTAAGCCTGGTGATGCAGTTTTCTGAATCTTGAAGAAGGCAGCTGGGAATATCCCACAGACTGGAAAGATTCTCTCATCTATCCATCCAACAAATATTTTCTGATTCTACTACCTGCTATACACTACAGGTAATGCAGTGAATAAAATAAACATGTGCATGCATTTGCATGCACATCTATATATGTGCATATATCCTCGTAAATGAGTAAACTTGCTTATACAGTGTGTTATACATGTGTTGATATACCTATGTATGACTAGGTGTACGTGCAGCAGATAAACACATCTGCTACATTTGACTGTTGGAGTGCAGGATCTGGGAAGGAGAGCTACAGCTTATGACAGTGTACCCCAAATGCTGTGGAACACAAGGTCAAGGGAGTCCTCAGGGTGTTCATGGGTAACATGCAAAACAAGAGTGGAAGTTTCTGTTATCAGATACGTTTAGGAAACTCTGGATTAGACCATGTTAAATTGATTTATTTATTTGCTCTAGATTTTCTCAGATCCTCCCACATGTTAATGGCCATTGTGACTCTTCTAAGAGGACATAGTATGCAGTCTTTACCAAATTTACTGAACCACAGGCTCCTTTTAGGAAAAGCATCTCATCAAGGAATTAGTATTCTTCAGACTGTCCTTCAGGATATATTACTATTGAAAATAAAAGTATATTCCAGTTAACTACCTTGGAACCTGCCACTGACTACAATACACTAAAAAAGTATACATAAAAAGAAAGACTAAAAGACAAAGTTTAAGAAATACAGAAAAATTAAAGTTTGGAATTTTAAAATAAAATGAAAATATAAACAATAAAATATCAAAGTTTTCTTCTATGAATAACTACAAAAGCTTCATTTCAGATATCCGCAGTGATAACTGTGCATAAATTCTCATTCTTTAAGGCCTAAGCTAAGTCTGTATAAAATACAAATATTTAATTTCTTCATAAATTTCAAGTAACGACTCAGCAGTTCTATAAAGTACAGTGTGGATAATAAATGATCAGTTATCTTTTAAAATATAAACTGTTTTCCTATCTTATATTTTGAAATATAAGACTCTATTGTGGCCCATAAGATTGACTTAAGTTCTCTAGCTGTGAGTTTTAAAAAATGTTTCTCTAAAACAGAAAAAAAGGGCACTGTGCACTGTTGTCCTTTGAATGAGACCATTTGTCCACCAAGAACTAGTCTAGTTACTTAAATTATTCAAATGATACTGGCATTTAATAGGCTCCATGCATCAAAGATATTTGACAATCATTAACCTTTCAGGACTACAGTAATTTGTGCAATTAACTCGGGGGAAATTATTTTTCTCAGTCACATAATTAATTATATGTGCCTTTTTTTAAAAAAAATTCTTGTACCTGAATTAAAAGTTCCATAAAAAAACCGAGACTATACAGTTTAAGATCAGGTCCTCAACATAGTACAATTAGCCATACACTTTTCAAATGTTTTGAATATGTGTGCCATCTAACTGATTAAATGGAGGCTGACAAGGAGATGGCCAAACATCTTCCTCGAGCTTTGTAAACAGCCAAGCTCTACCATGGACATCATGCTGATCCTTTTGAGACTTTTTGATTGCAAAAAACAAAATCTGATTTCTAAGTTCGGAATTTTAAATGGGAGTTTTTAACTGAAGTACACGAATACAATTTAATAACTAATATTTTACTAAAGTGACAGAGCGGATGATTTAATTAATGTCATTGACTGGTACCCGTGGGTGTTCACGAGTTGGAGATGAAGTCAGAAGATCGAAAGGAATTCCTTCCCTTCACCCAAAATAAGCTTTGGAAATGAAAGAGTCGTGAGTCAACAAAAAGGCATAAGACGGAAGTCTAATGAATGAAGACGAATCCACATTTCTTGAGTGACTACAAGTCACTGATTGAGATATTGCAGAATATACAGATGTAGTATATATATTTGATCATAAATATATTGGGTTTCATATGTATAGTTTATATATATTTGACTTTCAACTTTTCTATGAGTTTGGACTGATTTAATAATCAGAAAAAATGTTCTAAAAGAAACACATTAGTCATATGGTTTGGCTCATAATGATTATATATACATATATAATAAATACATCATAGATATGGATAATAGGGAATAGGAATAAATATTAAATAAACAGGCTCACTGTTCTAGTTTAGTTCACGTGTGTTTTCTTCATGCTGTGAGAAAGTAGATTTGCAGTGTTTGTTTCCTTCTATATTTTTGCCAATATTCCCAGCAGTTCCCCCCACAAAATAGTTTGTCATCACTACCAGAATGTACTCATTTAAAGTAAAATAAACTAAATATGCTGTTCTAAAATTAGCATTATGCGAGGATCTTAAACATCCAGATAATTAAGGTTGTGAATATTTCAAAATGTTATGACACATTATGGCAATTGAAACACTTAGGGCAGTACCTGGTGGTCCAGTGACCTTGGCATGTACATTATTTTGGTAAGCATATTCAGTTGAACCATAAAATTGATGATCTTTCATCATTTTCACCTACAAAATGGGCAATTTTACATGGTTCAGCCCACACGAGAGCAGTTACTAACACCACTCTGGGGTCAAAGAGATGCAGTTCAAATCCTGGTGTTGGCACTAACCAGCCACATGACCCAGGGCATGTTATTTAAGTCATCCAAGTCTAGGTTTTGTCATCTTTAAAACAGGCACAATAATACCTGCCACATAGGTTTTTCCCGTGAAGACCACATAAATAATGCAGATAAGGTTCTTAGCTTTTTGTCTGGGACAGAACAGATCCTTAATAAATGTCAGTTGTTATTATAAGTTACTTGTTTTGGAGGCAAAACTATTAAATGTGTTTTAACTGCTTTTGTGGTTTTATACCTGTAAAATGCTTGTAGGTATCATTTAAAGTGTCCACTAAATTTTTTATATACTTTCTACAGAAGCTCATGGCACTACAGATTGGCACTGCTGAGCGTAACTCCGTCCAGGTTCTCGAACCATCGCTGGGCTCAGACTGCAGCCCAGTTATGGCGAGCACGCTTCACTCTCTCCCAGATTCTCTAAGATATTAATCAATGGTCTGTCCGTCCTCTTAAGACTCCAGGTCTACCATCTCTTTCCTAACAGAGATGTCTTCCCTCACTTCCCAGAGAAGACAAAAGCCATCGGGTTCTCTCTCACATCCCTGCCACCGAGCTACAAAAGCCCCTCGGTGTCCACACGTCTTTCCTTCAAAGTTGACCCTTCCCCTGGGTTCAGACGTCAACACCTTCCACCACCCTTGGGAAATATGACCCTTCTGTGATCTCCCTCCTCAAACATCTTCAACGTTTAACCACGCGCTGGTATCACTGTCCTTGAATCCACACCTCTCTCCAGTCTCTCCTCTTTCTCCCCTGCCCTCTATTTGCTTAGAATAGGTTAGCCTTTGAGAGTCATTTACTCTCAAGGTCACGAGTTTACAGCCTCATCACTCCATAGCCCAAGGCCACCATTAAAAAGGCTTTCTCCAAGGTCACCGAATGGCTTCCTTTTGCTGAATCTCAAGTTCAATCCACAGTTTCTGCTGTACTCGCCTCACCAGCAGATAGGGCGACGTAAACTCTGCCCTCTGCCCTCTCCCTGGGCTTGTATGACACCCCACGTTCCAGGTGATCACCCTCCCACCTCTCACTCATGATCACGCCCTCCTAGCGTCCTTTAAGAACACATTCCTCTGTCCCATCAACACTACAGCTCCTCGGGGTTCCTTCCTGGTCCTCTTCTCTCCTTACTGTATACTCCCTCTGAATAATCTTAATCATTAATCACGCTCCTGACTTCAATTACTTTCTATAAGCAAATAACTCCTGAAGTTGACACAGCAAGTTGCCTAATATCCATCCTCTCCTTTATTAACAGAACTCTGAATTTGTTTTGAAGAGCAATGTGCTCTGATTTAAAAACAAATAAAAGCTTGATTTCTCAGGTTTCCTTGTAATTAAAGATGGCTCTGTGACAGGGTAAATGTGTAAATGAAAGTTTAACGAGTGAGGTTTCTGGGAATGCTACTATCTTTTCTGATGAAGAGGGACAAACCCAACTAGAATACCCTTCCTCCTGTGCCCTTCCTCTGCTGGCCTGTCTGGGTCACAGATGGAATTTTCTGCAGGAGCCGCCTTGTTATGAAGTCAAAAGCCATACTAAACGGATGGTAAATCAGGAAGCGAGAACCCGCCCGCTTCGTGGCGCATAAAAAAACTACCATACATGTTCTAAACTTTAAAAAGTTAAAATTACAATGTCAAATTTAAACCTTGCTCTCTTCAAATTACTCGTTTAAGCAATTCTCTGGGTTTAGGTTACTTGAAGCTGAATACAATCCCAACTGATACACCACCAAAGTTGGCCAAATTAAGTCACCACTCCTAAACGCACATTCTAGGCCAAAAATCTAAATGTTATTCTACAGACACTTCAATGTCAAGGTACCTATAACTCGGTTTTTCTGTAACTCTTAAAGCATTATTTGCAGGATAAAAAGAGGTAAAGTCTTTGATCACAACCAACCACTGAACAGCTTTAAAATAATCATATCATGAGACACGCACGAGTAAGGATTTCATTTTCTCCCATTGCATGAGTCAGTTTTGCTACCAATTCTACGCCATTTCCATTAAGTACATGTTCACATATTTATGTTATTGCAGTCGATATTCCTTTGAGCTACTAACAAAGTCTGCATCTTCACATATCCTCATAAGCCAAAGCATAAGATAAACATCAGTTGCTTTTAAGAACACTTTTTTCTGATTATAAAAACGAGTTACACTCACAGAAAAGTTGAAGATCAAATAGAAGTGGCTAAAAAGGCCCGTGTTCACGGTTAGGAAGTCCTCTCCTACTCCGAAAGTATAAATAAACATTCGCCTTCGTTTTCGTCTAAATACATTAATGGTTCCATTTTTACATTTAAATCTTTGATCCATCTGGAATTTTCCTGGCTCACAGCTTCTACAGAGCAGGTATTCAAGAGCAGTTAGCTCCACTGTTCTGACCACATGATCCTCATGAGGTGACGGGCAAGACACCACCTAATCATCCCAAGGCTGGACTGCGGCTGAAAGACCCACCTCCAGGATGGTCCCCTGGCGTGAGTGGCAGGTGGATGAGCTGCGGTGTGCCGGGAGGGGCGCGGCCAGCTCTTCGACAGCCCTCACTCTCTGCCGTGAGTAGTTACCTTAATATTCTCTCTCTACTTAAGTCCATTTGGGTAATTTAATTTCCTACATAGGTATCCATTTAATTTGGGTTTCAAATTAATGAATATATAGTCATACAAAGTAAATGTGTATTTTCTTAATTTCCCTTTTTCATTCTTAATTTTCCATATTTTGTTTTCTGTCTCAGTTAGGCTGTCTAACGCCTTACACATTACACTGGAGCTTTATCTCCAAAACCGTAACACTAAATCTATCTGTTATTGTTTTCTTTTGCATATTTTTATCTCTAATAGCTTTTTTCATTATTGCCTTTTTTTGTCTGAACTCAAATGCTTAACTTTTGTTCTCTTTTGCTAAGAAATGTCAGTATTTAATGACATTAATTTTTCTCTGTGTACTGGTTTTACCACGTGTTAATATGCATCTTTCACATAATTGTTTCTAAACATTTTTTTCTAGAAATTTTTTAATTTTAGTTTTGCTTTTCTCTTTGATCCAATCAAGAGTTGTGGGGCGGGGGGAAGGGCCAACACACAGGAAACTTGGGCTTTTTGCTTTAAAATGTACATGTACAATATTTTTACAACTTTGTTGTGTTTAGAGAACGTATTTTGCCTTATTGTCAGTTTGTTGGAAGTTCTGATCATTTATGATCTAGGAAGAAAAATTCTCTGGGGCCTTGAAGAGAAGGCATCATCTCTGTTTGCAGGGTAAAGCTCTCTGTGTGTCTCGTAGATCGCCCTTACTTATTACAGTATTCACACCCTCTATCATCTTTACTTTTTGTCTAACTTAATCCGTCAGAAAGAAACATTAGCGTCTCATTACTCTCTGCTTTTCTTTGCATTCTCAGTAATTAATGTTTACGGTGATGCAATTTATCCCATAAAAATTAATGTTATTTCTTTATTGTGACTTATACTTTTCATCTTCATGATTATTCTTGTCTCATTCTAATGCTTTGTCTTATAATAATAATAGAACTCATCTTCTCTGTTTGCATTTACCAATTTCTTTCCTTTAAGCTTGAGTTATTTTATTTGAAATGTTGCTTTTATAAAGAAAATATAGTCGGGTTGTTTTTAACTGTGTGTCTGATTGGTGGGTTTTTAATTCCCTAATTGTAACTTGGGCCACGTTTTCCTTTGGATGGCTCAATCTCCTGATCCGGTGAGCTGGACTCGCCCGAGGACCTGCACTGCTAACCACCAATCTCAGGGCGTGATAACCACATATATCCCAACCTCCTGGGAGGTCAGGAGGCTATTCGACTTCATCCTCTCCCTTCTGAGTCAGAGAAACAAGCTAACATCCGAGTGGGCTCCATGGACGACATTTATATCGAAGTAGTTTAAGGGATGGAACATGAACGCTGTTGTTTTACATCTGAAAAGTCTCTAAATTGTGTATTAACAACGTAGCTGAATATAGTTACCGGCCCACAGACTTACAGACTTCTGACATTTAATAGACAAAATACCAAAGACAAGCCTGATTTGTGTTCCTTTGTAGGTAACCCACTTTAATTCCCCTGGGCTTGTTTTACCCTTAAAATTCAAATATTTTGCCAGAATAGGCCTAAGTAGCAACCTTTTTTCATAACTTTTGGCTGGTTCTCAGGGGGCCCTTTTGATATTTACTTGCACTCTTCTCTGGCACAGAAAAGTTCAATCGCGATTTCCCTGATTACTGCTCGGAAACCCTTCTTGGGTTGAAGACCTGCTATCTGTCCCCCACATTTACTTTTCACATTTGCATATCTTTGTTCTTTCTTCCTCTGCATTCTGGAGTGTTCTCCAGTTTGCTGTGCATATTACCCTTCCATTTTTTTGTCGTATTGAGTCTCCTTCGATCGTCTTACCATAAGTTTTCGATCTTACTGCATTTGGGGTCCTTGCGTCTTTTATTTCAACCAGTTTTCTTGACATTTCTGCTTTCACCTCATCCCGTTCACCTATGAGACTTTCTGGTTTCCTCTGACTTGAGGCCGTGATTTTTTTTTTATGACACCAGAGATTTATACTAAATGTTTCTTACATGGAATCATTTTCAGAGAGACACACTGTACCTTCAAAGTCATTCTTTCTTTTCCTTTATATTCTAGAACATTTTCGAAAGCCACACGCAAGGCATCTTTTGTGTACTGCCTTTGACAAGGAGCGTTCTATTTAGATCTAATGTTCTTGCTCAGACAAGGTGACATGTTCTCAGTCTCCTCAATGTCCACTAAATGCTGGCAGGCTGTCCCTCTCAGACTGAAATCTGGACATAGAGATACGTTCTACCCTCAGCTTGGCTGGTAATGTGACAGTCATTCCTTCTAATGTGAGCGTGCGGACAGAGTGTGACTCTTCCTGCTCTGATAGGCAGGTACTCTGCCACCTGTCCTCTGTACCCTACGTAATACATGAAACACACGGGCACCCACAGCTCTACTTAAAGAGCTTTTCTTTAAATGACATGTGTTTAGGGGTGAGGCACGCCCTCATGCATCTCCCCTGGCTCCTGCTGCTGGGTTGCATGTCGAGAGTTTCAGCTTTTAGATGAAGGTGGATAGTGAAGATGGGGGAGGGGCAGGTTAGGGACACGGGTGTGACTGGCTCAAGCCCGCCAACGGCCTCAGCATAACCCGCGTGCTCCCCGAAATTAGGCATGCTGTGTAAATTGATTTTTAAACAGCATGCTGCTTTGTGTGGCGCCATTTGTCCTGTTCTAGTTCAGAAGTAGAATACGTGCACACCACCAACCATGCTCAGGAAGCGTCTACCCAGAGCCTGGCATATGGCAACTGCCTGTGCTTGTCATCTCCATGGATGTTTTCAGGGGAATCAGGAAGCGGCACATAGGGTCCAAGTAGTCTGCCACACCACCCAGAAAAGCTAAGCTGATTAAGAGTGTATTTCCTTTCAGTAATGACATCATCTCCCACGGTTTTCCTGAGAACTGAGATGACAGGCTGCACTTGTGCTCTGAGTGCATACTTTTCTTCAGACGAGATTCCTTTTCCACATCATTCTGAGGTAAAGGTACAGACTTAGAGAGAAAAAACTGACAGCAATTGTTCTCTCCCTCCCTCAGGGGTTAACATTTGTGTAGCTGTTGCTTTTGGTTGGCACACCCTGTACTGAAGAAAAGAGCCATCTGCCTCGCTGTCTGAGAAACAGCACTTGTCTGATACTCCCCTGCCGCCAAGGAGGCTTCTCCGAAAAGGCGCGGAGCGGAGCAAGAAGCAGGCTCGCTCTCCAGGCAGCAGCAACCCCGCCCTCGAAACCACGCTCTCCCCGGTCGTGTACATATTTCAACGTAAAATCAGGTCTAAATTTAATTTTATCTTAGGCCTATGTTCATACTGTTTATCATGGCTCTTGATACAGTGCTTCAGATAATGGTCATGACACATTTTACAACGATTGGTTCTAAAAGTCCTTGTCATCGGGCAGTATCGTGCCGTCCCCGCGGCATGGAGCGGGTTCCGCTGGCGCGGGGCCTGGGCGCTGCGCTGAGTCGGTTCTCTGAGCCGCGAGGCCCCGCGCTGGCCGAAGCGCATCCTCCGGGCCGTAAGCCACTGCGTGTCACTAACGTGCATGAGCGTTTACTCTGGATAAGTGAAGAGAGATGCGCCACAATTTTTATGGGTTTACTTTTTCACTTATCATGAGAGAAAAGGAACTTTAAACCTTTAAATTAATTCGCATAGTTTACTGCAACGGGTAATGTTTTATTAATCTCCTCTTCTTCAAAAGCAGCTATTTGGTAGCAACATAAATGAAAACCTAAAGACATCCTACTCTGTGCTGTCCTCTTTCACACAACATCATTTGCTTCCAAATGAGATGTAAAAAAATAAAAATGAAGACTAAATGTTGGTTCCAGAAAGCTGTTCTCTAACCGAATGCTCTGTTTACTTTCACTCGGCATCAGAAGACCCCGGGCATCGGGGCTGACAAGCTTCTCCTGGAACAGCAGATCGTAAACCGTTTTGGTTCTGTAGACTATATTATGTCACATCTACTCAACTCTGCCATAGAGAGTGAAAGCAGCCGCAGACAATATGGAAATGAGTGAACATCACTATGTTTCCATGAAACTTCGTTTACATTATTAAGTGAGGCATCAGGAAGAAGGAAGCACAGTTCAACGAGGCCGAAAACTCTGAACAGGATTCCACGGACTTCTTGACTTTTTACGTATGTATAAAATAGAGACAAGGGTCCACATTTATATTATTTAATAGCAATCCAATTTTATTTTTACATGTAATAGCTTTTATGTAGCTCATACTATGTGCCAGTGCTGTTCTAAGGACTTTACGTTAATTGTCTCATTCAGTTCTCAGAACAATCCAGACAGATTTGAAAGAGTGTTAAGATTCTGTTCATTAAGAGGAGATGTCAAATCATCTTGGGCTGCTTTTCACTTCTAGAAAAGACAAATAGAAATGACAAATAGAAGGCAGGATGGGCATGGACAGTTCCAAATGGCATCAGATTTGAGTTCAAATAACAGATTCTCAAAGTCTTAGGAGTCTCCAGTGGTCGCCTCCGCCACTGCCCTCACTGGATATCCCTTCGACCCTACCGTCTCATGATCCAAACCCTGACGTGCTGACTTTAATTCTCAAATTATTAATTTCGCTCAACTTCCTCTATCCTATACTTTCTGCTCTTCGATACCATGAAAACTGAAGAGAAATAAGGTTATAAGAAATACTGGATTTGTGATTCCTCTGGCAAATTTGAAACTGAAGAAATGCTTCTCACAAAAGTGAGTTGTGCAATAGGTTATTTTTAAACATTCACTTAAACAGCAGCGCAACAGAAATACAAATATCTTTGATGTCAACAGTGGGCACACAGAGGTTCTGTCTTTTAAGAAAGGAGAAGCTTAAGAACACTTTCTTTTCTTTATAATACCTAGAAACGATCAGGCCTTGTACAACTGACTCAACGATACTTAATCAAACTTTTACCTATTTTATCTGTTTCAGATTTTTTAATTCGCAGATGCCATTAAGTTTACTTTTAGCTGAAGACAATAACATACTCGAAAAAGTGTAGCAGGACTTTCTCCTTCTGCAGGCCACCTTCTCTTAGCGTGGTCACTTCTCCAGTGATGACGCACCTGATGGTGCGACAGTGTTATTAAGGGTCTTTCTGCAGTGTTCATCCTCAAAGGGCATTAGCATCCAACAAACTGGAATTTAAGCATGTTCTAGTTGTTCTAATTTTCCAAGAAAAACATTTTCCTATGTATTCATTTTGTGCCATAATAACAGTTTATATAAAAAAATAAAGTAAATAAAATCTAATCGCCATCATCATCCAAACAATATATTCAATTCTCTGGAGGTATATAACTCTATTATTTCATTTTATAGTTATGAAAACTGATATTAAACTTACTCAAAATGACAGCAAAGAAGTGAGCAGTTCTAGAGGTCAAAGGAGAGTTAAATTATGTAATGGGGTCGACAGACTATGCCCACGGGCCAAATCTGCCCACTCCTCTCCCTCTCCACCCCTTCCCCCTTGTCTGTTTTTGCAAATAAAATTTCACCAGAACACAGTGATGTGTGTCCATTCATTTACATAGTGTCTATGGGTGATTTTACATTACAACAACAAATCTGAGTAATTGTGACAAAGCTATATGGCCTGCAAAGCCTTATATATTCACTTCTGACCCTTTACGGGAAAAGATTGTAAACTTCTGGTCTAGACAAGAAATCCAAGGAACACGGACTATGGAAACTAATTACAAATATGGGGGTGGGGGGAGGCACGAATGCAGTTTTACAAAAAGAATTAACATCAATAGGCGATTGTTTTACAAATGACAAGTTTAAGATAGACAAAAAGCCAATAGTGGCATTCTGTGGTTTTCTGATGTATGACAAAAAAATTAATCAACATAAGACCTGGAATAACGCACAGTTAGCAATAGTTGGTTTGAAATATAGACCTAAAAAAGGCGAGCAGCTGGAGAATGCAGACATGAAAGGTACTTCCTAACTTCTCCACCACATCTATGAAGAACAACTACATAAAGATCTAGATCATAGGAAATTATAACTGTAAACAAGATACATTTTTAAAAAAAGTGTGCATCCAAAAAAAATAAGACAAATGGCAAACTGGGATATAATATTCGCAATTCATCTACCAAGGAGATGATCTTTTTCTTTAAAAATTGAGACAAATACAAAAACCCTGATAGACAAATAGGCAAAAGACATGAATCAACAGTTGACAGAAAAGAAAGTCCTTGAACATCTTTAAAGATGCCTAACTATAGTCATAAAAGAAATCTAAATTCAAACTACACCGAGAGACGTCTTCTCACCGATCTGAAGAAAGTCCACCTTCTTGGCAAAATTGAGGAAAAACAAAACAAAACCTGAAAATTGTAAACACTGTTGATAAAAGTACAAAATAAAATCCCCATAAAAGATAATTCTGCGACATCTTACTCATGCAAAATTACCCAGTACTTATGCAGCTGTGAAAAGGAGGAAGCTCTCTGTGAACAGTCATGGACTAGCTCCAGGACACAGTGCGAAATAAAAACTGCATGGTGAAGAACAGAGAACACAGAATATTGCCTTTTGTATGAGAAAGAAAAAACAATCAATATGTATTTATTTTTATTTAAAAAATTAATAGAACAAAAAGTAAAGGAATGGAAAGGGATATTGCTTTGATGAGCCTAGGAGGTATTTAAGTCAGACAGAGAAAGATAAACACTATATAATTTCACTTGTATGCGAAATTTAAGGAATAAAAAGGACAAACTAATCAAAAGCAGACTCACAAATATAGTGGACAATTTGGTGACGGACAGAGGGGAGTGGGGTTTGGGGATATGGGATAATGGGGTGAAGGGTTAAAGAAGTACATATTAGTAGCTGACGGATGGTCACGGGGATGGGAAGCATGGCATAAGGAATGCAATTAGCATTAACACACTGGCTAGGTGGAGGGTCAGGGGAGGGAGGGAGCAACTGGGGGGATCATTTTACTAACTATATAGATGTCTAACCAATGTACTATATACTTGAAACTAATTAAAATTTTTAAAAAATAATAAATTTTAAAAATTAATAAAAATGAGGGGATACTGGGAAGAAGGAAAGGGGCAAGAGAAAGAAGTGAGACTTCCTTAAAGATAAGTTTTTATTTAAATTTGACTTTCAAGCCTAAAAATGTACAATAAAAATGAACCTAAAAATGTATGTACATTTCTATATATGTATATATAGAAATGTACATATATAGAAATGTACATGTGTATGTGCACACATATACACACAGACATATAGAGAGAGAGAGCAAATTAAAATGCAAGATGTAAAGAAATGGAAATAAATAAACCAACATTTATATCAAATTAGTAAAATATTTACACTGAAAAAAATAATTGTTTAAAGAGACTTTGAAACTCAGCGTTCTGTCTGTACATCCTTCACAGTATTTATTGAAAGAATCCTCCCTTTAAAAAAAAAAAGCTGCAAAGAACCAATATTTTTAGTGTAAGGGAAAAAGGACAGAAATATACAGTAAAGGAAGAAAAGAAAACCATCTGCTGTTAAATTTCATGTCAAATTATCAATGTGAACTCATTTTCATTTCCTAGCTGTGACCACTGGAAAAGTTTTGAAGTAATGGCCCCTGTTGCAATAGCACTTGGGTTCGAAGTATCCTTCTCCCCTAAAACAAACCGGAGCTTAGAGAGAAGGCTGGCTCCAGATCTTGGAAAAGTACAAGATGAAAAGTGACATATCCAAACTGAAAATAAATGACATAGTTAAAGCCTCCAAGGTCCTTAAAATCAAGAAGCATTTCCGCTACCACCACTCTCTAGCAAACAATCTACTCGTAATAAGTTGCTCAGTTCAATTTCTCCCTTCTTCATGTGCACTAGCTTTAGATTTACAATGCAGCAGTCACGGCCTTCTATCAACAAGGTCACAGGATGTAAGACACATATTAAAACTTCTATATGCTAGCAATGACACGTACACACCAAAATTAAAAATATAATTGCTCTAAAGAAAAGTAAATACTTTGGTTTAAAGCTAACGAATCATGTACAGGACCTGTATGCCAAAAACTAAAAAATGATGATGAAAGAAATCAAAGATGTAAACAAACGGAGAGACATACCATGTTCATGGACAGAAAGACTCAACACAGTAAAGACTCCACTTCTCACATAATTGATCTAAAGATTTAATGCAATTCCTACCAAAATCCCAACAAAATTATTGGAGTTATGGATAAGAGTGTGCTAAAGTTTATATGAAAATGTAAAGGAACTGGAAATAGCTAAAAAATTTTTGAAAAAGGAGAAATAATCAGTTTGATTTTAAAGCTTATTATATAGCTACAGTAATCAAAGACTGTACAATATTGGCTGAGGAGTAGATATATAGACCAATGAAACAGAAGAGAAAATCCAAAAACAGACTCACAAATATCCCCACCAGATTTTTGACAAAGGTGCAAAAGCAACTTAATAGAGGGAAAACAGCCTTTATAACAAATGGTGCTGAAGCGATTGGGCACCCACGGGTTTAAAAAAATAAACCTCAATCACATGCAAAAATTAACTCTAAATGGATCATAGACTTTGCTGTGAAACACAAAACTATAAAACTTTTAGAAGAAAATCTTCAGGATCTATAGCCAGGCAGCGAGTTCCCAGACTTGACACCAAAAGTGTGATCCATATAAGGCAAATTAATTCGACCTCATCAAAATTAAACATTTGCTTTGCAAAAGACCCTGTTAAAAACAGGAAAGTCCAGAGAAAGAGAAAATATTTGTAAAACCCATGTCAGACTAACGACTAAAATATATTATGAACTCTCAAAACACAACAGTGAAAAACGATGTAATTAGGAAAAGGCAAAAGACATAAAGAGACATTTTCCCAAAAAGGGTATCCTGATGACAAATAAGCACTTGAAAGTATGTTCAACTTTGGGGAAATACAAACTAAAATCAAAATAAAGTATCACTATATGCCTATTGGAACGGCTAAAATAAAAGAAAATGGCGACGCTAAATGCTGATGAGGACACAGAGAAACTGGATCATCCTTACACTGCTGGTGACAATGTAGACACTATAGCCGCTTCAAAAAAAGTTTCTAGAACTTTAACCATTCAACAAATATACAACCCAGCAACTTTACTCCTGGGTATTTATCACAGGAAAATTAAAACTTGCGTATGCAAAAAAAGAAAGAAAAGAAAAACCTACATACGAAAGTTAATAGTCACTTGATTTGTAACAGGCAAAACATAGAAACACCCTAGCTGTCCTTGATGAGTGAAAGGTTAAACTGTGGTACATCGGTATCATGGACTACTACTCGATAATTTAAAAAACGAACTATTGGTACATACAGAATTCTGGATGAATCTCCAGAGAATTATGCTGAGTGAAAAAAGGCAATTCCAAATGGTTACACAGTGTATGATTCCATTTATGTAATTCTTGAAATGACAAAATTATATAAATGAAGAATGAAGCAGTAGTTGCCAGAAATGGTCTGAGGACAGCAGGAGAAAAATGGGTGTGGCTACAGAAGGGAAACACGAGAGAGCTGTGTGACAATAATGTTCTCTATCCTGACTCTACCAGCGTCAACGTCCCAGATATGATTTTGTTCTACAGCAGTCAAGATGGTACTGCTGGGGAAAACTTGGTAAAAGGAACAGAGGCTCTCTCGGTATTATTTCCTACAAAAGCACGTGAATCTACAATTATCCTCAAAATAAATAAGTAAAAAAATTTTAAATGACTGAACTTCACTGAAATGAGATATAAATGTTTATTTCCTAAAATTATCCAAGTTATTCTTAGAAGTCTAGCAAAACAATCATGGAAAACTGTAAAAGAGAAGTACGAAACATAACTATCATACATGAAAATGTCTTCCTGGAAGAAAACTGGGTAAATACTCATAAACTTCTCAAAAAGTATTGTTTTCCTTAATTATATATTTCAATACTACTTCGCCTGCAGAGTGTTTGCTTACAAAATAGAAACCTTTTATTTTCTAAAAATTAATGAATTTTAAATTTGTGTACTCCTTCAGAAATCTAAGAAAAAAATATACTTTTATAAAACATTTTTAAACCTTAATATCCTAATGGAGCTTATAAAGATGTCAGAAAAACATGAAAAAATGCCACTTCTTTAGATATAGAAAGTCGAAGAATAATTATGAATTTGGCATTGTATAAACTTTTTGCTACTGTATATTTATGTTCAAATCCTACTCAAATAATAAGATTACAAAAATGACAAAAAGAGAAGATTCGAGAGGGTGTTAGATAAATCCTCTCCAAAAGGAGTCAAGAAGATAGTCAAAAAAAGGTAAAGGAAGCTTGCAATTACACTCGGCTCACACACACATTCGTGTACTCCACTGTGTGAAAACAGATTACACGAAGTCATAAGCACCCACCTAACACCTCAGGGATATATAGGGTTCTCCCAGGGTTAATTTCTTCCAGATTCTACAGTAAGAGTTATTTATCACAGTGCAGTCCTCAGATCAAAATGCTATTATAAGAACTAGGTCCCTTCACTCAGAAAAATTATTTTTCTTTCCTTTCCTTCTCATCCTGCCCTAAAATCACAACAATAAACTAAATCCTTTAGGTCTGAGAGGTTTGCAATAAAGCATGGCGCCAAGATATAACTCAATGTAGAGAAAATGAGGACTGCAGCTGAAGAATGCATCCGCTCCGAGGCAGAGATCTGGACTACTTAAACAGATTTTTTAAAATGCCAGGTTGTACATCTGGCTTACTTTCAGTATCTATTAATGAGAATAGCAATTTCTCTAATCACTCTGAAAAAATCACTAGTTATTTTTAATTGATTGAGATTAGAAACCTGCCCAGCTATACTGGTCATGAAACGATTAAAATGTTAGGGTTTTCTGCCCTCTACTAAGTGTGCAGTAAAGGCTCTATATACTTTGTACGACCAAAGGATAATTCCAGCTGTAAAAAGGAGGCAGCCACAGGACACTTTGTCAGGAAGCAGAGATTGCTCTTGTCTTATTTGAAACTGCCTGCTGAGATTTATTGTTTTAAAATAATCAAATGAGACAGTCGAGTTGTAGATTTAAATGGAATCGATCGAAGGCAGAGAAAGAATGAACAATGAATATGAAGAAATGGAAATGCAAGAGAAGGGAATAACCTAAGGGAGGAAGAGACACAGAGATGGAAAAGGCCAGACCAGGAAATTAAAGAAGAAGAAACCTACCAGTAGGTGGGACGAGAAAGTGGAGTCAAAGTGACGCGGAGGTCCTGCAGAGCGACAGACATTCTTACCGCGTGTGCTCGGAAAACCAATACTACTTAAGGTTGTTCAATTATTTCATTACAAAAACGAGAGCATTAAAGATATATCGCCATTAAATTTCTTCAAGTATAAGTCTGTCACTTTAAAATTCACCCAAGTTAGATACATGACAGATGTGACTGTCAACTCATCATGTTGTTTCTTTAGCACATAAGCAATAAATGGCGTTGGTGGTGGCCTTACTACTCTGTGTTGAAGTGCTTCTCCGTGTTAAATGCGGCGCGTCGCACAGAGGCAGAGCCATTTCCAGTAGGGAGATTTCCCAAATTAACCTCCCCCCCCCAACTCCCTGGCAGGGGGCTCACAATTTGGTAACAGCAAAGTCTTCCTCTCCCCTGGGTCAGGGGACCTGCTGATGCAGCCAGGCTCTGACCCAACGGGGAGCTGCTCTCGAGTGCTCCAGACTGGGCAGGCCACGTGGTTGGGACGGTGGCAGCGGCACGGGGCCGGGGTTACAGAACCTGGGACAACCCACCGGGCACGAGCTTGCCGTATATTCTTGACAGTTTTAACACACACAGAGAAGTAGCGCTGGCATCAGCAGCGATGCTCGACAGTTATCTGCACGAAGAATGTCTGCAAACCCAAGGAGGCCACAAAGTTAAAGGAACTGAAAGTAAAATGTGTTTCCGTCACTT
>NW_011888871.1:971431-985902 GCF_000151845.1 Pteropus vampyrus | reverse complement strand
TCCAGATTCTACAGTAAGAGTTATTTATCACAGTGCAGTCCTCAGATCAAAATGCTATTATAAGAACTAGGTCCCTTCACTCAGAAAAATTATTTTTCTTTCCTTTCCTTCTCATCCTGCCCTAAAATCACAACAATAAACTAAATCCTTTAGGTCTGAGAGGTTTGCAATAAAGCATGGCGCCAAGATATAACTCAATGTAGAGAAAATGAGGACTGCAGCTGAAGAATGCATCCGCTCCGAGGCAGAGATCTGGACTACTTAAACAGATTTTTTAAAATGCCAGGTTGTACATCTGGCTTACTTTCAGTATCTATTAATGAGAATAGCAATTTCTCTAATCACTCTGAAAAAATCACTAGTTATTTTTAATTGATTGAGATTAGAAACCTGCCCAGCTATACTGGTCATGAAACGATTAAAATGTTAGGGTTTTCTGCCCTCTACTAAGTGTGCAGTAAAGGCTCTATATACTTTGTACGACCAAAGGATAATTCCAGCTGTAAAAAGGAGGCAGCCACAGGACACTTTGTCAGGAAGCAGAGATTGCTCTTGTCTTATTTGAAACTGCCTGCTGAGATTTATTGTTTTAAAATAATCAAATGAGACAGTCGAGTTGTAGATTTAAATGGAATCGATCGAAGGCAGAGAAAGAATGAACAATGAATATGAAGAAATGGAAATGCAAGAGAAGGGAATAACCTAAGGGAGGAAGAGACACAGAGATGGAAAAGGCCAGACCAGGAAATTAAAGAAGAAGAAACCTACCAGTAGGTGGGACGAGAAAGTGGAGTCAAAGTGACGCGGAGGTCCTGCAGAGCGACAGACATTCTTACCGCGTGTGCTCGGAAAACCAATACTACTTAAGGTTGTTCAATTATTTCATTACAAAAACGAGAGCATTAAAGATATATCGCCATTAAATTTCTTCAAGTATAAGTCTGTCACTTTAAAATTCACCCAAGTTAGATACATGACAGATGTGACTGTCAACTCATCATGTTGTTTCTTTAGCACATAAGCAATAAATGGCGTTGGTGGTGGCCTTACTACTCTGTGTTGAAGTGCTTCTCCGTGTTAAATGCGGCGCGTCGCACAGAGGCAGAGCCATTTCCAGTAGGGAGATTTCCCAAATTAACCTCCCCCCCCCAACTCCCTGGCAGGGGGCTCACAATTTGGTAACAGCAAAGTCTTCCTCTCCCCTGGGTCAGGGGACCTGCTGATGCAGCCAGGCTCTGACCCAACGGGGAGCTGCTCTCGAGTGCTCCAGACTGGGCAGGCCACGTGGTTGGGACGGTGGCAGCGGCACGGGGCCGGGGTTACAGAACCTGGGACAACCCACCGGGCACGAGCTTGCCGTATATTCTTGACAGTTTTAACACACACAGAGAAGCAGCGCTGGCATCAGCAGCGATGCTCGACAGTTATCTGCACGAAGAATGTCTGCAAACCCAAGGAGGCCACAAAGTTAAAGGAACTGAAAGTAAAATGTGTTTCCGTCACTTTGCACATGTTTAGAAACACGGCCTCTAATTACCCCCGACTGAACACGCACACGCCATTCATTCATTCACTAACGTTAGCCCGGCATCTGAGCTCGCTGCCCCAGCGCCGCAGATTCGCAAAGCGTTGCTCCCGCCAAGTGTCATTGTCCTCGAATGCCCGCTGTGCACCGGTCTCATGAGAATCAGCCCGACCAGCCACCGAAACGCAGGTAGCCTAGGAGCTTCGGTCACTCATGCAGCGGCTGGACAGCGAGCACCTGCTGCACGCGGCCACTGGTGAGCAGGACCGACTGGGCTCATCCCCTTGGAGCCCAAGTTCTAACACTAAAGCCGCAAACGTGACCAGAGCGTTAAAGGAAGGCCTGGGTCTCAGGCGCCGGAGGCCCGGGGAGTGGAGGGGCGCCCCGCCGGCCCCCGTCACGAGGCTCGCTGAGACCGCGGCGGAGGATCGCGACCGGAATGAGATGGAGGGAGCGTCGTCGTGCTTCGCTTGTAAAATGTCTTAGCGGAAGAGTCTGCGGTTATAAATCAGCACGGTGACTCCGCGGGCAAGGCGTGCCTCGAAGTGCATTCAGACGAAGCGCCTTGCTGGATCTCCTAGACCCCAAGGTTGGCGCTGCAGTCAGAACCCCTATCCCCGGGCTTGCCGAGTGTTACTCCTCTTTACAGCGACCCCCAGGACGCCCTGATTAGCAGTGTCCCCCAAGGAGTCCCACAAAGCCTGAAGGTATTGTCCTGCGCTAGCTGAGCCGAAAGTGAGGCTCGTGACCCTGAGGGCGAGAGCGGGACAGCCCAGGATGGCCCGGAAGGGCCCCCCCCCCACCCCGCACAGGGGCAACAGTGACCTCTGGGGGCCCGCCCGTATGGTGTTCTCACAGTGCCCTGTGGGGGAACAGTGACCTCTGGCGTAGACAAGGCCAGCGCCAGGGCACCGCAGAGTCACCCTGATCTGGGAACAGACACCTTTGAGAACGTTTTATTTGAATATGTTCCTGGCCAAGTGTAGAATCAGTCATCACGAGCAACCAAAAATATAATAAATTTAAAAACTAAAAGCCTAGACTCTGTGATTCTTTTCCTAACAATGGCCTGGCGGCACAGCTCCGAATTTGCCATGGTGCCTCAGGTATTGTCCATACTTCTCAATTCTAAGTGGGAGAAAAGCCGCACGGCTTCAACAAAAAAGAGAATGTGCTCGCCATGCAGCTGAGGAGCCCTGGAGTAAAAGACTTCGCCCTCTGAGGGCCCCAGATTCCTAGAGCGTCTGCATCAGGGCTGGCAGTCCCTGGCTCTGCTCCTGCCGTGCAACGCATTCCACAAGGAGCTCCCCCCGAAACCAGGAAGAAGGCCACCTGGCAGCCCAACGCAAGCAGCAATCCAAACAGAGAAGGCAGTCCTTCCTTGCCGTTCCTGCGAAAAAGTAGCAAACGGGGCGCCAGCTGACCTAGTTGATCGCATGCCCGTCCCCTGAACTTAACACTCTCCCCAAGATGATGCCATGAAGTTCTATGGAGGGAGAAAATGTGGCGGGGGCGGGGCATAGGTGACAGCGCCCCCCAAATGGCTGTGCTGGGGGACCAGCGCAGTGTGGGAGGAAGGCAGGGTTTGGAAAAGGAAAAGAAGACAGAAGGAAAACCATTCTAGACAAAAACTACAGGTGCCACAGCCCGATGTACTAATTTTTCAACTTTTCATTCTTATGACAGTAAACCTTACGTTTTATTTTTGTATAGAAGGCAAATCGATAAAAGAGAAAAGCAGAGCTGGACGGAAAGCAGGGGAACGATCTCTGCCCTCCACCCACACACACCCCATGGACATTCCTCACCCCAAGGTGATGCCTCAGGAGCTCGCGGAACTCCCGGAGCTCTGAGCGAAGTCTGAAGACCAAGGCTATTCAGATGGGTGAGAAAGCTGCGCTGTTCCAAACCGCGCCTTAGAAATGAGTGGTCCACATTCATACCTACAATCATTATTTAATCCTTATTTGCAATTAAAAAGAAAATTTAATGTTCAATGCTCTTATTAAATGCTTAAAACCCACCATATTTCAGCTCCGCCTAGGATGTGTTCTTATTTACTGCAGTGCAAGTGCATTTAAAGGTCTCAGAAATCAAGTCCTTGGGGGATGACTGCCAACTGGTTTAATTTTCAAAATCAATATCCATCCTCAGAGCTGCTACAACCTTCACTTCTACAGAAAATTCTAGCTGCATGGTAATTCCAGACAACACTTAATTCTATTTTGAGATTGCTTTTATAGAAAAACTTTTCTTATGAGTCATACCTTAACTTATAGTGTAAGCTTGAAAGAACATTTTAATGATTAGATTAGCTAATTGTCCCAAATATCCTCCCTCATTAAAATAACTTACTATTGAAACAAATTGTCAAAGATCATCACTTCTAATACAAGAAATAAACGGGAACAGTTGGCGACAGCTTACACGTCAATCACTGAATATAACTAATGGCTTAAAGTTTTATGCTACATTCTTTGTTTACTGAAGTTTTTAAAAGTATATATAATTGAGTAATACATCTGCACATAACTAAGAGGATGAATAAGGTAAAAAGATATGCTGAAATCATAAATCCAGTAGTGAAGAAAGTTCATGGTTTTTCTTTGTTTTCAGGAAGATACTGTCATTGCAAGAGATCAGCTCAGTGGTCACATATAGTACGTGTACCTCTCTGACTAGCCTAAAACACGTTCTTCGCTCTGTACTCATTAAAATTTGTTCGCCTCTCTTCGGCCGCTCAAGTCACAGCTATATGACTTCTAGATAATCTGAGCACCTGTGCCATGAGTTAAAAAATTTGATTGTGTTTTTCTGGGTTTTGTTGTTGTTGTTGTTGTTGTTGTTTATTTGTTTCTGTGTCACGTTCAAGGGAAAGGAAAAAAGGGGAGGGCGAGAGGCAGACAAAGACAGGGCGAAAATTAAAAAACAAGAAACAACAAAAGGAAAAACCCTTGATAAAGAGGTCACGCGAGAGAAAATGACAGGGAAACATGCCGTGCCCTCTACGGCCGTGGGAACGGCCACGTACATCGACAACAGGAGTGTCCGGGGTCTCCGAAAGACCACGTTGTGACTGCAAACGTGTCACTTCAGAGAGAGGGAAGGGGAAGAGGTGTTGAAGAGATTAATGTGGTCAACCTGGTGTCTTCCTGATACGTTTAGATTCTGGAAATGTGCAAACGACAGAAAGACATTGTCATGAGTATAAAAGACTGATATGGACCTCTAAAATTAAGCATCAGGAAACAAGCTCAGAATGAAATGAGGTTTGTAAAAAATGAAATTTCATTTAGTTACACTACATTGTAACAAACAATTATAGAAAACACATCCACACACCTACATTGTTGGTCAAAGAAAATAATCTTCAAAATACATACAGAAAACTAAATATTGAAAAAAAAAAAAAGAACTAAAATCCAAAGATAGGTGAATCTTCGGTACTCTAAACTACAGCCTCCTAACTTGTGTGAATTGCAACGTAGGAATTGTGTATAAACTCATGGAACACCTGCTTTAATCCTTAAGAGGTAACGAAAGCAAGGGCTCCTGGGAGCTGGCAATGTCCTACTTCTTGATCTAGGCGGTGATTATACAGGTGTTTATTTTACAGTCAGTTGAACTGTATATCTGCTTTTTAACGTGCACTGTATTTCACACAAAAAAAATAGACTAAAAAATGTAAGAGGTACAGGATGGCTGGAGAAGGGTAAATGCTGTCTCAATTTTCAAAAGCTATAGACAGAAATATTTAGTATGACTCCCCAGCAGGACTCTTAAAACCAAGAGACTATTTAGTAAAAACTAATGAAGCTGACATGGGAATTCACAAACGCTGCAAGGCCATGAAATCCCTTTTCTCAACAGTGTTACTTGTCAGGAACTATGCTTTATGGCGACGACGAGGTGTCCCACTCTTGCAGCGCAGTTCGTATGACAAGGGGGTGGGGGCAGGCAAGACGGGGAAAGGCCCCGAACACTGGAATGGCTGTGCGATTTCTTAACTCTGAAGACGCGACTATAATGGGAACTAATTACCAGATCGAATTGGGTCTAGAGGGATGCCTCTGGGAACATGCCACAAAGGACTGTGCCCTGCCCTCCCAACACGTGAAGGTAAGAATATAAAAGGCATAAAAGAGCAGATTTAGTTAAAAATGAATTTGGGGATGAAAGAAGAATTGAGGGGATATTTTCTAAAGCTAGGACTAGAAGCCTTTAAAATACAGACAGTAAGGACGGTGCCCAAATAATAAAAACGTGGACAGGTGGGGAGGATGCTGAGGGTGTTCCCGCTGATGGCTCTACTTCTGGAAATGCACCAAGCAGGGGGGAAGGGACCAGGGGCCTGAGAAGAGGGAGGGCGGGTAGATCTGAGGAACTAACTGGTGCAGGGAATGGCAGAGAACCCTGACTGGAAACACAGTGGAAGCGTCAGCGTTCAAATAGATAAATGGCAAACAGTACGTTTTCACCAATGGATGTCTATACTTTAAAAATAACTCCATTATCTCTGTGACTGACTCCTCATTTATATCTAACAAAGACTTTTAGCCCTAATTTCAGAGAATATTCACAATCAGCTTTTAGATATAAGAGATTTTGAAATCTTCAGTTACTTTTTTTTAAAAAATCTTGGTTTTTATCTTAATAAATCAGTGGAATTATCACCTAACATGACTGAAAAAGGACTAGATTTGACAAGATAGGTCCCATACTAGGTTAATCAAAGAAAATGAGAAAACAAACTGAAACATTGTAGTAATATAATTAAAGCTTCCCAATAGATACAAGAAAGTGAACCGTTTTCACACACATTAAATGTTATCTGGTCGATTACTTTAAGTATCTATAGTTATATAGCAAGAATTCTTTAATGTAGTCAACTAAATGTAGTTTAAGTCCAATAGTTTCCTTGTTTTACTTTGTTTCATTTTATCTCATTTTGAGATATTTAAGCATAACAGACTAAATAATATTTTGCCCTGTCCTTCAGGTTATATTTTTAATAAAGGCAAGGGTTAATGCCTTAGCTAGCAGAGCTAAATAGTCTACTCCAGATTTATAAAGTCAATATGAATTCTCAATGAAATGTAATTAACTGCATGTGATTTAATAAATGTGTGACTCTGATATACATAAAAAAACAGATTTATCATTTGACTTAATTTTTTTCAGAATCTATTAAAGCATTAAATGACACACACACAAAAATATTCTTACAAATGAAATGTGAAGACTGTTAACTTTAACTTTTATGATGTTGTTTTACCAACATTTTCCCCAGAAAATTGGTTTCCAGAATGATCATAAGTATCAATGAAAAATAGTATTCAAAAAACAATCTTTTCCTTATATTCAACTTTCCAGACATAAACACGAGACCTAAAATGAAGTCATATTGTCTTGATTTGTTAGTTTGTCTGTCTTAAAAAATAATCTGATCCTTGGTGAAATGGACAGTGGTCTACAATGTTACTTCAGAACTCAGTTCTACCGCGAAACGTGTTAGCTGGGCAAGTCGGTCAGCCTCGCTGTGGTCTGGTTTCACCTCGAGGACACACGAGGTACCGCTGGGAAGCGCTCCACTGTACAGGGAGGCTGACACACAGCAGTGCTCAAGCACGTTAGATGGCTTCTCCTATCGCCTCCGGTATAGGAATGGTCCCTCACCCAGCAATGACAACACGGTCCCTGTAACTATGACTCTCATGGTCTGTGTACTGTAGTTAGTGTGGTTTCTATTAAGCACAGAGTGGAGGTATCATCATTTGTAATAGGTCTAGGAGTGGTGGGCGGTCTCACTGGGCATTCAGAAAGAAAGCCCACCCATTCTTGGGTGAGCCACTAAGGAGACTGCACACAGGGCATGACTAATAAAGAGCTACACGTTATTTTTTTAATTTTACAAAGTAGACGAGAATATCGGTTATTCTATTAATCCCAAGAAGGAGTATAAATGTAACTTTTCTCTCAGTTAATTTATTATTTTTTTTTAACTATGGTTATTTCAAAAATTAGGAGTCGGGTTCAGTACATTTTATAAATCCGAATGTGGGTTAAGTTTATGTCAACTTTTATTCTAAATGCCATCAATTTTCAAAATAACCTCTAAAATAAAAGATATTAAAATTTGTAAGTAGCTAACCAGGATTAAGTCGGGCACTTTAAGAAGAGTAAAAAAGACATAATCTACTTAATGGTTCTTGAATTTTTCCACGCCATCATTTACATCACTTAGATATCTAGCATCTACTCAAAAAAGGTTATAGCAGAAAACGAATTAGAGAAACTACCTAAGGAAAAACACTGTAAATTGGGATAATGTGGAAAACTTACAAAAACAACTAATGAGCCAATGGGACATGATCACCAGAAAAACACGTAGATCCACCTGACACTCAACATACTTCCCGCATCAGTGACAGGACAAAGTACTTCTTCAGCCAGGCGTCTGCTCTGGTTTCGAGTCGCGTTCTCTCAGAACTCGTTTCTAGCTGTGGATCCCTGAATCTTTTCCTGCTAGTCAAATCTTTGAAGAGGAAAGAAACGGGCGAGAGGGAAAAGGCTTCTGCAGATCACCAACATTCAGTAATAATCTGAAAAGTCTCCTCTCTTTGCCTCAAAAACAGAAACGAAAGCGGCGGTGAAGTCCCAAAGCTGTGCATCTAAGAGAGCGTGAGGGCACCTCTGCCATCACTCCAAGAGGGGAGGAGAAATAATCGCCTTCAGCCTGGCGGAGCCTCAAACGGCCTTAGCCTCTCGCCCAAGGTCACACACACGACAGTCTCAGCTGGTCTCCTGGGCTCTAGGGAAATGAAAACGGGGCCACAGCCAGTGAACTAAAATCTGCGTGTAAGTGTACTGTTCCCGCAAACGCAAGGACTTCCTGGTCCTGGCGCACCCTCCTGTCACCAGCAGGGACAACCCTGTCCCCTCTTAGCTCAGAGACTTACTTTCCCAGTCCAACTTCAGTGATCACCAGCCTCCAAAAGAAAAAGGAGTTCTTTTCTTTTTAATATTGGAGATCTCTGGAATACAGAAGTATCAGATATTTAGACATTAAGAAAAATACACCCAAATAGGGCCAACCTTTAGTTACGAGATGCAGCAACACAGTGATTTTTTTTGGTGATTTCAAAAGGACAGTTTTGTCCTTCCAGTACTTTCATAAAACTTCATTAATCTGTAAAATATTAGGAAGTATATTTCTTAATTTCAGACATATGGGGATTTTCATATAATCTTTTGATATTTTGCATAATTCCACTATATTTAGGGAACACACTCTATATGATTTCAACCATTTGAAATTTGTTGAGACTTATTTTACAGTCCTATACATAATCAATGTCCAGTGCTCCACATGTGCTTGAAAAGAATGGATCATACAGAAAGCGTACGTTCTATGCGTGTCTACTAGGTCAAATTTGTTATTCGTGGCCTTTAAATCATCTACATCCTGAATTTTCCATCTGCTACTACCGTCAATTATTCTGAAAGGTGTGTTAACTCTCTCCAAGACTGTGAATGTGGCTATCTTCCTTCTGTTTCTGTGTATCTCTGCTCGTATAATTCGCTCCTGTGCCACTGGGCACCTAAGTTCTTATGTCTGGTAAATTGAACATTTTACCATTGAATTATGATTTCTTCATCTCTAATGTCTTTTACCTTAACGTCTTTTTTGTCTGATACCAATATATTTATACCAGCTTTCTTTTGATCAGAATTAACCAGAAATATAATTTTCCATTATTTTGCTTTCTGTATTCTTATGTTTTAGGTATGCTTCTTGTACATCTAATATCTCAGATTTGGTGTTTTCATCTAAGGTGACAAACTCTGCCTTTTAAATGAATCATCTAGTCTATTAATATTTATTGTAATTACTGACACTTGGATTTATAATTATGTTCTTTTGTACTGTTTTTCCTGCCTCTTCTCTATTTTTTCTCCTCATAGAAGACGATGATGTTAAGGTCCATTTTTTTCTAATCCCCCCCCACCCCACCCCATATGTTCCTTTTGAGTAATGGCAGTAGATTATTAAGTAAATAAAATGATACGTCAATTTTTATTCTTATTCTTTAGATGCTTGTTTTCCTACTGGGATGGAGTGATATTTAACTTTCCTAGTTAATGATTTCTTATGCTTTTAGCTGATAGCAAAGACAGGACATAAAATCTTTATGAAATTTTGATGCTACTACCATCTGGTCTTTAAGATTAACCAATCCATAAAAGCACAAGCCTACCCGTTAAAAATGATGGCAATAGACTCTCAGAATAACTGCTGTTTAGGCAGCAACCAACATGCTTTCAAATTTGTTTTATTCTCCTATTTTTGTCAATGAAACTAAGGTGTATTATCACAAAATCCATATCTACATATCAGATATTCCTGATCCTGCAGCAACCAGATGTCACTAATTGTGTTTATTCTATCATAATTCTCTTTTAACACCAAGCCTGAAATAAAAACCGGCTGAAGTCAAATTTGTCAGAAACAAAATGGTGTTATTTTACTTTTCACAGGGAAAAAAATGATTGTCATAATTGTCTCATTAATTTTTTAAAGTTTCAAGCAAACAACCATGTACATGATCGATTGTGAGAAGTGAACAAACAGATACGGTTTAGCATTCTAAAACAGAGCAAAATTAACATGACCTGTTTGACGTCTACAGAAGTAAAAGCTGGCACATTACTAGGAAAAGGCCACCTGGCCGTGGTCCAGTGCCTCACAGACTGGCAGTCCAGGACGAGATCCTCAATCTTGCAGTCCAGAGACCTTACCACAGTCCTAGAGGTGATCAGATTCAGGAAAAACACCTCAGGCCAAACAAACTTAAAGGCAATCAATTATGTAAAAGAAAATGACATGTTTTCACTATTACTAGTAATTTATAAGAAAATAAACAACTGCCAAGATAACTGAATACTGAACTCTTCTGGTCACTGCAACCTGCCCCACAGGGGAGCTACAATGGAGAACAAGTGACATCAGACGCATGCCCCTAGAACTGGAACCACAACAAAGGGAACTGTTGACTGGTTTTCAGGGTTTGTGCATCGCGGCGCCTCTGTCTCCCCATGAGACCATACCTGCCCTGGGGTGCCTTCCCAACAAGGCACCCTCGCCAACAGATAATGCTCACGGAGGCACCGACAAACTTCTCGTCTAATTCTTGGAGCGTTTTTGTTTTGTTTTTTGAGCTCACTGCTGAATGACCACTTTCTACTTTGTGGCAGAGTCATCCCTTTATTGCTTTTAGGTCATGTTATTTGCGGGGGAGGAGGAAGTATCTCTCACTCCTTTCCCTTTTGATCCATTATATACTGGTTGACTCAAAATGGTTGACCCCTCCCAAGCCAAACTCACTCTTACTGGGGCACCTTACCCTTATACCACGAACAGCATGAACTTTCGTAATTGTGCTGCATAAAAAGATGGCGTAAACAGGAGCCATATAAAGGCCCCAAGTCAAGCTTCATCCTGCCACTGCTTCTTAATCAGTAGTGCAATCATGCCCAAGGTATATCTCAACCCTGCAGATCTACCGGCCCACAGCGCTATCTAAAGACACATGTTCTCTGGCCCGAAAAGGCAGGTATAATTTCACAGGCTACCTGCCCATGTTCCTCACTTCTTAGTCCTCTCCCTGCCTCCACGTGGATGGGCCCTCCCAGACAAATGCCAGGCAGCTCCTACCTGGACATCTTGACCAGTCACGCCCAGGTCCATCCTGTAGCAATGCAGAGCTCTTCCCACCGCTACCCCAGCCCCCCTTGCACCCTCCGGTCTGAGCGGACAGCCTCCTTTTCAGGCGAGCGACCCCAAGAATGACTTTCTCCTCTTAAGTGATAATGATCCATGGTCTAATAAGGTTGAGACTCTGCTCTTATGAGCCTTCATCAATGTCACACACCTACATACAGGATGGCGTGGGTCGGGTTTTGTTTTTGAACCGCGTCCACAGGGCAGCTGAAAGCGATGGAAGACGGGAAAGGAGGCGGCAGAAGCAGCGGAAGCACAAGACGCCGGAGAAGAACGAAGAAAGGGACAAAACTAAAATTCACGTGCGAGTCCCTGCTATCTAGGGGACAGAAAGGAGGGGAAAGAGCAAGCCGGCCACCGACTCTATGCTGACATGTACGAAACTGTGGGGCCTGCGATCCAGACACAGTGCAGGACCTAACAACGCGAGAAACGACGGCCAGGGCATCGAAATGTCTCGTACTGTGAGTGGCTTATTACATCGGCACCTCAAAACCTGGAACTCTCCGCAGACGAAACTTCTGTCATTAATAACACAAGCAGCAAAAGCCATCCCCTACTCGCTGTCTTCTACCATGTCCCAGGCACAGTATTTGGCACTTTTTTATCACCAACTTCATTCGATCTGCTCTAAAAGTCCTAGTGCTGAATAATTTTAAAAACGGCTCACATTAACTGAGTTGTTACTCTTCATGACAACTTTGTGAGGAAGGTACTAGTATTATTCCAGTTTACAAGTGAGAAAAGCTGAGTCAGAGAGGTTAATTAACTTGCCTAAGGTCGACAGTTATCAAAGAGTGAAGCCGGGAATTGAGGCCAGTCCGTGCGCCTGAGTGTTTAGTCACTGTCTGACGCCGTCTCTGATGGAAGCATCGCAATTTTAGACAAGAGAAAAACGCAGAGAGGCTAATCCACCGAGGCCTCGCAGAAGTGCAGTGCCGGGCTGAGATTAAGCCTGCTTCACTTTATTACAACATCACTTCCCTCACTGAAACATCACACACATGTAAGTACTTACAAAGCAGGATTCCTACACTTAAGCTCAATCTCCACTTGTTTTCAAGGACTCACATCTACTTTCTCAGGGAAAAAATCTTCAGAGTGTGTAACCAGCTAGATACTGAGGTACACTCTAATGCATAAATTATTCCCTGGGAATTAATAAGGTACTTCAGGAACTTGTATTAACTCTTTCAGGCCACAGAGGTATCGTTCAGTGAAGTGAATTCTTAATTTACTGAAATAGGACCCTAGAGGTTCAGAAGCACATAATTTCCTCTGAAGGCATGGGGAGAAAAACTTGTAAGGCCATTTAGAAACATAAACGAAATTCAGAACACAATTAAAAACCAAGCTACGGGGAAACACTGTTCTAGTGGATTAGCCTTTTGCCCTCAAAAATCTGGCAGAAATGAAACTAAAAGGCGGCTGGCAATATCTAGGTCTTCTGGAAAGAAAATCACCTTGGACAGAGAATCTGGGCACAATGGCCAGGGCGTAGATGTGATTGCAGTTGTCAGAGAGAAGATGAAAGTAAAGGTTATTTTGTTCCTGCTTCATCGGGTACTTCTGGCAAAGAGGGTAAGGGCAGTGGCTTTAGGAAGGGTCACAAGGTCTCCAAGTGGCATCTCTAGCTTCCCATTCTCTCCCGCCCCCTCCCACACTAGGGGCTTCTAACCTATCAGTCTGTCTTCCAGGGCTATCCCTCCTTCCCGCTGTCTCCAAGGTAAACACTGCCAGTGCCAGATTAAATATGCTCTTTAGCCTATAAAGCTACTGCTCCACGTACTACAGACTATCAGAAGATTTATATCAAGTGTCGTCAGTGTAGTACAAAATTGCTCTAAGGAAAGCAAGAACATAAAAGAACCATTTCTGATTTGTGCAATTGGAGAGCAGTTCTTGAAGGAAGTGGCATCTAAGCAGGGCCCATAAGGACAAGTAGAATTTTCGATAATAGGCTAACATCTAGATGCAGGACATAACAAAAGGAAGCAGAAGCAACACATTAGCAAACAAACGGAAGTGAGAACACGCAGTCTTTCAGCAGCACGTAAAGCATTTAGCTGCAGACTTGGCATCTGAAGGGGAACCTTCTCCAATTCCTTTAGTCAAAAAGAACAAAGATTTCCCTCAGCTTCACTGCTAACGTGGTTTCCCATGTGGACACACTGGCTATCTTCTTACTGATTCTTATGTTCTGATCGATGGTCTACTTTAATACTTTTTCACATCTAATGTCTAATAAAGATATAACTAGCCATAATCAGCACGGCTTAATCTTTTCCTGTTCACCTTTTTTAGCTTCCTTTTTCTTAAAATAGTCTCTCCAATAATAGTACTGTCATTGTATGACACATGCTTGTAATTCTTCTCCTCCTACTGCAAGACAGTGAATAGTCAACTGCTTAGAGGCCTCGTGCCACCTGGTCATGGGAAGCCCAGTCTTTGGCCACACTGCTAAGAAGGTTCGCCTTCCAAAAATCCAGGCCTCTCGCATCCCTAAAGACCTACAAGAAACAATCTAGAAGGACAACACTTCTTCCAGTGGGCAGAGGGGCTTTGGGGGAGAGAAGTCCTTAGATGTCGAATGATTTGGCTCCACATTCTGGAATAAGACCTCGTGTTCTACATAGTCAAAGAGCCCACTTAAGTGAGCTTCTCAAAGCAGCATTTTGTCCTCAAAGATGATCCCGGGCTCCAGTTCTAGAAAAGCAGAAAATGTACAAATTATAAAAACACTAAGTTTTAAAATTGTAATAATTGAGGTTTCCAAAGCTATTTGGGTCAATAATCAAAAACCTCCCAACGAACAAAAGTCCAGGACCAAATGGTTTCACTGGTGAATTGTACCAAACATTTAAAGGAGAGCTAACACCAATCCTTCTCAAACTCTTTCAAAACACAGAAGAGGGAACACTTCCGAACTTATTTTATGAGGCCAGCATTACCCAGATACCAAAATCAGACAAGGATACAAGAAAATTATAGGCCAATATCCCTAATGAACATAGATGCAAAACTTCTCAACAAAATATAAGCACATCAAAATCAATAATACATTAAAGGGCTCACACACCAAGATCAAGTGGGATTTATTCCAGGGATGCAAGGATTGTTCAACTTCTACCAATCAATCAGTGTGATTCACCACATTAAAACAAA
>NW_011888871.1:966281-971381 GCF_000151845.1 Pteropus vampyrus | reverse complement strand
GACACACTGGCTATCTTCTTACTGATTCTTATGTTCTGATCGATGGTCTACTTTAATACTTTTTCACATCTAATGTCTAATAAAGATATAACTAGCCATAATCAGCACGGCTTAATCTTTTCCTGTTCACCTTTTTTAGCTTCCTTTTTCTTAAAATAGTCTCTCCAATAATAGTACTGTCATTGTATGACACATGCTTGTAATTCTTCTCCTCCTACTGCAAGACAGTGACTAGTCAACTGCTTAGAGGCCTCGTGCCACCTGGTCATGGGAAGCCCAGTCTTTGGCCACACTGCTAAGAAGGTTCGCCTTCCAAAAATCCAGGCCTCTCGCATCCCTAAAGACCTACAAGAAACAATCTAGAAGGACAACACTTCTTCCAGTGGGCAGAGGGGCTTTGGGGGAGAGAAGTCCTTAGATGTCGAATGATTTGGCTCCACATTCTGGAATAAGACCTCGTGTTCTACATAGTCAAAGAGCCCACTTAAGTGAGCTTCTCAAAGCAGCATTTTGTCCTCAAAGATGATCCCGGGCTCCAGTTCTAGAAAAGCAGAAAATGTACAAATTATAAAAACACTAAGTTTTAAAATTGTAATAATTGAGGTTTCCAAAGCTATTTGGGTCAATAATCAAAAACCTCCCAACGAACAAAAGTCCAGGACCAAATGGTTTCACTGGTGAATTGTACCAAACATTTAAAGGAGAACTAACACCAATCCTTCTCAAACTCTTTCAAAACACAGAAGAGGGAACACTTCCGAACTTATTTTATGAGGCCAGCATTACCCAGATACCAAAATCAGACAAGGATACAAGAAAATTATAGGCCAATATCCCTAATGAACATAGATGCAAAACTTCTCAACAAAATATAAGCACATCAAAATCAATAATACATTAAAGGGCTCACACACCAAGATCAAGTGGGATTTATTCCAGGGATGCAAGGATTGTTCAACTTCTACCAATCAATCAGTGTGATTCACCACATTAAAACAAATAATAAAAATCACATAATCATCTCATAATCATCTCATAATCATCGCATAGATGCGGAAAAGGCATTTGACAAAATTCAACAACTATTTATGATTAAAAACTCTCAAGAAAGCAAGTACTAACATAATAAAGGCCACATGTGTCAAGTCCACAGCCAACATCATACTCAACGGTGAAAAGCTGAAAGCTTCCCCTCTGAGATCCGGAGCAAGACAAGGATTCCCACTCTCACTACTTTCCCTCGACATGGTATCAGAGTCCTCGCCAAAGCAATTAGGCAAGACAAGGAAATAAAAGGCATCCAAATCAGAAAGGAGGAAGGAAAACTCTCTATTTGCAGATGACATGATATATGTAGCAAACCCTAGAAACTCTACCCAAAACTGTTAGAATAAACAAGTTCAGTAAAGTTGCGGGGTACCGAAAAACAATACACAAAAATCGACTGTGTTTCTGTACGCTAATAATAAACAATCAGAAAGAGTAATTAAGAAAACAATCCCATTTACAATAGCATCAAAAAAAAATGCCTAGGAATGAATTTAACCAAGGAGACAAAAAGACCTATAAACTGAAAACTATAAGACACCAATGAAAGAAACTGAAGAAGACACAAATAAATAGAAAGATACTCCATGTTCATGGATGAAAGAAACTGAAGAAGACAAATAAAAGGAAAGATATTCCATGTTCATGGACTGGACTTCTGTTAAAAAGTCCAAACTTCCCAAAGCAATCTAAAGATAAAATACAATTCCTACCAAAATTCCAGTGGCATTTTTCACAAAAATAGAAATAACAATCTCAAAAACTGTATGGAACCACAAAAGACCCCAAATAGCCAAAGAAATCTTGATAAAGAACAACAAAGATGGAGACAACATGCTTCCTGATTTGAAACTCCATTACAAATTTATAAGAATCACAATAATATGGTACAGGCATGAAAACCGAGACATAGATCAATGGCACAGAATAGAGAGCCCAGAAATAAACCTACAAATACACAGTCAATTAATTTACAACAAAGGAGTCAAGAATATACAATGCGGAAAGGGCAGTCTCTATAACAAGTGGCGTTGAAAAAAATGGACAGCCACATGCAAAAGAATGACATTGCACTGCTACCCTACGAGACACACAAAAATGAACTCAAAATGGATTAAAGAACTTGAACATAAGAGCTAAAAATATAACTCTCCTGGAAGAAAACAGAGGTGACAAGCTCCTTGACATCGGTCTTGGTGATAACTTTTTGGACTTGACACCAAAACCAAAGGCGGCAAAAGCAAAAATGAACAAGTGGGACAGTATTGAACTAAAAAGCTTCTGCACAGCAAAGAAAACCATCAACAAAATGAAAAGGAAATCTGTGACATGGGAGAAAATATTTGTGAATCATATTTGATAAGGGGTTAATATCCAAAATATATAAAGAGCTCATACACTCAACAGTAAAAAACCACAAATGACTCAATTAAAAACAGGCAAAGGTCCTGAATAGACATTTTCCAAAGAATACACATGTCTGAGTTTTTCCTCCTCTCCAGAAGCCACAGAATCTTTATCTCCTGCGTTCTGAGCTTTCACAGTGACACATTTCATCGAGCTAGGCATGCAGAGGCCCATTCAACTGGAAATTCAAATTCTTCAGCTCTGGGAAAACTGCTTGTTGTATTTCTTTAATGCTGTTCTCCCTTTTACTCTTTCTTCCTGAAATTCCTACTGTTTGGTAATAAATGATAATTTTTTGAGGTTTGGAATGGTCTGTTTCTTTCCAGTTGATGTTTTAAAACATGATTTTACTGTCCTTCAGGTTAAAGACTTTCCTCAGAAAAGCTGATATTTACAGGGCACTAACAAGCTGAGTGGAAGGCCAACAGGTATATGAACAGTGCTCAACATCAGCAATCACCAGGGAGATCCGAATCGAAACCACAGTGAGATATCACCTCATACCTGTTAGAATGCCTATCATCAAAATGACAAGAAATGACAAGTGTTGGTAAGGACATAGAAAAAGGGAAACCCTTGTTTGCTGTTAGTGGGAACATAAATGGTGAAGTCACCAAGGAAAATAGTATGGAGGTTCCTCAAAAAATTAAAAATAGAATCACCATACAATTTAGCAATTCCGCTTCTGGGTATTTATCTGAAGGGAACAAAAACACTAACTCAAAAAGGTATCTGCGCAACCATACTCACTGCAGCATCATTTACAATAGCCAAGACACGAAAACAACCTCAGTGTCCGCCAATGAACGAATAGCTAAAGAAAATGTGCTATATATACAATGGAGTATTATTCAGCCATAAAAAAGAAATCCTGCCATTTGCAAACAATAGGAATGAACCCTGAAGGCATTACGCTAAGTGAAATCAGTCAGGGAAAGACAAATACCATACTATCTAAATGTGGAATAAAAGGAAAAAACCACCAAGACCATCTAGGAGAGCAGACTGCTGGTTGCCAGAGGCGGGCGGTAGACAAAATGGGTGAAGATGGTCAAAAGGTACAATATTCTAGTTATTAAAAAAATGAATCCTGAAGATGCAACATACGGCATGGTGACGATAGCTAGTAATGCTGTACTGTGTATATGAAAGCTGCTAAGAGTAGATCTTCAAGATTCTCATAAGAAAAAATTATAACTATGTGTGTGATTAACTAGACTTAATGTGTTAATTCTGCAATACACACACATATTGAATCATTATGTTGTACACCTGAAACCAATATCACGTTATAGGTCAATTGTATCTCCAAAAAGCCTAACTGGATCCAATCTCCAGAGCTGGGTTCAAATCCTGGCTCCACTACCTCAGAGCTGTGTGATCCCAGGCAAATCACTTAACACTTCCTCGGTTATGTTTAACGAGGGCAATCATGGCACCCACCTCAGGTGCCTGCTGTACGATTAAATAGCTGATGCATTTAAAACGTCTGGCATAAGTGCTTAATAAATGTTGGCTCAAATCATTGCTACCACGATGGCACTGGGAGCACAGGACATTTGGAGAACCGTGAATGGTTTCCTGTGACAGGACCACAGCTTCCTGGTGTGCAGCAGTGGCAGGAAGAAGCCGGCATAAGGCGGAGCCTAAGAGGAAGGCAAGAGCCAGACACGCGGCCTTTGGGGAAGCATCGCTGGAGCAGCCCACGCGACACTTCGCAGTGACCTGGAGAGGGCCTCGCCGCCGCCAGCAGCGCCAGGCTTAGACGGCAGACAAACTGGTGGGACTCGCCTCTTTACTGGGAACGACATGTAGACACAATCAAGTTCATTGTGAGCAGCAGTCCTGCCTGCTTACTAGCCTGACTTTCATTCTGAAGACAGCAGGGACCCCCTGCAAGATTTTAAGAAGAGATGAGGTATTCTAAGCAGCAGGTTAGAAAAATTGAGACCCTAAATCTTAAAAATTAGGCCCAAACCAAATACAGTTTATCCAGGAGTACAAGCACCAGAAACATCTAATGACGGGGCTCTTCTAAAAGAAATGTTTTTGTTATTACGCTTAAAAGGAGCGAAAACAAGAATGGTATAAACATGTGATGACAGTGTGATTCCGACAAGCTGAGCACGGTGACCACTGATGTCACAGCAGCCCACGCTGCACGATCTAGACAGGGTGGTGTGCGCCGCAACGGAGAGATCAAAAGTTACTGCCAGAAGCTCTCTGATGTGAAAAAAATCTCATAAGTTTCACGGTACAAGGTCATTTACTGCCGAGGAGAACGTACTCCAGGGAAAAAGTGAAACAGGAAAGCAAAAAGGAGAGGCCCGACCTCAGTAAACAGACCCGCGAAGGGCCTTCCAAGGACCCGCCCCGGAACTGGGGTTTCTGTCAACGCATCACAAGTTCTGAAAGTGAGGGTCCCATACTCCTACCTTCGTCACGAAGAATCTTCCGCAAAAACGAAAACTCATGTCATTGAATGCTATTAAGTTGTTGCATTAAAAAAAAAAATCTCATGAAAAATCGCGCTTCTTGTTGTAGGAATAAGCAGAATATGCTTATTGTGTTTTTAAATCACTAGCTGGGGCTTTGTGTAATTTTTTCAGGAAACCTGATCTCATAAAACGACAGCTATTTTAGTTT
>NW_011888871.1:953986-966231 GCF_000151845.1 Pteropus vampyrus | reverse complement strand
TAATTCTGCAATACACACACATATTGAATCATTATGTTGTACACCTGAAACCAATATCACGTTATAGGTCAATTGTATCTCCAAAAAGCCTAACTGGATCCAATCTCCAGAGCTGGGTTCAAATCCTGGCTCCACTACCTCAGAGCTGTGTGATCCCAGGCAAATCACTTAACACTTCCTCGGTTATGTTTAACGAGGGCAATCATGGCACCCACCTCAGGTGCCTGCTGTACGATTAAATAGCTGATGCATTTAAAACGTCTGGCATAAGTGCTTAATAAATGTTGGCTCAAATCATTGCTACCACGATGGCACTGGGAGCACAGGACATTTGGAGAACCGTGAATGGTTTCCTGTGACAGGACCACAGCTTCCTGGTGTGCAGCAGTGGCAGGAAGAAGCCGGCATAAGGCGGAGCCTAAGAGGAAGGCAAGAGCCAGACACGCGGCCTTTGGGGAAGCATCGCTGGAGCAGCCCACGCGACACTTCGCAGTGACCTGGAGAGGGCCTCGCCGCCGCCAGCAGCGCCAGGCTTAGACGGCAGACAAACTGGTGGGACTCGCCTCTTTACTGGGAACGACATGTAGACACAATCAAGTTCATTGTGAGCAGCAGTCCTGCCTGCTTACTAGCCTGACTTTCATTCTGAAGACAGCAGGGACCCCCTGCAAGATTTTAAGAAGAGATGAGGTATTCTAAGCAGCAGGTTAGAAAAATTGAGACCCTAAATCTTAAAAATTAGGCCCAAACCAAATACAGTTTATCCAGGAGTACAAGCACCAGAAACATCTAATGACGGGGCTCTTCTAAAAGAAATGTTTTTGTTATTACGCTTAAAAGGAGCGAAAACAAGAATGGTATAAACATGTGATGACAGTGTGATTCCGACAAGCTGAGCACGGTGACCACTGATGTCACAGCAGCCCACGCTGCACGATCTAGACAGGGTGGTGTGCGCCGCAACGGAGAGATCAAAAGTTACTGCCAGAAGCTCTCTGATGTGAAAAAAATCTCATAAGTTTCACGGTACAAGGTCATTTACTGCCGAGGAGAACGTACTCCAGGGAAAAAGTGAAACAGGAAAGCAAAAAGGAGAGGCCCGACCTCAGTAAACAGACCCGCGAAGGGCCTTCCAAGGACCCGCCCCGGAACTGGGGTTTCTGTCAACGCATCACAAGTTCTGAAAGTGAGGGTCCCATACTCCTACCTTCATCACGAAGAATCTTCCGCAAAAACGAAAACTCATGTCATTGAATGCTATTAAGTTGTTGCATTAAAAAAAAAAATCTCATGAAAAATCGCGCTTCTTGTTGTAGGAATAAGCAGAATATGCTTATTGTGTTTTTAAATCACTAGCTGGGGCTTTGTGTAATTTTTTCAGGAAACCTGATCTCATAAAACGACAGCTATTTTAGTTTGTTTACGCGACACGTCTGTGTTGAATTAAAAGGTGAGCTCAGTCTCTCTGTTCTCATTTGTCTCTCAGGACGTGTGTCAAACAGCCTTTCAGTCCCTGCGCTCTGAAGACATTCGAACCGTGGAAAGGCTGTTAATCCAGAACAAGTCAGGTCCGCGAGAAACCGGGAAGCGGATAGTTTTATCGGCATCAACGTTTTCAGTAACAATAAATCATCTGAAATACAAAATCCTCAAAACCCAAAACACGGTTCGCAGCGGAATGCCTTCCCGGGCCTACAGCGCAGTCACGATCCCCTCTGCTCCGGAAAGCCCCCACGCTCGGCAGCAGAGAGTCGGGACTCTCGTTGACATTTTTTCCAGTATTTTCAGTTTTCAGTCTGTAATAAAGCACATCAGTCCCAATCACATGGAGACTACATTTGTACATACCGAAGTCCCCCAACACAGTGGCCTGTGTAGTCAGTTTACTGTGTGCTGCATAGTGCCTGAAATCAGGTGTCTGGTGACATCGCCCCGAGGGCGGGTACGGCCAGCAGTGTGCCCACGCCGCTAACCGCAGAGGCTCACGCTCCCTGTTCTGCACGTGCGAGCTCCCACGTCCACTCACAGAGACGCACCACCAAGTGCACTTCTGCACACACACGCGCCAAGGTGACTTACGCACCAGAGAGGGCTCGGGCACGGCGGGCTGAAACGTGCTTTCGGCATGCCGTTCGACTCGCTTCGGGCCGACGAACGAAGACACAATATCCACCTATTCTGAGATCGAATGTAATTTAAATATTTGTTGCAAATTAGGGGGTTGTTCTTTTCCATTTATGGTAATAACGAGAGCAGCTCTCACATTTTTATTCAGCTTGGAAATAAACTTCCTACAATTCTTTTAAGCTTTTATATCAGTATAAAGCTCATCTTGAACTGCAAGAGAAACTATTCTTAAAAGCTATTAACTGCTGCTACTTAAGTAAATCCAAATTCGCTCATATCACGTAACTGAAAGAAAGCACAGGAAAAACTGGATCCTAAAGCCCACGCGACTGCACACACCACTCACAACCCTTGACCTCTTTGCTGTGAGGACCACCCATGCCTGCTGGTGAACTCCACTGGGAATCAACGTTGAGATGCCCACAGGGTGCGGGAGGTCTAATGACAAGCACTTAAAGGACAATAAGGAAAGCTGTATTTGAGTCCAAAAACATTGTTTGGAGAGTCAAAGAAAGCATCACGAAGAGAAGTTTCTAGCATGAACTGCTGGGCACCCGGCAGACAGGAAAGCTGTTTGGTCCGAGGAAGAAGCGGGAGCAAAGTGGCCAAGGCCAAGGCTGCTGGGGCAGGTCGCAGACTGCAACGGTCCTCGGTGGTCTGAGGCAGGCTCCGTACAAAGAAAATGCAGGGTAGGTCTGTTTCCAGGTTCTCTTTGAAAAAAATTATCATGTACATATACTTTATAAAGAACTTATATATCTTACAGGGGCTCTACACGCTGTCTGTGCGTGCCTGTGTGTAACAGCACACACCGTTTCGTGCAGTTTTAGTGGTCTTCCCGTTGATCTCCTTCTCTCCCCTCCCTTGCTAACACTTAATATGGACCCTGTGTATTTTTCTCCATCATATAATCATATACATCCACATATCACAGAGACTTTGTCATTATCTGTATCAAGAAGGTAAGATCGGGATACGCGTACCTTTTTGCAATTTGATTTTCACACTTAGCACTTCATAAACGGTCCTCCAAGCATCTGACATAGCTCTACTCCTATCCCGTGGCTATACACGGTCTTCACAAGTCGTAGTTTATTCGGCCCTACCTCTGTTAATGGTCGTTACCTTTGTTTTCTATCATCTCTGCAAGCGCTGCCACAATAAAACATTCTCTTCCTGTCTTGCACGCGGGCAGTTACCCTGTGAGACTGAGTCACGAGAGTGGAAGCAAAGTTGAAGGACAGGTGTATGTGACGTATATTGAAACGTATGTAAAGAATTTTAATAACTGATGTTGCTAGATCGCTTTCCCAAAAGCCAGTATCAAATCATGTTGCTGCCTTTTCTCCACAACCCCGCCACCAACCGATGTGACAGCTTTTTAATTTGGTTTGGCCTCATTGTCAGTTTATTTTGCATTTTTCTGCTTAATAGCGACAACTAGTGAAATCCACCAGCTTTCCACCTTGGTGACCATTTACACTTGCTCCTCTATGATTTGATTAATCATATATGCCTATTTTATCAATTGTTTTCTTAATGTCAATTTTTAATAGTTCTTTATTATAAACATATTATTCCTTTACCATTTGAGTTGCAAATAACTTCCCAAATATATCATTTGTTTTCTCTATATTTTACAATAAAACTGTTTAGATTTTGTATCACCAAATGTGCTGCCTTTTACGAGTTCTGAGTTTTCAGTCTTAGCTGAAAAAGATGCCCCTGGCTTCTATTTCACACATATGTCTCTGAGACCATCTTATATAATTGTTTTCATTTTTATACTTGTCTTTAATCTATTTGGAATTTGCTCATATATAATTTTTATTATGACTTTGTTATGTTTTTACATTATTTACAGATATAATTTTATGTTTTAAAGTCTCCAATTTTATCTTCTTCCAGATGGATAGCCAGTTGTAACTCCGTCACTTCTCATCTGTCCCTTTCCCGCTGACTTGAACTAGTACTATCTTTGCTGTAGATTACATTCTCACATGCTGGAATCTAAACATCTCTTCGGTTCTGCTGACCTGTTTTACTATTCCAGCGGAAACACCATACTACTAAAGCATACGGCTTTCTACACAAAGCAAATTCTCCTCCAGTCTTTACTTAATACTATTCTTGGCCAAGTTCGGACGTTTATCCTTCCATATATACTTTAAAATCGTTTTTATCAAATCAGTAGTAATAGGTGTATTCATGTTTCCTACTTCCTTTAGGTTGTTTTTGATAGTTTATAATTAGCCAAAAAATTGTTCCTCTTAATTTTCGAATCGTTCTCCTTAATTTGTGATTTTGTCATATAAACTTGTAGTGTTTTCTTATGATTCTTTTACACCCTGTTTTTGTGGTTGCGTCTTTTTGCTGTCTCCAAGAATGACAACTTCTACTCTTTTCTCATCAGTGTCATGAGGGAGATATCTATTTTGTTACTCTTCCCCAAGAACTGGGTTTTATTTTTTTTCATTTTAATTTTTTAGGCGAGGCAACCCTTGGCTGACCTCACAGACTGCAAGGACCTTGTCAGCTTACAGTCCCTTATATTTTACTTTTTACGCCTACAGCACCTGGTCTTCCAAGTGGTCTCCCATCCAAGTACTAACCAGGCCCGACCCTGCTTAGCTTCCGAGATCAGACGGGATCAGGCTCGTTCAGGGTGGTGTGGCCGTAGACAAGAACTGGGTTTTAGATTTATGTATCTGTTGTACTTTATCTATTTCCTTAACTTCACTTCTTAACTTTATTAATTCCTTCCCAGTTTCTTTGGGTATATGTTCATATGCTGTTCTAATGGCCTAAAACTGGATATGTGGCATTGGACTTGAACAGACATTTCTCCAAAAAAGATACACGTATAGGTAATAAGCACGTGAAAAGATGTTCAATATCGTTCATCATAAAAGAAATGCAAATCAAAAGTACAATGAAATACCACCTCACACCCATTAGAATGGCTACTACCCACCCCACCCCACCCCCCCCACCAAAAAAAAAAAACAAACCAGAAAATAAGTGTCAGTGAGGGTGGGGAACAATTGGAGCCCTTGTACCCTGTTGGTGGGAATGTAAAATGGTGCAGCCACTATATAAAATGATAGAATGAGTCCTGCAGGATGTTCTTGTTTTGTTTTGTTTTGTTTTTTGCGCATGTATTATTTATAGTTCATAGATCTTTTCTTTCGGTCCTTGAAAAATGATGTTAGTCCCTTCTGGCCTCCATGGCTCCAGATGAGAACCTCCTCTCATTTAAGTCCTGTGTCATTGTTCTCTAGCTACTTTCAATAGTTTTCTTTTGTCTTTACTTTAATTATGATGTGTCTTGGCACAGATTTCTTTGAGTTTACGCTATTTGGAATTCAACCAGTTTCTTAAGTCTGTAAGTTTGGCTTTGACCAAATTTGGGAAGTTTTCGCATTTCTTCAAATATTTTTCTGGTCTCACTCTCTCCTTTCCTTCTGGACTGTGTGGACATGCTTATCAAGTGTTATTGTCTCACGGGTCTGTGAGACTCTTAAAACTTTTTTCAGCCTATTTCCTGTTGTTCACGTTGGGCGAATTCTACTGATTTATATACGAGTTCACTGATTCTGCTCTCTGTATCTCCAACTCCACTATTGAGTCCATTCAGCATGATCTTTTAATTTCAGTCATTTTTCAGCTCTATAATTTCTTTTTGGTTCTCTTTTTAATAAATTCCTTTTCTACTTTTTTATTTATTGTAAGAGAAGTTGTAAGAGCTTGTTAAAACTTTTTTATGGCTGTGTTCAAATCTGTGCCAAATAAACATCAGTGTTGGCACCTGTTGACTGTTCTTTCTTATTCATGAGTGATTTTCCTGGTTCTCGGTATGATGAGTGACTGCATCCTGCAGGTTTTTGTTAAGAAACCCTGGATCCCATTTCACCTTCCTTTAGTCTGCAGTCCCCCTATTAAGGTGTAATGCCAGGGCTGGTTAAATCTCATCGCAGCTGGTTGGCCCTGTTCATACCACATGGTAGGAAATCTGAAGTGCCACCTGATTCTGCCACACAGGAAATATGAGATCAGCTCCTTGATCAGGCAGAGCTCCAACCGCCAGGTGGGGGACTGGAGCACGCTGCCTGATTTCAAGGGGTGTGCGGGGAGGGCAGGGGCATGCGTGCAAAGTCAACTCCTTGCTCAGCCCCGCTGAAAATGTGTATCAGCGTGGGATTCCCTTGGTGTTTGCAAGGAGCAGGGCGAGTGTTGCCAAAAAGGTTGTCCTGATACCGTCCTTTCCCCGTCCTTTGGGAGAACGGGCTCTTCGTGGAGCTTTTCTCCTGTGCCTGTTCAGGACTGGAAGCTTCTGCGGTGCCCTGAGGCAGATGGGCGCCCATAAGGAAACCCAAGGAACTCGCCCTCTCGTCATGAAGGCCCCCGGTTCCTAGACTGTCTGCCGCCTTCCTCCCACTGTTCAGTCCCCTGCGCTGTTTGTCGCGTTCTCTCCGGGGATTCTGAGCTGTAAGAGGGTGGAGCTCGCAGGAATGGCAGAAGAGGACGTCTCCGGCCCACTCCCATTTGTTCTTTTCATCTTACTTCGTATGTCCTACTGATCCCACTTTCCTTTTCCTAACTCCTATGGGTCTGGTCAGGTGCCATTCGTTCCATTTTTCTGTTTAATTTACAAGTTACATATTTGTGTCATTCCTTACTGCTTTCTTTCTCTTACCCGTAGTAGTGACCAGCCACATACTTTACTGTTTCTTACACCTGCTCTCCACAAAGACAGTTTATACTTCGATCTTCCACACTCAGACAGGACCTTCGGAATAATTTCAAAGTCCCCACCTTCCATTCAGCAATGATTTGAGCACCTACTTTGCATCGAAGAAAGCACAGGGGAGGGAGCAAAACAAAGTTCTACCCTCATGAAGCTTTTATTCGAGTGGGGAACAGAAATGTGTGTGTGCGTGTGCGTGTCTGTGAGTGTGCGTGTCTCTGTGTATATGTGTGTCTGTATGTGTGAGTGTGTGTGCATGTGTGTGTGCGTAGAAGAAGTTTAGCAAGCCGGATGGAGCCAGGAGGCAAGGTCAGAAACATAGCCAGGTCCACACACATAGAGACTTGCAGGCCGCACACAGCGAGGACTCTGAATTGTACTCTAAGCGCAACAGGATTTACACGCTAAGTGAGCAGCGGAAAGGCACGACCGGACGTACCCCCTCTGGCCGTCTGTTCCCGATCCAGGATTGAATTTGAAGGGAGAGCCAACAGAATTTGTTAATGGACCGAACGTGAGAAATGAGACAGAGAAAATCGAGGCTTACTCCAAGCCCTGCGGCCTGCGTTACTGGGTAAATTAAGATGCCATTTATCAAGATGGAGGACATTGGGTAAAGGGAAGATTTAGTGAGGAAAAATAAAACCAAGACTTTGGTTTTAGACATATTAGGTGTGAGAAGATCTGAGATATGTAAGAGGAGCTCAAAGGTCACTGAAAACGTAAGTGTAGGCGTCTTGGGGACGCTGGAACCAAGGAGGAGATGGCCCGCAAAGACAGAGGGAAAAGCGGGCCAGGCCCTCAGGCGAGCAGACGGTTCGACAAAGGGAACGAAGGCTTTTGGTCACTCCTGTGAGTGACGTGTCCTGGACTCCGAGAGAAGACAAGTTTTCTACAAGGAAAGAGTAATTTGATGGAGCCAATGCTCACGAGAGGTTGTTTCTGGGGCCTCGAGCTAGTCTTATTCCCGCCTCATCCTTGTCCCTTCACCTCGTGGACCCTGTTCCGTGAGTCCACGTGTCCCTGGCTCTTGTGTCCTTTTCCTCTATTCCACGCAGTGCTGCTGCAGCTACGTACGGCCATCTGAAAAGGGCGCAGGGAAGACGGGAAGAATGACTGAGCCGGGGCCGTCGGGGGCCATGCCACCGCCCTTCTTTCAAGCTTAGGTTCCAGTCAACTACTACGAGTAAAAAGAGCCGCGGGAGAGTAGGAATTCCCGCCGTAAGTGGCAGAAGAATTACCCTGTCAGGGCAAGGGAAAGGACGGCAGGGCCATGCTGGCGAACCAGCGCCGGTTTGGAAAGCAGACATTTGCGGAAACACTGTAGACCGACTCACTCGAACCCACGCCAGGCTTCCACGAGCGGAATGCAGACCGGAAGGCCGACCGTGGCACTTCCCAGCTCTCTGGCTCTGGGCTCTGAACTAGACTTCAGTTGTGCCAACCATATTGCGACAAACACGAACCATACAAAACATGTATCTGTGTGATACGACTGAGTTAAGACAGAAATTGAATTAAGAGGGGACAGAAACACAGTGGGACATATCCGGCCTGCTCTCGTGGATGGAGCTAAGCAGCAACATCCGCTTCGCCATCGGCTTGACCGGGTTGGAACATGGGCTCCCCCGGAAGCCCAGTTCTGCAGGGCGGATCTGGGACTTGCTCCCAGCGGGTAAGTCTGCGTATATTTTTAAGCCCCCCTCAGCAATTCAGCAAGATCTTTAACTCCCTGTAATAAATCCCTTTCCGTTTAAAGTAGGAAGAATTGGATTCTATTTACAACTGAACCTTGCCCGATACGAGCAACAGTCCTCAAAATTGTTCTAATTCACCCCGAAGTGCCGAGCAACGTGACCACAAGGGCAGAAAAGGTGAGGAGTTTATGTTGGCTGGGAATATGACAGGACAGATTAAAGAAGCACAGAGACAAAGCAGGTCAGCGTACTGATGTGAGAGTCAGCAAGGACCCTGGAATCCGGGCTGAGGATGGAAGGGAAGAAAGCCCCACTTCGGCAGAAGCCAGAGATAATCGAAGACACACAGACGTGGAGGCCACTAAAGGCAGAACTGAAATTCCACAGCCGCGGGAAAGACACTTCTTTGGTTTTGTTAAAGGGTAACATACGATTATGAAATGTAATGAACACCTTTTCAGAAAGTGGAATGTTCCTTTCATGTACCACTTGTCCACACTCTCCAGAAGCCAGCGGACTCCCCAGAAACAAGAAATTCCAGATATTCCACAAGTAGTTTCTGAGCATCGTAGTTTTGCCAATTACTGGCTCCACTGGCTCTGTGCATTTCGGCCCTCATTAGGAATCAGGCACCCCCAGAGCAACAGAAATACAGCTCCTAATTTCTTAAGCAAGAGATCTGAACTCATTTGCAGCATACCTGTGAGAATGCCAAAGTCAAATACACTGCCTCAGGTAGCGGCCTCTTCCTTTCTTGGCCATGCCCTTATAAAAGGTTATGACATGCTGACAAGGAGAAATGCAAGAGCCTTTTCTGGACAATGAAACCCATTCCCCAGGCTCCAGTTAGCCTTCAACTGTAATCAATGGTAATGTCAAAGTGGTCAGCTGAATCGCTGCTTAATTTAAAATGTTAATATTATGTAGGCACTTTCAGTGATATGAGAATCATGTAAAAAATAAATAAATAAATACATAAATAAATAAATAACCAAGAACTTGCAGATTGACCAAAAATACTTCTTGTATCTATTTCTGGGGTGGGAGGGGAGTTATTCAGAAATATAAACACCTTATTGGCCAATGTCAGAACCTTCCAAAGTCTTACTGTCCCCCACAGCACATGATGACATTCCTAGAAACTGTTCCAGCTTCTACTAACTTTAATTTAATTATGAAATGCAAAGTCTTTCTAGGGCCTAGAAATATAATTACTTCTGAAATAAATGGTAAGCCATTCACATTTATTATAAATGGAAATTTTTGTTTTTCCAAATAAATAACAGATTCTATTATCATTCCTTTATATTTACTCTGACTTCACTCTAGAAGTTATTATTCATTAAAGATGTGAAGGAGGGCAATTTTTAAGTTCTTGTATCCTATTGAATCATATTCTTTTCCACCCACGAAATAAGAATTTATATCTACCAAGGTACAATGCCAGAATAACAGGAATAATGCGAGAACAATTTATAGCACGGACACTAAAGGATGGGTCCCTGCTGGGAGTAATTTGTACAGCTTTAGCCATACTTATCAGTAAGCTGTGCCATGTACATTAATTATCCAGAAAAAAGTGAGATTTCACACTGCAATAAAGAAAAAAGTTTTTAATTTTCTGTGAATGACCAAAATAAATTGGTTTAAGTTCCAAAAAAAATTTCAGTTATCAATTAGTTATCAAATTTTAGAGGTTAACTTTTAAGATAATAATAGTTTGGATTAAATGTTTTTTTAACCTGCAATAAATTAATCACTATCTTCTTAACATAAAGAGGAGGCTTAACGCTAATCAAAATAAGGCATGAGAAAGCTACACTGTAAAATTGCAAAAGTAGAATTTTTAGTATATATCAAGTAATAACAAATGTTTTGCCATAAATATGCAAACTCCATTGCAATGTCACATTTTACTGTAAAAGCTAGATAAATTTTCTTATAAAAATATATTTACCCATACTTCCAAGTAAAATATTTAAGTCAACTTAGTTGGTGCTGCCTTAGAGTAGGCTGCACCTAAGATCATCTCAAGGCATGATTGGTTGAGAAAACATGTTGCCTGTTTCCGATCTGATGAACTCAGTATCTAAAAGAAAGGTGTTTCATCAAGCAAATGCATCAACTAAAAAGGTATATTCGGCAAAGACACCAAAAGCATAAGCGACAAAAGAAAAAAATAGATAAATTAGGCATTATCAAAATTAGAAACATTTGTGCTTCTAAGAATACCAAGAAGAAAGTGAAAAGAAACCCAAAGAATGGGAGAAAATATTTGGAAATCATATACCTGATAAGACACTTGTATCTAGAATAACTACTGTAACGCAATATTAATTTTAAAATGGGCAAAGTACCTGAATACATATTTCTCCAAAGATATGCAAGTGGCCAATAATAACACACATGAAAAAATGCAAAACCTTATTAGCAATCAAGGAAATGTGAGTCAAAACCACAGTGAGAAACCACTTCACATCAATTAGGATGGCTATAATTTAAAAATTCTTTTTAAAAAGCTGAAAATAACAAGTGTTGCCAAAGATCTGGAGAAACTGGTACCCTCACACACTGCTAATGGAATATGATCACTTTGGAAACAGTCTGGCAGTTCCTCAAATGCTAAACATCGAGTTATCACGTGACCTAGCAATTCCACTCGTAGGTATATAACCAAGAGAAATGAAAACATATGTCCACACAAAAAGTTGGATATGGAAGCATTATTCTTAACCACCAAAAAGTGAAAACAACACAAATATTTGTGTATCAACTGATGAATACATAAAATGTGGCCTAGCCATACAATGGAATACTATTCAGCTCTATGAAGGAATAAAGTACTGATACACACTACAAGGTGGATGAACCCTGAAAACATGATGCTCAGTGAAAGAAGCCAGACACAAAAGAACCACATGTTATATGACTCTATTATATGACATGTCCAGAATAGGCGAATATAGAGAGACAGAAAGTAGGTTGGCCCACAGCTAATGTCATACTCAATGGGAAGAAGCTAAAAGCATTTTCCTTAAGATCAGGAACGAGACAAGGATGTCCACTTTCACCATTTTTATTCAACATAGTATTGGAATTCCTAGCCCAGCAATCGGACAAGAAAAAGACATAAAAGGCATCCAAATTGGAATGGAAGAAGTAAAACTGTCATTATTTGCAGATGACATGATATTACATGTAGAGAATCCTAAAGATTTCACACACACACACACAAAAACCTATTACAACTGATAAATGAACTCAATAAAGTAGCAGGATACAAAATTAATATTCAGATATCAGTTGCATTTTTATAAACCAATAACAAACGATGAGAGAGAAATTTAAAAAATGATCTCATTTACAATTGCATCGAGAGAAGGAAAAAAAAGCCTAGAAATAAACTTTATCGAGAAGGTAAAAGTTTTTGCACAGCAAAGGAAACCATTAACAAATTTTCTGTACTTGGAAAATTATAAGACACTGAAGAAAGATATTGAAGAAGATGCAAATAAATGGAAGGCTATACCATGTTCATGGATAGGAAGAACTAACATTATTAAAGTGTCCATACTACCCAAAGCAATCTACTAAATTTAGGGATTCAATGCAATCCCTATCAAATACCAACGGCATTTTTCACAGATCTAATTTTAGAATAATCCTAAAGTTTA
>NW_011888871.1:938541-953936 GCF_000151845.1 Pteropus vampyrus | reverse complement strand
AAAGCAATCTACTAAATTTAGGGATTCAATGCAATCCCTATCAAATACCAACGGCATTTTTCACAGATCTAATTTTAGAATAATCCTAAAGTTTAGATGGAACCACCAAAGACTCTGAATAGCCAAAGCAATCTTGAGAAAGAAGAACAAAGCTGGAGATGCTACACTACCTGATATCAAACTATACTACTAGGCTATAGTAATCAAAACAGAATGGTACTGGCATAAAAACAGATATATAGATCAATGAAACAGAATAGAGAGCCCAGAAATAAACCCACACTGAGATGTTCAATTAACCTATAACAAAAGAAGCAAGAATACACAGTGGGGTAAAGACAGTCTCTTCAACAAATGCCGTTGGGAAACTGGACAGATACATGCAAAAAAAAAAAAAAGAAGAAGAAGAAAAAGAAGAAACTAGACCATTTTCTAACACCCTACAAGAATAAACTCAAAATGGAGTTAAATATAAGACTTAAATATAAACTTAAATATAAGACCCAAAACCATAAAACTAGAAAACATTAGGCAGTAAACTCTCTGACATTAGTTGTAGCAATATTTTTGTTATACATCTCCTCAGGCAAAGAAAACAAAAGAAAAATAAAGAAATGGGACTACATCAAACAAAAAAGTTTTTGCTCAGCAAAGGAAACCGTCAACAAACAAAAAGACGACCTACTGAATGGGAGAAGATATTCACCAATGATACATCCAATGAGGTTTAATATCCAAAATGCATAAAGAACTCAAAAAACAACAACAAAAATCTAACTAAAAAATGGGCAGAAGATGTGAATAGCCATTCCTCCAAAGAGAACACAGATGGCCCATAGACATATGAAAAGATGCTCAGTATCACTAATCATTGGAGAAATGCAAATTAAAACCACAATAAGATATCACCTCATACCTGTCAGAATGGCTATCATCAATAAATCAATAACCGACAAGGGCTGGTGAGGATGTGGGGAAAAGGGGCCCCTCATATAGTGTTGGTGGGACTGCAAATTGGTGCAGCCACTATGGAAAAGTCTGGAGATTCCTCAAAAAATTAAGAATAGAACTAATCTATGATCCAGCAATTCCACTTCTGAGTATTTATCTGAAGAAATCCAAACACTAATTCAAAAAGATATATTCATCCCTATGTTCACTGCAGCATTACTTACAATAGCCAAGATATAGAAGCAACCTAAGTGCTCATCAAGAGACGATTTGATAAAGATATGGTACATATGTACCATGGAATGTTACATGGCCATTAAAAAATGAAATCTTACCATTCACGACAATGTGGATGAACCTAAGGGCATTATTCTAAGTTAAATAAGACAAAGACAAATGCCATGTGATTTCACTTATTTGTGGAATCTAAAAAATCAAAATGAATAAACAAACAAAACAGAAACAGACTCATAGATACAGAGAACATTTTGATGGCTGCCGGATGGAAGGGGGTTAGAGAGTTGGGTGTAAAAGGCGAAGGGATTAAGAAGGGCAAATTGGCAGGTACAAAATAGTCATGGGGACGCCAAGCACAGCACAGGGAATACAGTCGATAATACTGTAACAACCGTGAATGGTGCCACGTGGGTACTACACTTATCCAGGGGATCACTTCGTAAGTTACCTAAATGTCTAACCACTACGCTGTACACTTGAAACTAATATTGAATGTCAAGTGTAATTGAAAAAAAATTTTTAAGTAAGTAGGTTAGGGGCCAATCTAATTAACCACAAATTAGATTAGATTGAGTTCGATTCAATTTGATTGGGGGGTTAAGCTAATTAACCCCCAGGACTTGAGGATGGAGGGATTTTAGCAAAGGAGTGTGATGTCTCTTTTATGGGTCATGGAAATGTTCTAAAACCGACTGTTAATGGTTGCACAGCTCTGTGAATATAATAACAGCTACTGAATTTTCTACTTTACTGAGGGAATTATACGGTATGTGAATTATATCTCAAAAGCCATTTAATAAAGTATGTAAACATGGAGCTTGCTTCCTCCCAAGATCAAAATGAAGAGGCGGGAGGATCTCTTCCTCCTCCAGTTCGTGAGCGTGCCTTGGGAAGGTGGTCCAAAGGCATGAGAGCCGGTAGGCGTAGCAACCCCTGTCTGCAAAACAAGAATGACCTGACTCATACATACGCAAATTATATTTTCAATTTAAATCTGTCATTAAAAAATGTTAATTAATTTAAATGAAAAAGCTTAATGTCCGTTCTATTAAAAACATACCTAGGTGACAAGGAGGGAATGAAGAGCATTCATGAACACAGTAAAAAGATATGCTGGTGAGACCTTTTATTTGGATAATTCGGCACTGTCGATATGTTTAGATTTATATATCTCACATTTCTGTACTAAGAATCTGTGTTTTGAATTTTCTTGCAAAAATATGTCAAACTACACATGTGAAACTGTTCAGTGAATGATCATTTCTAATAATAAACAAACGACATACAGGTCCATAAAGGACTATGAAAGCTATGATAAACACGGAACACACGGTGACAAGAACACAGATCTGTGACGCACTTACAGAAAGGTCTCTAAGACATATATATGAAAAAACAATGGACGATTTAAAGAATATATAATCCAATTTGTATAATTTTCAAAATACACATACTGATAGGAATAAAAATTGGGTGGAAAATACACCAAAAATTTAACAATAGTTACCTTTGGGTAGAAGGATTGGGGGAAAGAGACATTTTTAACACAACACTTTTTCTGCTATTTTTTTTAACTGAGTTGTTGCTCTTTTTTACAAATGGATACATTTGTAAGCCATACCGCCTTTCTTTCTGCATGAAGTTTGTGACGTGGCTTACAATACAAGCCACCGAGATCACTCGAACTAGGATGTTAGCATGATCTAAAATGAAATCATCATCATTTACAAGCAACTTCAATATAGATACCTAAAAGCAAATTCAAAGAGCTCATAAATGTAGACCTTAAAATAGGCCCGATTCTGTTTTATGATACATTACTTCATTTCAAATAATTTAAAATAACACTATAATGTACTAATCAGATTGAATAAAGTGAAAGATTTTAAAATATGTCATTTGCCTCTAGAAGACATCTCTTTGTTCGACAGTTATATGTTGACTATATATTTCAACATTATTCTTTCCGTTTTCAGAAAGAACGTTAAACATGTACAGAATAATAATACCATACTAGTAACACGTTATTCTAGGCAGTCCTGTATTGAATATGTTCTACATATTAATCTAATTTTCTCAGCCTCTGCGGGTATGAACAGAGGAAAACTATTATCGTCCTCTTTTTATACGTGCATAGTGATCAGGCAGCAAAGCACACAGTATATCATTGAACCTATGAAAAAATTATATTTTAGGTACAAAAACCCTTTGGGCCAGAAGTGTTCCAGAATTCAGACTTCCTTAGGTTTTGGAAGGGTAATAATATAGCATTACATAATAGCCCCTTGGGGTATGGAAAAGCGCACTGTAATCAAACACGTTACTATTTCTGCAAAGAAATGTATGAAAATTCACAGCAAGTGGGACAGAGACATATCCGTTCAAGTCGAGTGTTGCCTCCAAATGACTTATGAAAAACATTTCAGAACTTTTATTTTGAAACGATAGGTACAGGATTCTGGGCCTGTAGCGGGCAGCTTCCTAGCTGGAAAATGTTTTTTCCTCTGAAGAGTATTTTCTTGTACAGCAAAATCACTCTAAACCTCCGGGCCAAATCCTTGTTTGAAGAGATGGGTGTGTGAAGTACAACCTGACAAGGGTCATCTCGGGTTATCATTTGTGCCACGTGACTGATCACTTGCTGTCCTCAGCTGTACGTAAATAAAACCAGTGAAAGCTAAGTATGAGGAGCCAGAGAGAATTTATTGCCACTTAATGGGCGACTTCTTCCAGGTTACCCTGAAGCCCTCCCCACGACACATCTTCAGACAGCTGTCACCACTCAGCACCCTCCTCCCTCAGCCTAGACTTCTCCAAACTGAGGAGCCCCGCCTGGCTCCTTCAACCATTCGCTATATGATGCTGTTCCCTAATTTCACACCCTGGTCACTCTCTTCTGGATATGCTCATTTGTCAATTCCTTCTGAAAATGTCACACCCTGGACCAAGCGTTGTAGATATTATCTAACCAGCACGAGGTCGTTATTTACCTGGAATCGAACATTATCTCGCATCTAACATCCTAAGATTGTTAAACCTAAGCGCTAAATCACACTAATGCAGTTGATACAAAGCTAGAGAAAGAAAATCGACTGGTTCACTGTTCAGATGTACAACCACGTCGTGCCCAATGTCTCTAGAAGAATACTCGTTCTCAGTAATAAACGAAGAGATGTAAATAAAAATGAGGTATTAAATGACAATTTCATACGGCTTAAATGATGTGTCCAGAACTTGCTTCACAATAAATGGGAGGAAGGGAAGCAGGTGGGACGTAGGTAAAACAAGATGAGCCACGAGCTGAAATTACTGAAATGGGGTGTGCATGAACATTCTCAGACGAGATCGGGCCCATCTGGGAAGCACTGGGTGCACATTCTTACACTGCATATGTTTGCATCTTTCATGATAAAAAGTTAAAGCAATAAAAAGTAAAAGGTGGCAAGATAACATGGAGAAAAAAGAAGCTATCGCTTTGCATATTTCTGAGTGCCGTCATTTCAAAAGGCTGATGATAAAGCATCGTCGGCAAGGAGAGGAGAGATGGAGACTCAGCGGGAATGAAACCAGCATCCCTTCCCGAAGGACACCTGGGGAGACGAAGCAGAATGGTCAGGCTCCGGGACCCAGCGGTCCTGCTCCAGGAGCTACCCTAAGGTGACCATCGCACAAGTGCGAAAGACGCATGCCTAGCCACACTGACCACATCATGGTTCCAAAAAGAACAATCCGAACTTCTACCAATAGGAGAGTAATGGAAAACTGGACTCACGGTGGCAGTGCGCATCCACTGGAAAGCATGGCGCCCGTCTCTGTTTATAGATTTGAAAACTGAAAGACTACAGAACAGCAGACGATTTGATCCCACTTTGCTGGTTATGTGTGTGTAATATCCACATGAACGTAGGCACAGAGAGAGTTCTGGAAACTAGTTCACCAAAACATTAACAATGGTTATCTCTGGGGAAGAAGACTTCTGTTGATTTTCACTTTCGTTATGCTTTTCTATACTCTACATTTTTAAATGAACAAATACCATTTTTACAAAATCTAAGCCATTGGGGGAGGAGAGGGGAAACTAAGCACCTTATTAAAGTTACATTTAAGTGCCTAAGTATAAGTCTGCCTTTTCCTTTGGTTGGCTCTTTCTCCCCATGAGAGTGGATACGGACACAAACGAGCGAGACGCTCTTCCCCAGGGATTTGGTTCACACCACCTAATCGTGGTTTGTAAACACCTGCCACTCTGTTACAACAAAACCTGTGAGATTCTCCTACTCGCGAAAAATTAATTGAGTAAAATGTCAGAGAAGTTCAAGAGATCTGAGAACTACCTACGTAGTTTTGTAAAAATGTCTAAGACATTATTCAGCAATTGTTCCAGTGCTCTATTATAGACAGATATATTAAACTATATCATTTAGCGACATGAATAATTTTACACAAGAAGTTGGTTTATTTTGTTGATATGCACTTTAATCCCCTAAAACAGTTCTATGATGGAAATAATTACTTTTATATTCTATCATCTATAATTAAAATTAAAATCATTTTGGTCCCTGGGAACCGAGCTTACATAAAAGGAGCTTCTTCACATATTTTTTATAAAAAGAATTTTAAGTGTAATGCCTAAACTCTCGTTTAAAAATGTATCATTTTTTCTCTTTTTACAGCACTCTTTGAATATTAATGAAAATAAAAAGTAAAATGACTTATGTGTAAATGTATGTATCAATCCAAAAGGTTAGGGAAATGTAGAGCAACAGGTTAAGATGCTACATATAATATTTAAGATGTGTATATAAAAGGCTGGGATTACTATATATTAGACAAAATAGGTTACTGATGCTTAGATCATGAATTCTTGTGTATCAGTGTTTATGAGATGGTCTACTGCTGTAAGATGTCAAATTTCTACATTAGAGTACCACATCAGAATCTGCGTTTTAAGATGCACCTGTGTGACTTAAGCATCTCCAAAAGGTTAGAAAAGCAGAGACGTTTCAGGTGTCCTTCCCAGGGAGTCTAGGATTCTTTTGGTAACAGTGACGATGAATGCAGTTCTAGAGACACATAACTAATAGGTAACCCGTTAGCAGAGTCCACCTCATTATATGGGGCTAGAATATAGCTTCCTACAGCTTGTTCTGTTAAATAAGAATTTCAATGGAGAGCTCGCTGCCTGTAAAAATAGAAAAATTAAGTGTGGAAAAAGGACTTCTTTTCAAAATGTTCGACCATAAGAACTTTCAAACACAAATTCTGACATCTTGTCCTTTACTTTCTTCTGGGCACAGGTTGATAATATTATATTTAAAAAAAAAAGAAAGAAAACTGATCTTAAAAATACAAAAACCAATAACCACTTCAAATTGACCCCATTAGGATGACTTCCCTAAAGAACAGTTTAAGCAGCAAAAATACGAGCCCATTACTGCTTTGAGTGTAAATTCTTTTTATGACTAAAAGTTGGTTGCGCCACGGGAGTTTATTCACTAATCTTGAGGACAGAGGGATCCCGGCCCACATCACCTCTGATCACTGGGCCATCCTCTGCGGCAAACGAACCCCAAGAGCCACCCTCCTAAGTACTCTCGTCTCATGCTCCGAACAGTGTAAAGATCATCTTTTTACACCTGTTTCGTAAGTTAAAAAAATAAAAGCTGTAGTAAAAAAAAATATTAATAGGCTAAAAGTTCATCAAATTAATAGGCAAACAAAACACTGCTTTCAAAGGGGCCACAGGATAGTCAGGCTTCTGGGGTTCTGATCAAGGCTTTTAATGTTTTGATCTGGGTATCAATTACGTGCATGAGTTCCATTTGTGAAAATTTATCGAGTGATGCATTTATTATTTATGCACTTTTTTGAATGCATATTTCAATAAAACGTTTACTTTAAGAAAACATTCTGCTTACAATCAAAATAATCTACTCAGTGATTGCAGCGCTAAGATAAAAGAGGACCAGAGTGACAAGACAAATAATGTGAACCTAAAATTGCAATGTGAGAAAAAAGAGAAACAGGAATCACGTTTCCCTAGAACAATATGTACTAGATTTCATCGTGGGGACCCACAGTCCATTTAAACTTACTTCTCTCAAGCTTATTTCTACATTATGAGATACATCACATGATTAAAATACTTGTCACATATGCAGGAATGTGAGACCAAGTGGCTCGAAGAAATGGAAAGAGGTCGTGTAAACCCTCAAGTCGAAAGGCAGAGAAAGAGACATTTTACTGTCTAAGGCAGAACATTTACCTGATCTGTCAAAACGTAAGTAACCTATGTGCACTACAGTAGGCAGACTTTCAGAAATGCCCCATCCCAGTCACTGGACCTGCGACTATGATGACATCGCTGTGGCACATGTAACCTTCGGATAGGGAGACTATCTCGGTGGGCCTGCTCTGGGCACGTAAGTCCTTAAAAGCAGAGGCTGAAAGCAGTAGTCAGAGGTTTTCAAAGCATGGGAAAGACCTGATGGACTCCTGCTAGTCTGAAGATGGAGCGGCCACATGACAAGGAAGCGAGTGGCCTCCAGAAGCAGAGAGTGGCCCCCACGGGACAGCCAACAAGGGAATAGGACCTCAGTCCTATAACTGCAAGGGAGTGAACTTGATCAACAGCCTCAATGAACTTAGAAGTAGATGTTTTTTCTCTAGAATCTCCAGAATCTCCAGACGTATTACAGCCCACGAAATGCTGGCCCATGCTGACCATACATTTCCTTCCTACCTTTTATAGCAAGCTATGGAAATTCGACAGGCACAGGAAAAATGGTGATAAAGAAAAAAAATTATATAAAGCATTCATTCATTCAGCAAGCATTTCTTGGGTTCCTATTCCATAGTAATTGCACTGTGCCAGGTGCAAGGAATATAACAATGAATAAAATAATCCATCTTTTGAAGTTCTCAGACTGGTGAACGAGACCAATGTAATTAACTGTAATGAGGAAGGTACCACAGTAGGAAGGGACACAGTGCACTGTGGGAACCCAGACGATTCTCAGTGTGCAGGACATAAAAATCACAAAGAGCTACAAGGAGGCAGGACAGGCTGCCTGAGCCACGACTCAACAAATGAAGTCTGCCTGGCCACAGGTGAGGTGGGGGAGGGGGTCAGGAGGCAGCGTTCGGGGCTAGGGGGCCTGCAAAGCCGAGGCAAGAAGGCAAACCCACGCGGTGTGCTGGCGCGGGGAGCAACAGAGGGGAAGTGCGGGCGGCGTGGTGCTCTGAGCGCGGGCCGAGGGCAGCCCAGGACGGAATCACGCTGCAGAGGAAAACGAGGCTCAGGTTATGAAGACCCTGGACGCCGCAGCGAGAGCCGTGCTAAGCAGAGGTTCGTGGTGGGATTTATGTTGTGGAAACTATGGAGGGGATGAATTCCTCCAAAAATATAGGCAGAAAGTTGAGCTGGAACGAGGAGGACAGATCTGAGAAACATCAGAGGAGGGAAATCTATAGGCTTCCAAAACTGACAGACCGGACTGGGGTCGGGGTCGGTCAGTGACGAAGAGGCAGACGCGGACGAGTCTCCGGTTTCTAGCTGCAGTGAGTCAGTGGGCGATGGTGACACCAAGGGATGGAAAATACTGGCTGAAACCCAGACTAGGTTACAGAGGGGTAAGAGAACAGGCCGGAAAGATGTGTAGGGACGTCTAGGGTCTGGTGGAGAGCTTTTAACGCTAGGCTCAACTTGGTAAGCTTTGTAGAGCCAGATAAGGTGTCTAAGACTAAAAAGATGGTCCCAAGGTATTCTTTGCAAGAGCTGTTAGCCATTATAACAGCCCGGACAGTAGGCGGGGTCCACACTCAGGGGGAGGCACTGAAAAACAGGGATGTGTGTGAGTTATTTCCACGTAGAAACAGTGAGGCCCAGCAACTGACGAGGCAGGTAGGCAGCAGGTAAGGTCTGAGTAACACTATTTTTAAAAAAGTCAGGAAAAGATGAAAAGCTTATTCATTCACGTATTCCAAAAACACACATGCTCACTGTAGGTCAGATACAGCACTAGACAATGCAGTGACAACTCTGGCTTGGGGGACACTGTATTCGAGGTTCTGAAAGAATAAATCGGATCCAAAGCGCAGCTCGGGGGCTGAAATGAGGAGATGTGAAGTCGTTTACTTAGGAATAGTAGCTGCCCAAGGACAGGTGACACTACAAGGGGGGAAATGCCAAAGATGAAACCGTGGGGGACATTTACACTTGCAGGTAAGAAGGAAGGGGAGGAAAGGGCCTAAAACCTTACACATTAATTCACTCAAAAGCTCAGCTATAGCTGACTGAGCATGAAGTTCAAGGCTCTGAGAGAGACACACCCACTGGTCTCAAGGCATCTCTATAGTGCAAAAGGCGAGTTCGTGCGGACTTCACTACAAGACTAGACGAAGCTTCTGGGTACTATAGTGAGTTGCAAGAAGTGCTGTGGGAGACGGAGCGCTGTCCTAGCTCTGGTGAGTGAGGGAACATTTCATGAAGAAGGACACAGCTGAGCCGACCCTCACAGAGGGCAAGGGATGCACGCGCAGCCAAGAAGGAAACGCGATAAAGGGAAATGGTAACCAGAAACAATGGTGGACTTTTACGCATATTTCGGTCAATCTTTGCAACTATTCCCATTTTATAAAAGAAAGGAAAAGGATGATCAAAAAGTCAAGTGTAGATAAGAGCGCATTTTGTGGCAAGGAAGAGGGACACGCTTCCTCAGTTTGGTCCATGATTAAAGATCAAAATCCAAAGTGGATAGTAACTTAAATGTGCCGATGTCGAGTTGAAGATGTAGATCCACGAATACAAAGTATAACGATGCTCTCCTGTAAGACACTCACGAGCAGCTGTCACGGGGCGGCCGCTGTTCTGGATAAGCCATAACGCTGACACGGTACAGCAGTTCTTCCAGGAATAAAGAAGCGCTCGAATGTAACGGGAGCGCTAAGTGAGCATAAGTGAGTCCTGCTTTCGAAGATCCACCTTGAAGATCCGGGCCTTTGCTGCGGCAATCCCGCTTGTAAAATCCATCTCACGATATAAACTAGCACGAGTGTGAAACGACCCACATAGAAGATGATTCGGTATGGACGATCTGGAATAGGAAAAGACTGGAAATAATCCCAGCGACCTGGGGACAGGCTGAATAAACTTTGGTCCGTCCATCCGATAATGCATTCTGAAAAGAGAGAGGGGAGAGAGAGAAGGAGAGAGAGAATCTCTGTGTACTAATATGGAGAGATTTCCAGATCATGTTAGGTTGAAAAAAATCACATTACAGAAAACTGTGTGTAATATGCTATTTTTTATAGGTGACGAGGGAAATGAGAATGTGTGTGCATATTCACTTATATTTGCAAAAAGAATACAGGAAGAATAAGAAACTAATAACAGAATGGGAGAAAATACACAAATCATCTAACTGATAAAAAGGTAGTATACAGAATATATGAAGAATTCTCATAACTCAACAAAAAGACAATACAATGTAAAAATGGACAAAGGACTTCAAGAGACATTTCTCCAAAGATGATATACGAATGTCTAATGATCATATGAAAAGATGCACGATGTCATTAGGGAAATGCAAATCAAAACCACAATGGGATACGACTTCACACCTGCTAGGACAAAGATAATTTAAAAATAATAATAACAAAAACTGTTGGCAAGGATGTAGGAAAACTGGAATCCTCCTATATTGCTAGTGGAAATGTAAAATGGCTCAGCCTCTGCGGAAAACAGGCGATTTCTCAAAAAGTGAAACACAGAATAACCATATGATCCTGCAATTCTACTCTTAGGCATAAACCCAAAAGGAATGAAAACAAGACTCAGACAAATATATGTACGCATTTTCACAGCTGCATTATTCACAATAACCAAAAGGTGAAAACAACGCAAATATCCATCCATGGAAGACTGAATAAACGAGCTACAGCACACACTACGACAATGATTTAGCCATAAAAAGAAATGAAGTACCGATGCGTACAACAATGGACAAACCTTGAAAACATTAAGTAAAATAAGCCAGAAACAAAAGTTCTCATGTCCTATAATTCCATTTATAGACCCGGCACAGGGAAATCCATACAAACAATGCAGACTGGCGGTCGCTGGGGGTGGGGGGCTGCTTACTAGGTACGGGTTTCCTTTGGGGTAATGAAAATTTGTTTAGAACTACACAGAGGTGGTGACCGCGCAACACTGTGAATGTACTAAATGCCAATGAATTGTTCACTTTAAAATGGCTAATTTATATATAAAATTATATATTAATTTTACCTCAATTTTAAAAAGTATTTAAAATAAAGAAGCTAATAAAAATAGTTACTTGTGACATGGAAAGCAAAGGTATAAGGGAGACCTCTCTCTATACTGCCCATAGTTTGACCACTGAATCTTGTAAATATGTTTAAAAGTAGTCAAAAATAACAACACCACATTCATTTTATTAAATCTTAGGTTTAAAAAATAACTTTTCTTTCGTTATAACATGAAGACTGTTTCTTTCGAAAGTAAATTCTTGAGATACCATAAGATCTTTACAATATCGTAACTATTTTCTTAAAAAGTACAGCCTGTCATTCGGGTAAATTGATCATTATATTGATTTAATCAAGTAAGGGCTTTGAGTTCTCTTACAATCGTCTGACAGGTTCTGACCCGTTCTCCACTCACCTGAATCACATACATTCCTGAGCTGAGCCTCCAGAGCCGGGGGTACCAGGAGAGGCCACAGGTCGCTGCTCACAGGCTGACCACCCAGGACCCTGTCCTTAGTACTGTGCTCTAAGACACCTATGTGCTCTGAAGAAATCAACTCAAATCAAATGACCCAGGAAAATCAAAGATGACTTTCTAATTCATTTCTGATGCACCTTCAAATTACTTTGACTTTGAAGCTTCTAAGCAATCTGTCAAAAAAATATCATCGTGCTTCTGAATTTTTAAAAAGATTTTCGAGTTTCAAAAAATGAGATTTCCTTTTCACATATGATAAACACACTTCATAGTTTTAATTTCAAGAGCCTCCAGTTGATATGCCCTGAAATATCTTAAAATTTTAGGACAGCAAGGTATCCTGAAACCTGTATTATGTTAGCAAAAAAATTCAGAAGACAAATACAGAAACTTCAAGGACTTTGTTGTGCTCTGTGTCAGTGACTACAGGCTATATTCAATTTTTATCAAGTTCAAGTTTTAAAGTAAGCCTGCTTAGCCTTAGTTGATATTTTTCAGACACATTTATCCTGACAGTAGCAAAGTACTAATTTCTCTAATTCCTGCGATCTATCAGAATCATTATTTGAAACATTTTTTGCTAGTTTAACACTATATATAAAGTTTTGTCTTATTCTATAAGCAGCAAAAAAAAAAAAGAAAGAAAGAAAGAAAGATCTTATTTCTTTCTTCAACAAAGAAGGGTAGTTAAATACTCAATACATCAGAAGCAGGGCTTCTGGGGCGGTTGAAATTATTTAAACAGAGCGATTGCTCAAAACGTGTAAGATACTGACTAAAATCTGCAAAGATCAAGAACTGGTACCACAGATTTGGTTTGATTTCTGATGGCTTATTTGTAAAGAACAAAAATTGGTCAAAAAACTTCCTCTACATTTAGGGTTTTCATACGCCAACCTAGAGAAAAAAATAATCCATATCCAACAAGGCCAGTTTTTTAAAATGAGAAACTCCAACACTGAAATACACAATTCTGAATGCTAAGCAGAAATTTACAGAGACATGAGTTCTTATTTTGTATAATATAAAATTTTTTTTTTAACTTGTAGCTTTCTCCACAGAGTTCAAGGTATGTATAAAATAAGAACAAGGAATAGGAAAAAAAAAAAATAGAAGAAAGCTATAACTACAAAGGAGAGCAAAGATGTCTGGAAATTAGAATCAGGCCTCTAGCACTTAGGGCTAACGCTGTCTTGTGTGTATGCGTGTAGGGGGGTGGGGAGGAAGCGGGGAATGTGTGCATGGAGCGGAATCATCTGGATCCTCTTAAACCCGCATATCGGGATAGAAGGGAAAATGACGCCGGAAGAACTGTTTCAAAAGGGCAGGAGAATTACGACTCTGCCACTCCGCAGGCCGCCACCACACTGGGCAATTCTATTAGGCAAACTGGAATGCGTTCTCTTTGTCAGAAAGCCTTGGTACTGGTCAAGCCATCATCTCTTTCAATGTTCAAATTTTCAGAAAAGTAAATAAAAAAAGGTCTGTTAAGAATGGGTTAGATTTAGGCAAATGGAAGATGAAATCAGATTTTTAATATAAAGAAACAGTAACAACAAAAGTGAAATCCGTGAACAGCGCTTTCCAGTGTGTTTCCCTCGGTGACCACCTTCTGAGGCAGAGAGGCCATCTGAACTGGCAGGAAGCAGACCAGGGACAGGCAGGCCGGCACCAGACACCCTGGGGGTGGGTAACAGCCTTCCGCACCACCACAGCATGCAAGGACAGAAACATTACAATTATCAAACAGTACACACATGTACCATCTACGCAGTGAAAACCTATCAGGCCAGGAAGCCAGAAAAACCCTCTGCAGAGGGAATAAAAGCAAGCTCTAAAACGTTAGCTGGCTTCCTTGGGCCACACCAGCCGGTTGGTATAGATGGCGTCTTCTCCGCGCGATGCAAAATAATGCCTTAAACTCCCCAGCCAGGCCCCCAGACGCTCTTCCTCAACCCCCTCGAAAGGCCCCACACAAATATTTATAGGTGTGCTACTTCTGACTCCTCCAGGCATGACAGCTTGGCAGACCCCTGTCAAGTGAGACCCATGCCGCCCCTGAGGAGGCGGGGGCTCCCGGAAGCGAGACTGTTGGGACCCTGAAGCAAAACATTAAAATAGCTCAGCAAAGCAGCTCATCTGGTTTATATTCGCCATATTCTCTATTTTATACACACTGCACCCTGCATACTATTCCCCACCACGCCGCACTGCCCCTGACTTATCTAGACAGATTTTGGAACAGTGGGTCACTGTACTCCCCTCAGAACTGACTTCCCAGGGCCGCCCCCAGACAGACCCACCCTGTTCTGGTGCTTCTGCGATACCTCTGCCCCACGTTTATTCCCCTGTGCCAGCCGACATCTGTGCCGAAATCTCAGTTCTATCCCCACCGAAATCCCAGTCACAAACAGACTCGTCCTGTCCACTGACTTGAATGAATTTGACCGCCAACACTAAACTCGCTCTGGAGTATCAGCACCAGAAACAGTCCTTCTCTGCCGAGGTTTCGCATTGAACCACAACCCACGGTTCCTGATGCTATGGTGGGGACGATATGATAGGTCAGTGAAGCCGCTGGGGAGCCAAGAAACCTCCAAACGTCAAAGAAACACATGACGTTTGTTGAGCAGGGACGGCGGGGAGGGCAGAGGGAGAGAATATAAACAATGGACTAGAAGAAAGGGCCAGCCAAGGTCAGTCAAAGGGTCAGAAACCAGGTAATGTCTTCTGTGCATTTCATTTTAGTTGGGAAAGGAGAAACACATTAGGGGTTTATTTGATCTGACAAATTAATGAGCACAATTAAAGCCATGATTTATTAAGCAAGACACTGTGCTAAACGCTTTATATACAGTATCTCTTCTGATCCTTACAAAAACCTTGTGAAGACATGTTAACTTTTCGTTTTAAAAATGAGCAGCCGAAACACAGGTTACATAACTTGACCAAGGTCACACAGCTCAGAAATGGCAGAGCCAGGATTTGAACCCAGCTCTATGGCCCATGACACTATCCCATTATAATGCCCGTAGCCAACGGTTTAAAGCACATTTCAAAGCATGCGTTTAAAAGAGAGATATATCTACCTGTGCTAATATGAAATAATCTCTAAGATACATTAACTGAAAAAAAGTCAAGTGCACTGAGGCCGCTCTCCACGGTAACAGTATGCTACCATTTGTACGAAGCCCCAGGGTTGAGGGGAAAGAGATATATGTTTGCATTACACATAAATTATTACCGAAAGAATACTCAGACTGGGATCGGTGATGGTCTCGAGCAGAGGGACAAGTGCACTGAGGATCGGAGAAGGAGAGCCTTTTCACTGCATGTGTGTTGGGATGGGACAGCTTTGTAACCCAACTCGTGGGGCTTTTCGTAAGGAATAAGCACCACATAATACAGAAAAATCGTAAAAACTAAAATCCTGCCATAAAAGGATTTGCTTACCAAAGCT
>NW_011888871.1:924055-938491 GCF_000151845.1 Pteropus vampyrus | reverse complement strand
ACTGTGCTAAACGCTTTATATACAGTATCTCTTCTGATCCTTACAAAAACCTTGTGAAGACATGTTAACTTTTCGTTTTAAAAATGAGCAGCCGAAACACAGGTTACATAACTTGACCAAGGTCACACAGCTCAGAAATGGCAGAGCCAGGATTTGAACCCAGCTCTATGGCCCATGACACTATCCCATTATAATGCCCGTAGCCAACGGTTTAAAGCACATTTCAAAGCATGCGTTTAAAAGAGAGATATATCTACCTGTGCTAATATGAAATAATCTCTAAGATACATTAACTGAAAAAAAGTCAAGTGCACTGAGGCCGCTCTCCACGGTAACAGTATGCTACCATTTGTACGAAGCCCCAGGGTTGAGGGGAAAGAGATATATGTTTGCATTACACATAAATTATTACCGAAAGAATACTCAGACTGGGATCGGTGATGGTCTCGAGCAGAGGGACAAGTGCACTGAGGATCGGAGAAGGAGAGCCTTTTCACTGCATGTGTGTTGGGATGGGACAGCTTTGTAACCCAACTCGTGGGGCTTTTCGTAAGGAATAAGCACCACATAATACAGAAAAATCGTAAAAACTAAAATCCTGCCATAAAAGGATTTGCTTACCAAAGCTAAATGAGGCTTAAGAACACTAAGAACAGCAAAGCACACTATTTTAATCAAGCATCCTTTTTTGATGTTTTCACCTGAAAAGGGTGTCTACCAGCACTGCTCACATCCTAGACATGACCCAAAGGTGCTGTCACACACAGAAAGGAAGAAACCAATTCCTGCGAAATGGGGGGAGAGACTGCAGGTAGGAAACCTAGTGAGGTAGGGAAGAAAAACGGCCACTCAAAAACTGTAAGCCGAGAGAGAGGACTGGGCAGAGGCAGGCCCACTCCGGCGGGCCCAGGGGGATGCAGCCACAGAACAAGGCCAAGTTGTAAAAATGAGGAAGGAATACGAAGGCACAGAGGCATCTAAACAAGGTTAGGAGAAGGAATTCTCACTCCCCCAATTAGTCTGGAAAGTAGGAAGATGGAAACAAAATCAAAACACACAGAGACCAATTTCATTTGTAATTCGGTGAATCATATGCTCATTGAGAATCAATATTTGTTCCTTTGCTTGCCTTAGAATATTTACTTTTAGGACTTCTATAATTTTATATTTAGAATGTGATTCAAAATTATTGGCAATGCTTATTAAGCAACCCTCTCGCCCCATTTTTAAAAGGTCTGAATGTCATTTGCTCAAACAAAAGCAGCTCCGCCTAGCTTAAGCAAAGAGGAGGATACACTGGAGAACAAATGGACGTGAGGAAAAGCTCAATGTCCAAGCTCCTAGAGCTCCAGGAAAACAAGTCAAAAGGTGACATGGCAGAGAAATGGCCAACGGGGCGGCCCCTCCTCGGTCCCAAGGCCATTCTCAGAAAGTAGTACATTTTTGTAAGCCAGGTGTCACCCTATACAACATTCATACGTATAACATTCTCCCAATTTACATTTATGTCACATTTAACAAATTTATTGACAAATTTATAACTTATGCAAAACATTTAGTCACTCCTAATTTGCATTTACAACTGCATGCTTCGATTTTTTTGTACGTATCATAAAAAACTTGAATTTATTGAATTAATTCAATATCAGAGTTATTACTAGGAGACTTTGGTGCCAGAATCATAAAACAAAGATTAAACAGCACTAACCAGAAATCGATGGTACAAATGCATTTATCAATCCATCTTTCAAAGGAATTTATTTTCTTACAATGAGCCTGTAAATACTGCAAACCTTTTTCAAATAGATGAACAAAATAAGGTCCAAAGTTTTTTCCTATTGAAGGAATAATTTAAGTTCCTTCAATAGGAAAAAACAGCAAAATCGCAAGTTTCCGTTAATGCGGTCTCAGCCTAAACCACTAAACTACTTTAATTCCATAGCCCTCCCAAAGGCCACTAATAAATACATTACGGTAAATAATAACTGCATTCATAATTTTTAAAAAGATATGTTTATTGTTTGAAACTCAGAACATTCGAGAAAAAAGAAAATTTTCCCATAACACAAAGAGAAGCACTATAAACAGACTAGTCTGAGCAATTTCTTACCCATTTCTAACTTAATATTACATCCTCATTACTTTTTAAATCTATTAGACTTTTCTGGAATTTATATTATTTATTATTTCAAAAGCAATCTAAACTCCTGACAGAAAATCACAAAATAGAGAAAAGTAAAAGAAAATACCCATTTTTCTAACAGCTGCTATCAATATCTTGGTGTGCTGTGTTCCAGCCCTTTTCCATTAACACACATATGAATGACCCTGCGTCAGAGAAACATCCCACCACGTGTAGCAGTGCCAGGAGTAAGAGCAGGGGCTCTGGAGGTGGCTGCACTGCATTCAAAGCCCAGTTCTACCGCTTGTTAAATGGGTGACCTTGACCTCTCTATACCTCAATTTTCTCATCTATAAAACAGGGCTATAATAAGGATATAAGGTATTGCATAGAATGGCCTTAGCACACTGCCCAATGCTTGAGAAACGCTCAATAAAGACACACTATTGCACTATACAGAGCATGCCGTAAGCTCACTCTTCACCTACTATATTCTGGATACCCTTCCATCTCAGTTAGATCCACCTCTACAGCACCCTCTTTAATGCCAACAGAGGACAGTAGTTTTCCTACACGCTACATCAGCCACTAGAAAAGATGTCAGAAAAATTCAGACCCTCAACGTTTTGGTCAGGGTCACCTGCTGTTGACAATCCACACGGACTCCAACTGACCGAAGATGCACCCTAAAATGCGAGTGTGGGGGTCAGAGCATGTTAGGACTCCCAGTATTTCCTTACTAGCTCATTTGGGAGAAGTTGAAGGGCAAATGAAGTTTGGCTGCTTGTTCGTTTTTAATGTTTTTGTCGCCAATGACATCTATGATGAAATTCAATTTACCCAAGAAAGAGCAACTTTTGAAGCAAAAGAATTGGGTTTTTTTTAACCCTCTTAAGCTACATTTGCAGCTAATAAAATAAGTATCCATCTACTTAGAAGCATACCACTACCTGTGTTTCATACTTCTGACAGAGAACAGCAAAGTTAGAGATGCAGACGACCCTTTTCTTTCCAACTATAACACTCTGTGGTACTAAAGTAATTTTCAACGTTCAGGAGTTGTCGGTTAAAAATGACCAACCATATCAAGCTGCCACAACTCTGCAAATGTTTACAATCTCATCTGCCATCCATTCTCACCCACTGTGCTGAGTACTGCAACCATGTTCCTCCATATGACACTTTCCTTCAAACGTTAAAAGCTTATACTTGGGCATTTAATGCAGCTCTCTGGTAGCTTAAGATCCAAGTCCTATTTTTCCACAGCTAAGAACTGGAATGTAAAGGAGATCATTTTGGAATGTGTTGGCTAAACACAAAGATGTTGATGTTTGGTCCTTCCATCTGTTTGGCAAGAATCCTGTTTCTGCCTAGACACTGAATTCCTGTAACTCAGCTTCTTTCTACCCGAGTCCTTCATCTTTGTGTTCCCAAGGCTGACCCGAATCCCCAGATTCTAACATGGCCTGCCTCCTTGCATCCCTGCTAAGATTCTGTTTAAGCTGAGCTCCCAAATTCTGAACCCTCTGTTCACGTAATAAGGCAGGGGTCCTCAACCTTTGTGGCACCAGGGCCCAGTGCTCCTATGGGCATCTAACGCCTGATGATCTGAGGTGGAGCTGAGGCGGCGATGCTGGCACTGGGAGTGGATGCAGATACAGATGAAGGTGAACTCGCTAGCACGCCGCACATCTCCTGCTGTGTGGCCCCGTCTAACAGGCCATGGACCGGTACTGGTCCGTGACCCGGGGACTGGGGACTCCGAGCTTAAAGGGCCCTTTGGGATCAATTACACTGCATCATAATGGTCGCTATGTCTCTGTCTCAATAAACAATAAGCTCCGTGAAGGAAGGAACTGTGTTTTATTTCTCCTTATAGCCGTACTGCCTTTGACTGTGCCTTGCTCACTGGACGCCCTCGGTCAGCACTGAATGGATGAACTCTGCTGCCCTCACTCTTAATCTGCCCACTTGATATCATCAGCGGAAACTGCTAGTGCTCCCTTCCCTCAAAACACGAGACAGGTTCCCAGAGTGACTCAGGGGCGCGCTGCTTCCTAGCGCTTAGCACTCGGCTATTAGCAACCTTCCTTCTGGTTGCAAGTCTTTCTTCTTGAAGTACATCTTTTAGTCGTCCCTTTGGCAAAAGCCTGAGTGATCAACATCGTCTTTATCTACAAAGCCTTTATTTCACTCTCACTCGTGAATATCACTTTATATGGATCCAGAATTCCAGGTGGTGGTTCTCCCCCTCAGCACCTTGAAGATATTATTCAATCATCTTCTGCTACGAGCAAAATGCCTGCTAGTCTAGAATTGGTTTCTTTGGGCTGTTTTTTCTAGTGTTTCACCTACGATGTGTCAAGTATGAATTTATTTTTATTTATCCTGCTTGGGGTTCACTGCGTTTCTTGGACCTAAGGACTCAGGCCTTGCATTTATTATGGAAAATTCTGAGCCATTATGCTTCAGATAGTGCCTCTCCCGCTATTTCCTTTTTTCTGGAAGCTCACGGAAAGTAATAGTGGACTTTCTCATACTAAAGCTCGTGAGTCTTAACCACTCGTACTCGCCATACCTTCGTGCCCCCGTACCCCATCCCGAGCGACTTCTCTGCATCTCCTTCAAGAGCAATCGTTGTCTCCTCAGCTCTGTCTACGGCTGTTTAACCAGTCCATCGAGGTTACTTTAATTTATTGATCATACTTTTCATTTCTAGAAGTTCTATCTGGGTCTTTTCCAAATCTGTGTTGTTTTTCTGATCCAAGATGTTCTTTTATTATGATCTTACCCCTTCTATCTCCAATAATTTTAAACAAGGACTCCCTGTCCTGTGTCCCAGAAGCATCCCCTATTTACAACATCTGCAGACTCTCCTTCTTAGTGGCTCATTCCCTTGCGTGGCTGGCAACGTCTCATGGCAGGTTCACCTTCAGCGTGAGTTGTCTCTTCCACCAGAGTCCCAGGTCTTTCATTTGCTCTGCAGGACAGTTCCACACACACTTCTGAGAGCTCCACTGATTTCCGTAGCTCTGACCAGATCTTATGCTACTATCTCAGCCTGAGGGTTAGTCGCACGATGAGAAACATTAAATTTTAACGCACCCGCAATGTGAGATACAGTTTTGGGGTTTAGATGTTTCTCTTCTTTTATTCCTAAGTATGCACTCTCCCAGAAGGAGAGCAAGTTTCCCTGCACTCCTCAGACCGTGGGCAAGGACTTTCTAGTCCTCTTTCCACAGCTGGGCCGGCCCTTCGCAGTTCACGCAGGAGGGCCTCGCCTCTGCCTCCCTCCTTCATGCAGATCTGAGGCCGTGACTCTTGTTCCTTCATGAGATCCTCAGGCCCTCGGGGTCTGTGTCCGGATCAGAAACCACCACCCCGTTCCACCCTGGCTTGGAGCTCTCTTTTCACGTGGGCGCCTGGGATTTCCCGGTCTGTCAGGCTCAGGAACACTTCTGTTTGTCCTTGTTATATTCTGCCCACAGTTTCTGTGCGTTTGCAGGAGGGTGGGGGTGGAAGTCCTCTATATCGGGTCTGACAGCAATGTTGCTAGAAGCCTCCAGTCGTCACGAGATATGAAACTGTGAAATGATCACTTCAGAGAATTGTGATGATCACTTACAGTTTTGCCAGATGACAACAGCCCGCAATTTTTTTCAGCCGCGAGAACAGTTTTCAAATTGGAAAAAATAAATATTCCCAAGGCATTTTGAGATCACTTTATCACTGCACACTTCAAATGCTGCCGCAGCTCTGCTCTTGCTTGGAAATCTCGGCAGTGTGAGAGCACACCTGTTGACTCCACTTTTTTACTGCCCATTCATTCTGCAGTCAGCTCCGATCTCCTTCGTACTCCGACAACTCCCGTGAAATTATACTCAGAAAGATAAGCATTCCCTGCTAATCAACGAAACCAGCGGCCTTTTCTTGGTCCTCACCTCATTCACCTCTCTGCAGCGATACTGACCATGACAATTTTTCCGCCCGGTATCACCCTAGTTCAAGTACTTATTATTCCTAGATCCTCACGACCATCCTCCAAGCCACTCCCATCAACCCGATCTCCTCTTTCAATCTCCCCAGAAAGTCACAGCCAGATGAACATGACTAGACACAGTCACACCAATGGTTCGCCCTCCCCACTCTATCCTGCAATGGCTCATTAATACCTAGTACTACGAGAAAAGAACGGACAAATAGAGCATGTCCTGTCCACAAACATGTAAATAACAATACCTAATGGACGTATGCCATGTACTTGGTCAGATGCTAAACACCTTGCCTGCAATCACGTCGACTGAGTCTCACAATAGTTGTATGAAGTAGACGTGATTATTATACCTACTTCGGGGATGAAAAATACTGCTTAAAGATTAAGGAGCCAACCCAGGGAAGTACAGCTCACAAGAGCCAGTTTATTTTATGCTAAGCTCATCCTCTTAAACAATGTATGCCATACTGTCTCCACAATTATTTATACCAAAAATCCAGACCTCTCCTCTGATTGCAAAACTCACATATCCAAACACCGTGTTAAACAGCTCTGTTTGGATGCCTCGGTGCATTAATACATTTGAAACCAAAATCACTATCACACTTGTCCAAAATGAAGTAGTCCAACCCAATCCCGTCTTATCTCGGAAGCTAAACAGGGCTGGGCCTGGTTAGTACTTGGATGGGAGACCACCTAGGAAGACCAGGTGCTGTAGGCGTTAAAAAATAAAAAAAGAAAGAAAGAAAAAATGTAGTCCAACTTCAGTGAACAACTACTCAATCAACTAGTCATGCCGGCCAAAATCACGGACATCATCACCCTTGACATATGCTCGCTCACCCTCCACATCCAGCCTATTACCAAATCCTGCCCATTTTTGTCTCATCGTCTGAAACCTCTCTACTGCATCCACGTCTCTCCATCTCCAGCGCTGCCACCTAGTCCAAGCGACTACCGTCTCTCACCTCAACTGCTGAAACAGCCTCACTCGTCCACAGTCATTCGTTCTGGTTTCTCCCAACCCATTTTCAATTTCGCAACCAATACATTTCCCCCCCCTCAAGGTTATGCTTTTGAAATATAAATCTGAGAGTACCACAAATTTTGGACTCGGAGCCAGAGTTTTCAGTGTCTGAAGTAACAGGAACGCAAAGACTGGCGGTGATGCCCGGGCTCCAAAGACAGTTCTCGGGGGGAGTCAGGAACGACACCGACACAGGGAGAGAAGCACCTGAGCGATGACGACAGAGGACGGGGCCTGAGAGACTTCGAACCCTCGGCTCTAGTTACTCCTGAGGCGGAGCTGAATCCTAAATTTGCCAAGTTTCGAGATATTCTTCTTGTTACACTGTGATACCCCAGGATGTCTCTGATGAAATACTTTTTTCTTAAGTAGTTCAGACTGAGTTTCTAGCTTGCAACCAAGAGTCTTAGCTAAGGGGGTTAAAAAAACACCTTAGAAGAGCCAAGAAGACACACTTAGAAAATGAGGACATGCCTACAAGGGAAAAATAAAACAAATTCTACATAAAGTAAAAACACCTTTGGCCGGGAAATATGCAAATATGTTCAACATGTGTAAACTCGTGTGTCTCCTCCTTTGAAAGGTGTCACATAAAATGCTGCAGGGTAAAGTCACGTTTTCTCTTATGTTCTGCAAATTGGCAGCTTACTGTAGAGCGAAATCCTGAATTTAAAAACTGGAAGTAAAAGCATGACCGGACAATCACACGAGCCACAGTCCCTCGGGGAACGACTCGTGCATGCGCTCATGTAAATGAGACGTCGCTTTCTAGTGACACTTGACCACTATTCCACCCCCCGGTTTTGATTCACATCATTGGGTATCATAAACTCGCCCTGCTCCTAGCCGAGAATTTTATATATGACATAAGTATACTGAAAGTAGTGCACGTGGAAGGAAAAACGATCGGCTGTGGGAACGGCAGATTAGACCCTACAGGGACACTTTTTCTGTTGCCATCTGGTGGTTCATGTATTAAGTCAACGCGGACTCCGACAGTACGGAAGGGCTTGGTCCGTGACATCAGAGTCTCCTGTTTCTTTCTCGTCACATCTAACTCTCAGGCAAGAGAGAACTGGCCTTCACTTTGAAAACAGGCCCTCTGTCATGAGAAAACCATAGATATACACACTTAAAATAAATTAAAGATCATACTAGAGAAGAACCCACAGACACTACCACCCGCGGAGACGATCATTCTTATCGAAGTGTGAGAGGTTCCACTATGTCCCATAAGCTATAAAATCCCTCTTTACCCCAAAGCCAAATTTTTCCAAACTAGCTTGCTGGGGTTGCTCAAATGCCCCCCACCACTGATTCTTCTTAATGAAGGCGACCACTGGCACTCCCCGCGAAAACAAACTCCTCTGCAAATCGCGACAGGCATTCTTTGGTTACCTATTTTTTTTCTCAGAAAGATCATTCATCTTTGTAAAATCGAGCCTACGTATCTGAGAGCTTCCTCTGTCAATGGAATCACGTCTGGAATCCAGAGAGTTCTGAAAGGGAGGAAAAGCAACAAAACATTGCACCGAGGGCTAATGTTGTCTACGCGATAACATGGGCCCAGGAATCCGGCCCATTCTCTAACGCCCACATCTCCAAAGGCCGGCTTTGTCAGCTGAAAACCCACACGCGCGCACACACTGCAGAAACTATTGTCTTAGCCCACGTTCAACGGGCTAATCTCCAAAGATCAGTAAATTAATAGATTTAGCTGACTGGGATGAGTTGTCAAGAAATTGGATTATTTAATTGATAGCAGTTATCTCCACTAGATATTGTCTGTATATCAACAGAGTGCCAGCTAAGCCTGTTAAAGTGAGAAATAATTCTTGTGTTAATTTTGAGGGCCTTGTGATTTACTAAAAGTCACTAATGAAGACAATTAATCCACGAACATCAGATTGAACACAAACATCAACATATGCCACCTACTAACCTCTTTAATCAATGATGGTCACCGTCCAGTAAATACAAACATCTCGTATCCATCACTATTTCATGTCTTCTTACATTTCTCACTGCATTAATTACCTCCAGTAGATTTCAATTAGTCTTGCCCTTTCTTCTTCCAGCCATTTAAATAAATAAGCATTTCATATTTTAAGGAAATTTATTTCTCCAAACTTCAGGCTTACACTGATAAATTAGGGCACTAATTCATTTTACAGAACCTAAATTTTGAGCACGAACCATTTTCAGGCTAAACACATCATGCGTTAGACCGCAGCACTAAGGAGAAACGTCAGACTGCATTTTCATTGTCTTCCACATTTTAACTACCCTGGCAAAAGTAAAATGGAGAGAACTGGGTTCTAAGAGCTAAGACATATGGAGTTACGGAACCCCCAGAAAGGAGACACACTTAGTCTGCTGAAGGGCAGAAAGGACGTGGCGACATACAGATCAGAGAATCGGAGAATGAGTTTGAAGATCTAGTCTAACTCTCAATTTTTAAAGGTGAGAAAATAGAGAGGCTAAAAGATTTGCTCATATTACAAGTGAGTTACAGAATTTAATAAAAAAGAGATCTGGTGACACTTAGCCCAACACCTTTGCCATTCACCACATCTGTGTTTCTAGGAAAGCTTTAAAAAATATTCTCATTCCCACGATACCTACGGGAGATCCCAGGATTAAGGGGGCCGAGGCCAGGCTAAGTGCCTGCCTGGCTTTAGAGCTGCCTGTCAGGAGGTCATACCACCTAAAAGTATAAACAACAAGGGTTTCCTAAAGCAGTGTACCCATGACAGCATTTTTTATTTTTGTATTTAGATATAGTAAGAATAGTGCTAATATAATGAAACTATAAAACTAATAATAATATATTTCTCCAGAACAGGTATCAGGTATCCAAGATCAATACTGGCAGGTAGGTATCTGTCCAACCATGACAGACCTTTGCATTTCAAGGATTTGATAAAAACGAGGCTGATTCCAACGTGCTACTACAGAACAATGACAAGAGGTGCCATGTTCAGTCCCAGTGGACAAAATACACTCTGCCTCAGGATCAAAGGTACAAATGTCTATAATCTCTTTTTTATTAAAAGAGATTTACAAATTTAAGGGGAAATTTGTTTAAGAAAAATGCCTTAAAGAAGTGTTTAAGTCAAATTAGAATAAAACATGCCATACAAATGAACATGGCACCTCTTGTCATTGTTCTGTAGTGACATCAGGTAGAAATGTATCATCTCTTACTAGGAGTATTTAACCAGATAATAAAACTTTTACTTCTTTTTTAATGATAAGTCTGCTTTATACTATGCCCTGCAACCTGATTTTCATCCGTCACCCTCAGCTCAACTTTACTCAGCTTTCATGGATTTGGACACAAGGGGTCGGTCCACTGCTACAACCACTGCTTTTCCTAAATTTAAGTCATGACCCAGTCAAAATCCAGTTTCTGGGTTTTCACACTCTGTCTGTTCCAGTCTCCAGATTTTTGTCAGCTGTCATTACTGGCCTCTGATCTGGAGGACACCTTCGAGCAGGCCCCAGATCCACATCTCATGACAAAAACAACCCAAGGACTCTTAGGATGGGAACCACAAAAAGGAAACTGGTAGACAACAAGGTCTCCTTTGATTCCCTTCAACTACTCACCTGTCGAGTGAGTGTGTTTTGCTCCATCGTTTGCGAGCACAGGAAACCTCCTGGCTGGGTATAAGCCTAGTATGCAGCTAAATGTAACTGTGGTTAAGTAACACGCACACTACCAAATAAAAGGTCTGTACCAGGAAAACCCCAACTCTTATTTTCATTTGAGAAACTTAAGTGCATGTACTTGAGTGCAGATAAAAGAATTGTTCAAGTATCCCTCAAAGAAATGGTTGGTACACTCCTAGTGGTCAGTCCTGAGAGGTTCAAATTTGCCCCCAAACTGCCACGACCATTCTCAGTTGGAATTTGACAGTTACATTATGGGGGGGGGGATTTTTCTTTGGAAAGACAAACACCGAAATGGAACCAGTCATATTATTATGGGAGAGAGATGGGTATATAAAGGGATGGGTATAAAACACGGGGCAATCTAAGTTCATGGTTATGCATATATTCCTTTTCTTTACTTTCCAACTTATATAACTTTATTATTATTTTTTAAATAATAGTAAATAAGGTGACCTGAAACTTGAGGTCAAGTAACTCAACACAGTACTTGGGAAACATCAACTGCCATCTTCTGTCTGGTACCCTCAGACTGCCCCCGCTCTTGACATAAAGGCAGAGGCTACACTGGAGACGCCCAGGCCAGTGGTTATAAACACAGACTGTGGATCAGGCAGGCTGCTTTCCATTGTGGCTCCATCGCTACTAGTCCTGGGACCTTAGGCAAATCAGCTGACATCTCAGTGCCTCAGTTTCTTCACAGGTAAAAAATGTACAAAATGCTACCTACCTCTCGAGGGTTGCTGTGAAGAGTAAAGGAGTCTGCCTGTAAAGCACTTGTGCTTGGCACAGACTAAGGGTTCAATAAAGGTTAGCTGTAAGACTACAGGGAGGGTGATAACTTTAATATTAGATTTATAAGACAGGTACCAAACAAGTGGCCAGTTGCCATGTTAAACATGCAGTGGCCTAATAAAATTTAATCAGTAAGTACCTGAGCACTCACTACGTGTAGTGAAGCAGGTGGTCTGGAACTCAAGTCCCAATTGACATTCAAATTGCAAAGCTGTGAAGGGAAGGGGGTCTAGGGGTCAGAGGGCAGACAAAGCACTTCTAGGGGAATGGGAAGCCACAAGGTCCCAAAAGGAAGCTAGATTTGTAGTGAACCAACTAACACTGTTTTGTGCTTTCTGCAGCAAGCTAGTGGCCGAGAAGCCCAATCCCTAGACCTTACCCAAGGCTAGGAACCAGCCTGAGAAAAATGATCCAGGCAGAAGTACAGGTAGGAGTCCAGGCCACAAGAAGTCAGGCTAAGGATGACAGAGAATCGGGTAAGATTATGAGACTGGCTAACACAAAGATAAAACTGTAACACGAAGGTCCAAGAAATCACCTGTGGAGCTTTGTTAAACACACAAATTCAGGCTCCAGAGACCGCCAGGTCAGAGGTGGAGCCCAGGTGACTGTCCTTTTAAATTTCACTGACAACACCCCAGACTATCAGGAGTTCAACAGTGTCAGCAAGAATAAACCAAATGAGCGACAAAAAAGCTGATTAAGTCTGGGAGAAATTTAAAAGTTTGAGATCATGAACATGGAACAGATCTAAATGAAAACAGACTCAAAGTCCATAAAGGTCACTGGAATGGGAAGGGGGTCTATAGAAGCACAAGGGCAGTGACAAGGTTAAAATGGACAAGGAGTCATGTGAGCTCTGTGAAAGGGGTTAGGGCAGTGGCTCTCAAACTTGGCTGAACAGTGGAACCACCTGGAGTTTTTAAATCTCTTGATGCCCAGGTCAAACTTCGAGTCAATTAAAACAAATTTTGGGAATGAGATCCAGGCCTCAACACTGTTTAAAGCTCCCCGGTGACTGCAATGAGCAACCAAGTCCAAGAAACACGGGGTTGGCAAGGTTCCAAGAAATCAGCAGGTGATGGGAATGAGGTGATCTAAGTCCACGCTTCTCAGACTCTCGTGTATACCAGAATCACCTGGAAAGCAAGTTTGGCTCCCTGAAGAACAAAAGCAGCTGACCCTCTAGCGGTCTACCAAATCACCCAGGTGATTCTGATACACACCGAAGTTCGAGAACCATAGGTCTAAGGACTGGAAGTAACACCAAAGAAGAAACTGAACTGTGAACAACCCCAAAGCAGTAAATGAGAACATTCCTCCTTCTCTCGGCTTGATGAATACTTGACCAGAATCGATAAGCCTGTCAAAGGTCTAGCAGCAAAGCTAAGGCACCGTCCATGTCACACACAGGATACTTAACGACCCTGCCATTCTTCGCCTCGGAAGGCGTCCTTCTAAAACACTCGGGTCTGGCTCCTTGGCAGATAACATAAAGCATACATTGCCACCTGCCTTTCAGAATTAAAGACTTGGATCTTCAGGAATCCAGAAAAGTCACGCACACACCAATAAGAAGAGTATGTATGTAGCTCACAAATTCTCATCATGTAGAAAGGAGAAACCTGGGACTACTAAAGTTACATTTGAAAGATGTGAACTTCACATTTCGCATGGTCAATTACATACTCTGCTCCTAACTTAGACTCTGTAACTATATGTAACTGAAGCTCTGTAACTATATGTAACTTTTACTGGTCAGTGTTACACTTACTTTCTCCCAAGATACAATGACCAAGCCTACCCACATGAAACACCATTAGAAGGAAACACTTAAGGAAGAATTAAGAATTGTTTCACTAGTTCAAACTTAGTGGTAAGTGTTCCATTTAGAATGCTACATTTTATCTGATAAGATTCCAGAGAACACACTCCCTTGCATATGACCAACTCATCATCCCCTCAGAAATCTCTACAGCAGCACCAGAATTTTCATTTTCAAGATACATGAGCTTTTGTCAAATGATGACATCTCTCCTGTAACATGAATTTTCAATACGGTATAAAAAATGATGGATATATTACACATTGCACAGAGCACAGAGCACAGAAACCTGTCAATGAATTTAAAATTTCTTATATCCTATTTGAAACTTTACACTAAAAGATCTGTACTTTATAAACCATATAAATGTAAAACAGATATCAATGTTTCTACTGGCAGAGAGGAATAAAATATTCCTTCCTAACAAAGTTTGACTGCTGCCTTAGTACTTTTTTTTAATTTATATGTTTTCATTAATATTAGTTGTAAAAACACAACGTTATATAGTCTTCAAAGTACAACTGATAAAAACCTGAAATCAGTGTAATACACTTCAAAACAAAACCAGATTTTTCCCCCTACCATTTGACCTTCTGCACAAATTTTCAAGTGTATTAATGTACAGGGCTTACTACAAAGTGCAAGTCACTGTTTTTTTGTTTTTTTAAAAAGAAAAACTTAATAATAAATACCGTTTCTATTTTAAAGGTCATTCCTAAGTGATTTAGACTTCTTCATGTGAACCTGGCTTCTCTAGCAATCTAAGATCCCATTTTACAAAATGACTTAATAAATGCTTTTCTACCAAAGTAAGTCATTAAGCAAAAAGCACAAATAAGGGAAATGAAAATTTTCCAATGGAGGGATTAAATTAACCAGAAATACTGCAGTTTGTTTTCACGTAGGGGAACAGGGCAGCAGGCGTTTATGGAAGCCTGGGACGGGCGGGGACGGGGGCGAGGGGACCGCGGTGGGTAACACCAGGTCAGCGTGGACAG
>NW_011888871.1:907971-921990 GCF_000151845.1 Pteropus vampyrus | reverse complement strand
CAGCGGTCCCCGGGCGCCGCCCCGCTCCCACCCGCGGGCCGGGTTCGGCTGGGTACGCGCCAAGTTACGGTGATTGCAAACGAGAAACACGCTCAGTCGGGTTGCAGTTCCTAGCAACAAGAGGCTCCACTGGGCGAAGCCCCGCCGCTTGTTGGAAGGAGTGGACGCCAGCTCTGTAGGGGCGTCCAAGGTCATGTGCAGCCTGCGTTGACCACAGCGCTGGCCCCTTCCCGCCGAGGGCTGGGCGGGTCTCGGGGAAGGGTGTCCAAGGGGAAGGGTCCCCTAGTGCAGAGCCTGGGAGCCCTTGAAAGGGGGGCGGGCGGGGCGCGGACCAAGCTCAGCAGCATGTGGAAAGCATTACCGAGTTTATGGGGTGAACTAAGTGCTCTGGAGGCTGGAAGGCCAGCATTTTTGTGGGAGGAGGCCTGGAAGGTGACACACAGTCTGATGCTGTTGGCAGTTGGCCGAGAGGAGCCTGGGGGCATGTGATGATTGAGTGAGATCATGGAAGCGGTGCTGGCAGGGAGGCAGGGCGAGCGCCTCACTCGGTGCTGGCTCCCCGGGAAGCGCTGGGTGCAGGCTCGCTGCTGTTCAGTTTATCGCCCCAGACGAGGGCCTGCAAGCGAGTGGAGGGCCAGTCACTGCGGCCCTCGGCTCGTGAGTGGGAACTAGCTCCCGCTCCCAGAGCACCTAGGGCTACCCAACCTCATCTAAGTGTTTACAATGACCACCTGAGGGTAAGATGGGGAAACCGAGGCCCAAGGACGGCAGTCGATCGGAGGGGGTGGATTCTGAACTAGACCTACCCTCTGCCCCTCTACACCACGCCAGGACGCCCAGGAAAATGAGGTGCGTGTTCTCCCAGAGCGCGGGGCCTGGAACGGCAGGCAGACCCCTGGGGACCATGAGGACGCGTTAGCGAGGCTGGCGGTGGATGTTGCAGCAGCTCTGGGCCAATGCCATCTTGCAACGTCATGTAAGAGCCTGGGGCGTGGGCAGCAGGACGGACTCTGAGCACTTGCTGTGGGCCAGCCCTGCGAAGCCGTGTCCTCTTACTAATCCCCACCTCGCCTCCCCGTGTGAGAGGTGCTGTCACTGGTACAGATGGGGAGGCAGAGGCCGCAAGAGGCTTCGCCTCTGAGCTCCTCTGCTCTGCTCGGGGGCGGAGGTGGGGGACGCGGGGAGAGGATGAGTGTTTCCAGATCTCAGCTCCACTCTTTCTGGTTGTGAAATCTGGGCAAATCGCTGACTCCAAGTTCCTGTAAAAAGTTCGGAATAATTCCCATGTTGCAGGGGTGTCGTGTGGCAGTGAGGTAATGCAGACTCAATGACTGCCAGTGTCCCTCTCCTCCTACCAGCTTGGCAGTGCCGGCCCAAACTACCCCCGCCCGGCACTCGGGTCGAGTCCGGTCCACATTTAATCTTGACTTTTCAAATGGAAATATATGCCCATTACCTTCCTTGCAGACAGCAAGCCAGGCCCACATGCCCTTACAGCACAGGCATGAACATGGCCCAGGAAACTTCCTGACTTTGGGACACGCGAAGAAATGCCCAGAGCCTCGTTGGCTGCCATTCATTTGGCAGTTTCAGAGAAATCTCTGTGGGAACGTGCTTGGAAATTGGAAAGCCAAGCCAATATCCTGGAGGTCGGTGTGGGGGGGGGGCGGGGAGGGAGGGGATGACGTCACTACTGCTCCAAAAGGTCTGGAGACCCCTCGGAATTTTTTTATTCCCGTATAATCCAAGGTAAGTGAGGCTCTAATATGGTCTCATTTTACAGTTGAAGGAACTAAGCCAGGGAGGTGTGATGTATGCAGAGCAGCCGTGTGGAAAAGCCAAACAGGAATCTAGCTCTCCTGAGTCCTATTCCAAGACGCTGTCCCCCACCAGACCACATTGCTTTCTACATGACCCGTTAGATCACTGCCTTAGGGGGTGTGTTTAGACTGTAGCTAGTCTCTCTCAAAAACTAATACAGAGAAACCCCTTCATAACGCTGAGGACGGGAGACAGCACAGAGCTGAAATGTTTCTGTCCCAAAGGGCCAATTACTCTCTCGGTTTAATTTCAACCAGCCCAACGAGAAGATCTCAAAAAGTGAATGTCTGATACACGTACACTCACCACCTTTAAAAATCTTTAGTCGTAGAATCTGAAAGGTCATGCATGGGGCGGAGGGATGTCACTCCATGAAAGGGGACTTCTTTTTCTCTAAAAAAAAAAAAAAAAAAAAAAAAAAGAGCTGTGCTATCTCCTATTCTCCAGAACAAGAAGTTGGGTTTTTCCTGCTAATTAAAGAGAAAGAGGAACGTTCTCAAAACAAAACGACAATTTAAGTGGAGTTAGGACTGTCGCTGAGACCACCAAGCTTCCCCCTTGTCACGATGTAAAGCCTCGCTACTCCAGCGCGGTCCATGGGCCGTCAGACTCACCTGGGAGCTGGTTAGAGATGGGGAACCTGGGGTCCCTCCCAGACCTACTGAATCCAAATCGACTTTTAATAAGACCTCCAAGTGGATCACGTATAAGTTAGAGATGGAGACTCACTCTGCGCCTCTTAAGAATTCAAGGACCCATACGGCTCTGTCTTCTGCCTTCTTCCTTTCCGACTTCTCTGGTTCTTCCTTCTCTCTTTTCTCTGCCTTTTTCTCTTGCCCTGAATGGGCCGTGAGATAAAAGGGAAACGTTTTTAAATGCTGGAATTATAGTTTTATTAGTTTTATTTTAAAAGGAAAATATTCAACTTCCTAGAACATCCATAGACTCAACTGTGCACAAATTAAAACCAAAAACATCCTATGGCACGGTGAAAAAAAAAGTTAAGAGAAACAAGCATCAGATCGGAGAAGGTATTAATCTCTCCATAAAAATAGCTCTACAAATCAATGCAAAAAAAAGATGAGCAATCCCCATGGTAAAATGGGCAAAGAAGACGAACAGGCAAGTTCTGAGAGAAATACAGTGGGAAAATAAATGTTTTGAAGAGTGCCCAATCAAAGAAAGCAATCCAAGAAATGAAAATTTAAATAGAACTTATTAAAAAAAAAAAAAAAACCACTCCAGGACTGATAATGGCAAGTGTTGGTGAGGTTATGGGGAAATGGGCACTCCTATTGTTGGTAGAAATATAAACAGCCTTTCTAGAGAGAAACCTGCAACCCACAGCAAACTTTAAACACAAATTGTCTTTGACCCGCCTTTCTACCTCAAAAACACACAAAAAATATATATAAGGTTCTTCATTGCGGCATTGCTAATAATAGCAGAAACTGGAGAGCAACCTACGTGCCCATCCCAGAAGGCAGAAGTGACTGGTGCGTCCGCACACTGAAATCCCGCGTGGCTGTAGCCTTGATGCAGAAACGTCTGCTGTGTTCATTCAGTTAAGTGTTTTCTCATAAGGTTATGGAGCAAGTTTGCACAGCATGATCCCTTTTATGTTAACTTTATTTTTTCCTGGAAGGATGGGTGCCAAACTTTAATGAGGGTTCCTTCAGGTCACATGGAATTACATGCTTTTCTGTAGCTTTAAATTTTTCAAATGTGAATATATATTTCATAATCCAAAATAAACTAATAGAGCTTAGTTTTAAAAAGCAGATGGGGATGAGCCTACACGTCGTTTCTCCCTCATGGGTTCTCAGTGGTTCTTCTGAGAAAAATATTCCCCAATCCTATTAGAGACCAAGTTACAACATGAACTTGTCCGCACGGGGATGTTGTGCCCTTCGATGTGCTAATCAAGACTAGGTCGTGGGGATTCCTCACATCTGATATCTGTGGTCTTCTGATAAGAACCGTACCCTCTGGATACTTCAGGAGCTTGCTCTCAAACCCCTGCCAACTGCTAATCCCAGCCTCGGCTTCACCTTTGTCCCGTTGCCTGGCAACCTATTAACGAACCACCAGGTGCTGCCTTTGATCCCCAGTGGGGTGTGTGCTTTGGTTACTCGAGAGCCTACCTAGTTTCTGAGATCTTTTTCAGAAGCTAAACTCTCATGAAATGCTCTTCTTAAGAACCCTGCGAAGAAGAGGGGCACCAGAAATTTACCAAGCCCTCAATAACATCAGCCTTCTTTAAAAGTAACTCTCCCTCACCATTCAGGCTGCTTTAAATTGTATGAAGCACAAGTTCTCGACGTGGGATCCTAGATCAGCATCATCAGCATCGCCAGGTTAGCAACGTGAACTCTGGAGCATCACCCCAAACTACGGAGTCGGAAACTCCAGTCGGAATCCCCAGAGATGGGGCACAGCGAGCCGTGTTGGAACAAACCCTCAGGTGGCTCTGCTGCCTGCCCGGAGTTTGAGAATCATTGCTGGAGAGTAATTCTTTCCATCCTTGTTTCTCAACAAATATTCGTTAAATTCCTGATTCGTGCCAGCCCCAGTGCTAGGCGAGAGAGAAATAAACAACCACAGTGATTGTCTGATAACCAAAAGCACTTAGGGGAACATCTGGCAAGAGATCTCACAGCCTCAGGGACTCAGGGGCTTTTCCAGGGGAAGTGAAGTCTGAATGGGGACCGAAGGATGGGTGACAGTTGAATCATCAGGCGGGAGAGGTGGGAAGGGTGTTCCAGGCAGAAAGAACGCGAGATGCACAAGGCCAGGGTGTGAACTTTAGCACGAGAAGCCTGGATACCTAGTGAAGGTTTTCACGGTTGGGGTGGAAGAGAAGAGGCAGATTAGAGCTAATTGCGAAACGGGATCCATGGCTAGAAAGGAGCTTGTCGAAGATGACGTGGAGGGACAGAAACGAAGGGCTGGGGACGGGAATGTCACCTGATCCGACTTTGAATGCCTTAGCTTTGAGATGTCTGCGGGACACCGGCACACAAATAGGATCATTCGACATGTGCACGTTTGGGGGTGAAGCCGAGAAGACGGGAGAGGATGGCGTCCCCGTGACGGGAGAACAGCGTCTTCAAGGAACCGACGACTGGAAGGACAGCGGAGGGTCGAGAAGCTAAAGGGCCGCAAAGTGACCCCGGGGTTTGGTGACAGGAATGTCTTCCTAGACCTGCGATGGCAGTTTCAGTGGGAGCCTGGGCCGGCCCCAGGTGGCAGAGGAGTAACTGAGAGATGGTGGTGACATTTCAAGAGGTTTAGGTGAGGGCAGAAATGGCAAGGTTTGGGCTGGAGGGTTATTTCTTTTCTGCGGGAGGGGAGAGCAGATGGAGACCAGGTCGCCAATAGCTCAGGGTCCTGAAGATCACTGGGAGTGGCCTCAGATGGCAGGTGGGGAGGGCGGGGGTGGAGCGAGGAGGGCTATCCAGCCTGCCGTAAAGGGAGGCCAGGGCCAGGGCCCGGGCACGGCTCAGTGTGAGCGCTCAAGGAAAGCTGAGGAAGACACAGCTGATACGTCTTCTCTCTCTTCCACTGTTCTCTCCAGAGGGAATCTCGCTGTTCCAGGGACAGAGAGAGGAGGAGGACTGGGAGCCTTTGAGAGTAGAGCAGAGAAGTTTTGAGATATTTACTTCAGAAAAAGAAAGCGACTTTAGCAACAGATTCAATAGACATCTCTCCACGTGGTTTTCGTGTGAGCATTTGATCCTCACAGCACCCCCTGCGTGATAGAAAGTATGTTTCTGCACTTTCTTGGGGCTCAGTAAACTTAAATCATTTGCCCAGGGGTACCTGGCCTGTGAGCGGGAGAGCAAGGTTTGAACTTGTGTCTCTCGATGCTGTTGCCTGCTTTTGGTCTTGGCGGGACAAATATCGTACAGACGGTGCCATGAAAACGCATCAGAAGGGATCTTAACGAGCATTTTGTTTAAAACGAGTTTTAAGTCCAACAGAACCAAGCTCTCGAATCTCTTGGGGAGGAAGACGTGGAAGGGATGGAATCTCAAAGCTGGAAGGACTGGCTGGGACTGATCTGTTAAGTCTGCCCGAGCCACTCTATGTCATTCCTGAAGGCGATGCCACCGGAGAAGGTCTAGTTGCTACCGAGGTCTCGCTCTCACTGAGTCGTAATCAGCTTTTCTGTCCATCCACTGGCCCTCATTCTGCACTCTGGAGCTACATGCAAGTGTCACCGCTGTGTTGCCAGTGTCCAACACTGTCTGGAGGAAACCTTTGTTGGAAGGATAAGTGATGGAAGCTCCTGACTGTAAATGGTGAGGCTGGACCTGAACCCTAAACGGTCCTTGGGCAGCTGGGTAACTCTGAGTAAGTCACCGTCTCTCTTGGCTTCATTGTCCCAAAACGTGGTCTAAAACAATCACTGTAGTCTGCTCACTGGTTCTGGGGCTCAGGAATTCAATCAGGGCGCAGCAGCGAAGTGGCCGGGGGCTGGAATCGTCTGGAACTTCCTCACTCACCATCCAGTCTCTGAGCTGGGATAAACAAACTGTACCACAGTCCTGCAATGAAATACTATACAGCAACGAAAAAGACACGGCTGCTGATACACACAGATACAGGGACGAAGCTCAGAAACGCAATGCTGAGGGCGAGAAGCTGGACACCGAACTGTACGCACGAGACTCCGGAAGAGGTAAACTCCTTGACAGCAACAGAAAGGTCGCCTGGGCGGACACATCTGTCAAAGCTCACCGAACTACGCGGTTGCAATAGGTGCATTTAATTGTATATAAGTTTTACCAAAACAAAGTTGACTTTAAAAATATGATTTTTCATACCCAGAAAGATTTAAGGCAGTTTTCTTTCATGTGAAAAAAATATTTTAAAGTTTTTCTTAGACGTCAAAGGTCTCCTCTTTCCAACGTCCTGTAACTCGATGAGCAGGGACCTGTTCTCCTTCTCTAGACCCTTCAAGGATTTCGACATGTTGCTTGTGTCCACTTTAGCTGTCACCTCTCCAGACAGACGCGACCTGCCCTGCTGCTGTGGCTCCCCCGTCCCCAGGGTCATCGTGGCTGAGTGGGGACCTTCCCATCCCCACCTCTGCTGTCCACATGCGCGTCCCATGGCCAGTGAGCGCCTACTTCTCAGGATCTCACTGCGCGAGAGGCCAGCATCCGGCGGGTCATTTTAACACGCTTTCCTCGGGCCCCGAGCAGATAGGGGCACGAACACAGAGAAGGCGAGATCGACAGCAGCGACGTCTGGCCCTGTGACCGGGGAGCGGTCTCAGCGCTATGGACGCTCCAGACGGTGCTCTCTGCAGAGGGCAAAGCCACGTTCAGAAGCATGGAGTTAAGAAAGGGGCGCGGGGAAGATGAGGGGGTGGAGGGCGGCGGGGACGACGGTGGAAGATGAGGCGTCCCGTGAGGCAGCGCGGTAATGAACCACGGCCCTGACCGCCCCGGGCCCTTCCTGGTAAGAGCCGATATTGTGTTCTCGTCTTGGCTGATGTGGTCCAGGAGCAGTGCGGGTGCCTCCTAAGCCCTTTCCTGGCTGACAGCTCCACATTCCTTTTCCCTGGGTGCATCCCCAGGGTTCGCCCCAGCGAAGCCCATTTGCCACTTCCCGGTCCACGCACTCAGCCCCGAGGACCTCCCGCCATTTGTCTCCGCAGGCCTGACATCCCGCCCCCCGGGAAGGTCCAGGGTCAGAGCTGAGTTGCTGACTTCACTGGGCACGTTTTCTTCCCGATCATTTGCAAAAACATCACAAGGGACCATTTCCAAGGCTCCTTGCCGAGTCCCCATAGCTGACACCGGTCCTGCCAGAGCTGCCTCTTCATCGCAATCCTGTCCTCTCTGTCACTAGGTCATTTTCTTACTCATTAAAAAAAGAAAACCCACAGTGCCCGCCCCATGCTGTGCGAACTAAAGGTTTAAGAATAGATTTGGCTGCAGAGCCTTGTCAAGGGCTCTGAAAATCTAAAATATTGTTTCCATGTGCTCCCTCTTGTACATATTTACTCTATTTCCTTTGGTGTTAGATGATCATACGGTTTCATCCAGAACCCTCCATTTCCTTTGGTGTTAGATGATCATACGGTTTACTCATGAGTGACCGTCTTGCTCAGAGCAGGAGTGACATTCACTTGGTGGTGTCAGAAGAGACCCCTTTGACGTCTTCACAGACATCTTCTGCCCTCACGGCAGATGCCCCGCAGGCCCTGGGTGATGGTCAAAGAGATGTGGGCAAGTCGTTTGCAGACTCTTTTTTTCAACTGAGGAAACTTCGTTCATCGAAGTCTTAAGTGGAAACTTACTCACTGACCGACATTCGTGTGAACACCTGCTCTACGCCATGAGCTTTTCTGGGCCCTTGGATATATCGAGGCATTAAACAAAGGTCCTGGTCTGTGGCGCTGACACACAGTAGGGCAGGGAGACGCGGTGAGAGACAAAGCAGCGAGCACAGTCGTATTGTGTAGTCAAGGGCCGTGGGTGCTAGAGGATAGAACATGGAAGGCGGTGTATCCCCACTGGGGAGGGGGCACCCGAGCAAAGCCCTGAGGGAGGGCGGGGCTGCATGTGGGGATGATGGGGGAGGGGGGCGCGTTCCAGGCCCAGGGACCGGCTCTGAAGAGGGAGCCTGCCCGGAGGGTTCCCGGAGTGGCGGAGAGGCAGCGTTGGGGACGAGAGCGAGTGTGTGCGGGTCCACAAAGAAGGGCCTGCGGGGCCACAGGACTTTGGCTTGGGGGCGTCGTGGTGGTGTTTTGAGAGAGAGAGTGCCACGGTCTGGATGACATTTTAAAAGGTCCATTATGTAGTAGGTCATAAGGAAGCCTCTCTGTAAGAAGAGTGAGGGTACCCTAGCGGGGGGGACCCCACACTCCTGGGGACCTGCAGGCCCCTTCTCGATTCCATGCCTCGTACCAGTGTTTGAAAATAAGCCAACGGATCAGGAGATGACTGTCACCGAAGAGACAGTTACCCTCACAGGTCCCATAAAAAGGGGGCCTAGCCTGCCGCGCAGGGCCACACAGGGCAGCACCCGGGCAGGTCAGGAGGCGGAGGGTGGGGGAACGTGGCAAAGGCCTTTCCTGTGGCGAGGTGGGGTGAGCGGGCTCAGGACTGGCTGGTGTGGGTGACTCCGGAGAGCTCTGGTGCCCGGCCTGAGTGACAGGGCAGGTGGACAGTGGCCCGCGTGTGGGAGCTGGGTGAGGAAGGTGGGGTGCGGGCTCCGGGTTGGCTGGTTTGTGTCTGAAAGTCACACTCACAGGCGAGTCCTTCGCCGTCTCTAGGACTTGGCTGATCTTGGAGGGCAGTTCCCACCAGAGTCAACAAGATCCCAAGACGTCAAAGCATGGAAAATACAAAATGATACGATATCGTGAACGCGCAGCTGCCCTAGTCAGCGTCGGCCAGGGAGTTTCAGAAACAGAATCGAGGCCAACGGACTCAGAATTTGGAGGAAACAGGCGAGTCCGCTGTGCAAACAACACCTGGCCCCGCTTCCTCAGAGGGCGGAAGGGAGAAGCAGGTGCGAAGGTCCTGGCTCGGCCACCACCTGGCCGCGAGACCCCAGCCCGGTCATTCTCCGCCCGTGAGTGTTCATTTTCTCCTCTAGGAAACGAGTGTGTTGCACGCTTTGCGGGGGGCGAGGGTCTGCATCTCGTCGCAGTGTTCTGCGGTTATAATAAGCTCTACAAATCTTGTCGTTCTTACTATTTTGCCCATTTCTTATGTTTCTTGTGAGAGTGTTCGAGACCGTTCCAGAAGCAGGTGTCTGGGTAGTGTTTTCACCTTCCTTCCCTTGGCATGGATTTCTCTCTGCCTTATCTAATTATCACTTGTGTGCTCGGGGGTCACCCTCCCCGAAGATGCTGGGAGATCCTCGACAGTGAGTGGTCCGTGGCCCTTCATCCCTAATCCTCGCTGCTCAGCACGGGTCCTGCACTGCCGGTTTCCCGGCAACGTTCGTTAAATGAAAGCAAGAGGATTCGGCCAGTAGCAGGTCAGCAGATCCAGGGCTGGGCTCATTGAATCCTTCCTCTTTCTTTCCCAGGCCTTGAGCCCGGGAAAGGCCCGGCAGACACATCTTTCTCATAGCAAGGGCACTGACCACGTAAAAGGCCAGGGAGGTCTTGATGAATGTTTAACGTTAGAGGTCTAGAGGAAGCCAAGTTTGCTCCTTCTGATGGACTGGCCAACCCACATAGGCTCATGGTTACGGACCTAGGACGTTCCTGCAATTCCACAAACATTCGTCAAGTCCCTACTCTGCACCAGACACGATGTGAGGGCCAGGGAATAAGACGTGGTCCCTGTCCTCGAGGAACTGTAGCTCGGAGTAGGCGTACACAGACAGCAGCTCACTGTAGGAACAGTGTTCCTCCTGCGTCACAGTTCCATGAGCACAGGTTCTGTTCCAGGAGTTTAAAGAGGTCCACTATTTACTTCATTAGATTTTCCAAACTTTAAAAAAAAAAAAAAAATGGGAGGAAGCCAGCAAGTGATAAAGATTGATGAGGCTTTCTTTTATAGAGGCCAGGACAAAAAGCCTTGCTGCCTTCTTTTAAAAAATTAATGGAATAGACATGAACTGCCCCATCAGATAGGATGTTAGGTACGCAGAGAGCAGACAAACAAACAAGCAAAGCCAGATCGTGTAGCCCAATGCCAGGAGCCTATAATAAGGTGGCCCATATGAGTCCTCAGCTACAAATGGCGATCTGAGCATAGCTGGCCTTGTGGACACCTGGTGGCAGGGGAGTGACCGATAGGCTTCTAGGCCAAAGACTCTGCAAGGAGGAGAGGGAAGGGGGAGGGAAGAGAAGGGCGACATGGAGAGGGATGGCGTCGATAGCCGCCAGGCACCCGGCCCGACCTGACGGGACACGGGACACACGGTTCCCTTCCTAGGGAACCCTGGGAAGCATCATTCCACCCCATGCGACCAAAAAGCTTTGGTAAGCTCACCTCCCCCACCTCTGCCCGCCACCACGACGCGGGCGTCGAGATGGAAAGAAACACCAGCGGCATTCGCAGAGGTCAGACTATTCTAGTATTGACGGGGTTGATGGGAGCCGTTCCTCGCCCTGCACAGATGGGCCAAATACCTTACTGCATAGGAAGCAAAGGTCAAGGGGATGTGAAGGTCAGTAGCTTTTTCTTTTTACCTTTAAACTTACGGATAAGATGAAAGAATAGTACAACGAACACACACAGACCTTTTCGGCTAGATTTACCAGTGTGAACAGTTTGCCTCTCTCTCCCGCACCCACCCTCTCTCGCTCTCTCTCTCCATCGCTATCTCTTCCTCTCTGCTTCTCTCTCACCCCACCGTCTCTCTGTCTCTGTCTGCCTCCTTGCTGAACCATTCACACCTCTTCACCCCTAACTCCTTTATCATGCATCCCCTAAAAATAAGAACATTCTCCCGTTGTTTCTACATTTAATCCTCACGACCACCCTGCACAGGTGTTGCCGATAATGACTGTGATACCAGTATCTCGCCTCTAAGAATTCCCATTGACTCGGTCATCTAATGCATCGCCCCGTCTGGCCCCGGATGGGCGTGTAGGTGTTGCTGTGCTCCGATCCAGCCGCACCGGTCGGGCTGAGCCTGCGGCGTGCGCTGCTTCCGTCTCTTCAGACTCGCTGACTCTACAATAGTCCCCACCTCCTTTGCTGCTTGTCCCTCATGTCATTAAATTTCGGGGGAGACTCCAGGCCCACTGTCCTTCAGAGCGCCCCACCGTCTGGGTCCGCAACTGTCCACTTAGGAGGACATTCGGTTCCATGCCGCGACGAGAACCCAGGTGATGTGGCTTTCTCGGCACACCACCCGGGGCCACACAGCGTTGACTTGTCCCACTAGCGGTGACGCGAATTTGGTGGCTTGGTTAAGGTGCTGCAGAGATCTAGTTTTTAGAAGGGCTGATGGGCTGATGACTCCTCGCTGGCGTAGGTGGGTTAGGACTCTGGCCTTGACTAACAAACAATGACTGGGCCAGAAAGTCACGGCAGGAAAGTGACGGGCAAGTCTGGGCATCTGTCTGAACACACGGTACCTTTGCGTCCATTAGAAAAGGGAGATCCCCTTCTGGGTAGACTAATTGCCACCAGCCATCCCACAAAAGAGGCCTTTTGATGATATTAAGGAGGAAAGACTTCTGAAGCATCCATAGGAAAATCGGATGGGGGCCGGTTTAGTCTGAACGGTTTGGCTGCCATCGAGACCCCAGCACGCACCAGCTCAAGGGAAAAGGGGTTCATCGACTTGCGTAACTGGAAAGGCAGGTGACAAGTCACTGGCTCTGGAGACCCCAGAAGCTGAGCTCCAGGGGACACTCTCCTACCCGCCCCTCCCCCCACTTCCCAGCTCCTCCCTGGCTCCTGCTTCTCATTCTCTGTGCAGGCCCCTCCCGAGGGGTGAGGCAGCTCCGCCCGGTCCACGTGAGCAGAGGGGGCCTCCCCTCAGGCTCTCGCTAGAAAGCCTCTGGGAAGGATCCCACTGACCCATCCCTGGACCAAGCACGGTGGCCAAGGGGACTGTGTTTGGGGACGGTGCAGCTCCCGCACGACCACCGCCACCGCGATGGAATGTGGGCAAGTTCCCCGAAAGGAGAGAAAGGGGTGCTGGCCAGGCAAGCTCCCCAGATGGCAGTGGTGGTGACTCCGAAGCTGATCCTCTGTCACTAAGCAACACAACTCCCCGATCACAGGCAAGGTCGGCCTCCTGCTGGGAGAGCACAGCCACCAACCCCTTCGCTCACTCCGCTTTTGAAAATGATGGTATGACTAATAGATGTTCTTTACGGGGAAAAGGATGAAAAGGAGCCTGCCGATGGGTTGAATGGGCTTCTAGCCTGGTTTACAGAGGCGGTTAGAATGGCTTCTGCGGCAGACAGGTACTAGATCAAACCGTGGTCAATACCGCGAGGTTCTAAGTCAGAGTGGAAAGAAGTAAGTGCAGATAAATCACCGCGAGCGGATGGCGTCCACCTGCGAGGGTTGCAGGAGCTCAGGGGTGAGACCGGGTTGGTTGGCTGGCAGGAGAGTAGGACCTGTCAGCACGAATGGCCGCTGTGCCGGAGAGGATGTCGGCTCACAGACGTGGCCTCGGCTGTGAGAGCACTGAGGGCCTGGGGGATCACAGCACCAGTGAGCCAGCTCCAAGCCTCCATCTGGACCACGCTGGTGGCAACTGGAATACGGGAGAGAAGCCTGTGGACTTAAAAATAACCTACGGGGCAAGGAATGAATGGGACGTGGGACTGAGAACAGCCGCACGTGTTCTGCTCAGAGACATCAGGCCCGGCTGTGCGCGGGCCTCTGAGGCCCGAGAGGGTGAGTCAGCTTGTGCACGAAGGGGACCGATGGCCCTCGTTCCCATGGGGAATGTACAGCATGCGGCCGACAGACGTATCCGGGGAGAGTAGGCTTTCTGAGTCACTCTGTCCTGGCGCCAACCCCAGCCCTGCCACCGACTCAGGCTACGTGAGCTCGGGCCAGTAGCAAAACCTGCCCGAGCCTCGGTCTCCTCATCTGTGAAATGCAGAGGTGGCGCTGAGGGTTCGAACTGGTAAGGAAGTACCTGGCAGGCAGCAGGCAGGTAACCAGGGATGGCCAGTGTTATCGACGGCGCTAAGGATTTTCCAGCTTCCTGCAATGTTCTAGCTCTCTGGGGGCGGAGCCTTCGGGGCCGGTTCGGAGGGTCCTGCAGGAGGTCAGGAAACAAGGATTCAAAGACTTAGTACACGCGAATTGTGAAGAATGACGCCTGTCACTGTTAACTGCTGCTATCGTCACCAGCACCATCATCCTCATCACCATTGTCGTCTTCATCGTCATCATCGCCAGCATCAACCCCACCATCATCACCATCTTCATTATCATCAGCGTCACCTTCACCGTCACCTCCATCATCATCGACCCCACCATCATCACCATCTTCATTATCAACAGCATCGTCACCATCACCATCTTCGTCATCCTCACTACATCATCACTACACCCCCAGAAAGCTGTGATGATTTCCTGTGCCCTACAGGATAGAACAAAGAACTCTGACCGTGCAGAGAGCCGGAAGCCGGAGACCAGAACCCTGGACTGGGGAGTGGATTGAAAAGAGGAGCTGAGGGGTGACCTGGGAAAGATGGGCCTGCCTCTAGCCTACATCTCAGGCTGATTCCACAAAGACTGT
>NW_011888871.1:904543-907921 GCF_000151845.1 Pteropus vampyrus | reverse complement strand
ACTGGGGAGTGGATTGAAAAGAGGAGCTGAGGGGTGACCTGGGAAAGATGGGCCTGCCTCTAGCCTACATCTCAGGCTGATTCCACAAAGACTGTAGGGAGACCCAGGAAGGAGAGGACCGTTTTGTGAGTTGCATGGTTCCCTGGGCTCCTCGTTGCTATTCATACTCAGCTACCAGTTGCTCGAGTACCTTTTCTGGTCCTGATCTACACATTCGCACCCCTCCCCGTGTCTCTTGGTGGCACAGCAGTGGAGTGACTAAGGGTTTCGCTGCTACGAAAGGTTTGAAAAACAGTTACTTAGACTTCTAAGATTTCGAGGAATTTTATTTACTGCGGGCCTTTTAAAATAATTGAGCCCCTGGCCAGTTGAGATGGGAGCTGTTTTGACATAGCCAGGGAATGACAGAAAGCAAAGAATAAACGCCAACAGGGACGAGTAGAGAGCAAGGCCCCGAAAGGCCATTGCCGTCCCTTGTTACTTCACATCCCTTCGCAAGGGCTGGTGGAGTCGGGGGAGCGGGGCAGAGAAAGCTCGGGGCTGGCAGATAAAAGGACGAGGGAAGGGAAGCCGATGGCATGAAGACAGGACGATCTTGAGACTCTGTTCCGGTGGACAGAGGGAGATGAGACTGAGCGTGAGCAAGTTCGAGATGATTCCCTTCACGGAATCGGAAGCCTCGGAGGCTTCCCCGAGCACGCGGCTTTGTCGATGTCATCATGCTTCAGACATCGCAAAGATATTAAAAGCCAGATGGGAAGGTCACCCGTCATACTGTCACACGTTTACTTGGTTTGCACCTTTTCCCTAATTCCCTGCATTTAAGAGACATTCTGAGCTCCGGCTCCGGGAGGCCCGGTCACGTCAAGCCTGGGAAGAGCTGCACTGGGAGACAGGTCAGCGGGAGCCTGCTGTCTGCTGAGTGCGCCATCTGGCTTGTTCAAGTGCTAATGGCCTTGCTACTTTCCAGAGGCTGACCTACGGAGAGGCTAAAAACCATAATGTGGCCATCACTTCCCAAGACGCCCTATCATCTCAAGTGGGCGGCTGACTGTGTTTGTGTCTCCAGAATGTTTGCTTCTGTGTCATCGGTGTGATCTCTCAGGCCCAGTGGACATATCTGTGAAGCACACACGCTTAGGGGGAGCTGGCTACGAAGCTCCTTCCTATTTCCCGTGCCCACAGTTCGCGGTGCTGGCTGGATTTCCCCGTTGTTTAGATTCCAGTAAGCTCGGTGCACGAACAGCCCGAGAGGACTCTCCGGCCAGCTGGCTCTCCCGAATGAGCTCCTTCTGCCTTTTTCACTCGGTTTTCCTCCGTAAAGCTGAGCATAAGAGCAAAGCGAGCTTGGCTTTTAAACAGTATTATGTGTCATCCAAATAAATACATTTCACTGGGGGAAACATGCTAAATATGATATTCCCACGAGTCACAAAACAGCTGTGCTGGCTTCACAGTAAATCAGTGAAATCCCCAGTACCAGTGACTGGGAAACAATGGAGGGAGATCGGGTTTCGGAATGGGCCATCCCGGACAAGCAGGGAGTGGTCACCTTCTGGTGTTCCCAGGGAGCCTTCAGAAGGGCTATGAGAAGGGCGTGAGCTGTAAAGAATAGCGCCCCAAATAAAGCATGAGGGTCCGCGGAGGTCAATACAGACGTGGAGCTCACGCACAGGGAGAGAGATGGGCGGAGAGCGCATTCTGCGAGGCAGGGTGATTGTATCTCCCTTGCTTCGTTCCCATCGTGATTAAAAAACCTGAATCCAACCCAGCACGCCTCCCTCCCACCCTTCGCCAAAGCCTGGGGATCTCACATTCACAAACAAATGAGCTAATATTTGCAAAACCACTCTGTGAAATTTAGAGTGCTCTTGGCAGAGCTCCGTGGTTGTCATCATTGTCATGCAAATGACCACTTAGAGTTGTGGCTCTCTCCATAGACCAGAGGGGCTTTAGAATCAAGTCAAACCCTAGGTGTCTTACTTCAAATGTCAGGAGGTCTTAACGGAGAGCTTTTGCTGTGGCCAGGTTCAAACGTTCAAAATCTAAGAGGCAGGGGGAAAAAAAAAAAGAGCATTTCATTTTGCCCTCCCCAAATGACAATTTAGCTCTGCATTTCCCTAACCTAATTAGTGGGAGTCCACCCGTGTCACTGCCAAGGAAGGCTCACCGTGACAGTACCATAGTTTCCAGCTGAGCTTTACAGAGGTAAGAGTTTGGGAAGTAATCTTAAAATCACATAATAGGTTGCCGATTTTCTTGAAAGGCTTCTCTCAAGATCGTTTGGGGACCAACCCCAGGAGAGGGCCAACAGGCAAAAGGTACCAGGATAGTGCTCTCCACTGTTAAGTGAGTTTTGAGAGAGATTATCCTAAGAGTATGCTGTCGCTTTCAAATCTTAATCCTTTTGGACCTCCACAAGTGGCCTACCAGGCTCCCTTTCCTTAAGTCTGAGAGCCCCGGACAGGGTGGACTAAGGACATTTCGGAGGGAAGGGGCACAAAAGAAAGCAGGTCTAAGATGCTAAGAAGCCCTGTGTGGCCCAGCTCGTGGTCCCCGACCTGCATCCCGCTGCTCAGGAGTCTCCGAGGAGGGCGTCAGCCTCCATCTCGTGCTGAGATCCACAGGCAGAATGAACGCACTGTCTTCTAATAAGAAAATCTGAAACGTAATCCTCGTGTCCTTAGACAGCATCATTCAAAAGCAAAAGTGCCCACTCACTTATCCAATACGCCTTCCGTCTATGCAGAGAAAAACGGCACACAATAGAGTTCATACGCTCGATATCGTATCTTCAGCGGCATGTACCGTACCATAAAATACCCGTTAGTGTAATTAATTGAGTCGTGCCTATCAAGAAATTTTTAAATTACATTGCTATTTGAATAGGTGATATGATTATGACAAACTAACATTTAAAAAAAAAACTCATGTTTACTGTCAAGCGATAGCAAGAAATTGAGAGAGCGATGGGAACCGTTTCTGTGACGGCAGGAACAACCGCACTTTACAGCGAGGAGATGAAAACCAGGCACCTTAGCCGCATCATCGCCGTAATTGTCTGCTGCTTACCCACCCTGTAAAATAAACGGATCATGAAATGCGAGCGCGTGTTTAAAACATGCGTAGAGGTTGGTAGGGCGATTATGTGCAGGCTGCCTGACTTAATTATAAATTGTTTTGCTTTCAGCAGGAAGCGAAAAGGTATTAATTAGTAGTGATTTCGACAAGATTGGAAGTCCATGGACTTTGGCTGAGAGAGAACTCTGCAAAGGTGTCAGAATCCTTCAGAGGATTTTTTTTAAAAAAAGCTTTTAATGGCGTTTCGTTGTTTGCTAATCCCCGGTGTGGGCGCACACTCAAAGATCTGAGATTTGA
>NW_011888871.1:892752-903523 GCF_000151845.1 Pteropus vampyrus | reverse complement strand
GAGCATCTGGCCCCGCAGACCAGGGAGCAGGTAGGCGGAGCACAGCCCGCCAACATTGGGAACCCAGGAAACAGACCACAGGTCAGGAACCCCCCAAGTGCTGCTCCCCTCCCATCCTGCTGCGGGAGAGACACCGGCATGCAGCGGGAGCCCCTACCTTTTACGGGAGCCCCTACCTTTTACGGGAACATACCCACACATTTGTTTGTAAGTTAACATTTTTGATGAGAGCAATGGGAAGGGGTTAACATTAGAAGATGCTGGCAGTAAGGGAGGGACCGGAACAGGGCACCACAGAGAGGCAAACCTGGGACACACGTCTGAAAGTAACGCCTCCATCTCCCTTCACAGCTATGGTCTCTACGCCCCGGCGAGCTGTCTGCGGGCTGAGTGGGGAGGCTCTCCCACAGCCCCCGACACATGGCTGTCACTTTATTTAAAGCAGACATCAGGCAAGGGGAACGAGACGCTGAGGGCCAATGCACTGGGGAGCATCGTCAAGTCCTCCTACAGCTGCTGGCAGGACACCAGCTCCCTAGACGGCCACAGGTACAGAAGGGTTCTGAAAACCGCCCAAGACTTAGGTCCCCCTCCCCACGACTTTGCGAGGCTCAAGAAGCGGATGATGGGGGTTAGAAAACAGCCCCTCACGATGAACCTCGTAGGCTGAGAAGATGCAGTCGCCCATCCAACAGGACATGCTGTGGGATGCCACACGATTCGTTCACGTGAAAGTCGAAAACAGACACACTTTGCCTGTGGTGATCGAAGTCACAATGGCGATTACTCTCTGCAGGGGTCTGCCTCTGAGAGGGGGCTTGAGAAAACTGTCTGCAGTGCTGGATTCTATGCCATGTTCTGGACATGTTTACTTTATAAAGATTTATCACGCTGTACACTTGAGATGTGTGAATTCACTACACGTAAGTTACACCTCATTAATTCTGTCTCTCTCTCTGTCTCTCTCTGTCTCTCGCTCTTCCTCTGTCGGTCTCTCTTTCCCTCTCTCCTAGCTCACATACTATGAAAAAATGTCAAACATACAGCAATGTATAAAGAATTACAGCTTACATGCTGCACACTTACAATGTAGCAAGACTTAATATTTTGCTGTTTCCTCCTAATCTTTTTCTTTTTGAAGAAATAAGGCATTACAGGTAGAACCGAAATCCGGGGCATCTATTTCTGGCCCCATCACCTCCCCTCCCACCACTGAGTGTTTTTCATCCTCGTTCATGTTTTTATATCTTCCCAACATAAGAATTTTGTGTAGCCATAAAAGATACATCATGCTATTCTGCAGGCTTTCAAACTTGATGTAAATGGTATCACATAACGAATCATTCATGACTTGCTTTTTCAGGCAAGAGATTTTGTTTTGAGGATGACTTATATGGTTCCATGTAGCTCTATTTCTCTCATTTTAACCACTGTATAGTACTCCATTGCAAAACTATAATGCGATTTATTTATCCATCCTCCTAAAGATAGACATTTAAGTTCAGTGGCAAAGACTCCTGGTGGCTTCCCCAATCCCCCTCTCCCTTCCTTAGTAACAGACCCCACATTTATTCAGAGCAGCAATGTGCCCGGTTAAAAGGTTCGTTCCCCACCTTTCTTGCTGCCGGGTGTGGCCATGTCTACATTCTGGCCACTACAATATGAGCAAGGGTTCCTAGGTGAGACTCAAGAGAAGACTCCTTTAAAGAGGGACAGACCGGGGCATGCCTTCTTGCTCTTCCTCCCTTTCCTTCCTGTTGCTTGGAATGTGAATTTGATTGCTGGATCTCCAGCAGCCATCTTCAACCATGTGCCGATGCCGAGCACGGAAGCCACCTGCTAAGCCCCCAACAAAGCAGGAAGGAAGACGGAAGAGCTCTGGGTCCCTGGCGACTTCGTGGAGCCTTCATCCCAGCCCTGAACTTTCAGTACGACAGAATAAACCCTTACACTGATACCTCTCCGTTACTAGCAGTCGAACATTGCGTTATCGTTATTAACTGATAGAATCCAGGGGTTGTTACAAGCGATCCTGCTATGAACATTCTCGGATCTGTCTCACTGTGCACATGTGTGAGAGTTTCTGTAGGGCACTGTGTTTCATGAACTTTTGTGATGTGTCTCATTTTCCCTCTGATATTGAATATCTGCCGAGAATAAACTGTATTATTTGTCGTATGTCTGAAAATGTCTCTGTTTTGCCTTGACTGCTAAATGATAGTTTAGCTGGGTATAGAATCCCAGGTGAGGCATTTTAAAGAAATTTGTCTTTATTGCGCTTATTACATTTTACAATTATTCGCATCGTGTGATTATTTGAAAAATGTCCATCTCCCACCAGAATGACTTTTGTTTGTTTCGTCCACTACCGTGTACCCCAGTCTCTGGAATAATAGGCACTCATAGGCACTCAGTAAAGAGTGCTAAATAAATGAATGCATCCCTCGCTGGGCTCTCCATTTTCCGAGGGCAAGGTTGGTGTCTTCTTGTTCAGGGCTAACTCCCAGTGGCTTGCCCAGTTCCTGGCATAGTAGGAACTAAATAAGAAATTGCTGAAGAAATAAATGAATTCGCCCAAGTTCTAAAATGAAAGGAAAATCCTATAAGTCTTAGAAATCAGCGGCTTTTGAAAAGGCAATCGTTGGTGTCCTCTAGGTTCATATTTTCTTTTTAAACGTCCTTCCCTGAGATTAGCTGCATGGGAGCTGGGGGCAGACAGGGGCTTTCGTGAAAGCAAAGCCCTTCTTGGAGGCTTTTACCAAATCTGCACCAACTTCCAAAGGCCGATTCGCAGAAAGGAGAATGTTCTCCAGCTTCAGTTGGTAGCCTGGCTGAGCCCTCATTTCTAAACAAACTACAATGTGTCTTTGCTGGTGGCTCCTTTAAGGGAAAAGGGTGTCACAACAGGAAATATGACATCCAGATGCAAGCTGCATGGCTGGGCACAGTGGCTAATAAAATATTCAGCAGTTGTGACTGCGGTCTCCGGAAGGGCCCACGCTGCAGCGAGGACAGTGTGGCAGGGCCAGCTGACGCCAAGGGCTGGAAGTGCACTAGGATTTCGCATTAAGACCCATTTAGGAAAGAGGCAGGGGCCTCTGAGGCCCAGTGTACAGGAGGCATTTAAAGAGTGGGCCCCCTGAGAGCACTAATGCCCTTCAATTTGGCCATTTATAAAACAGAAAGAACTATTAGAGCTTGGAAAAGATGCCTGGCCTGCACCATTTAGAGGACACAGGGGTCACCTGTGTGTCAACAAAGGCAGAGGATCACTCGTAAGGCCTATTCGTCAGCCCTAGAACTCAATGCGCCATGCCTGTGGGCTGCCATGGTTCCCTGCTCTGGTCACTTCTAACAATTCTCAGTTGAACATCGGGCCTCACACGTGTACGGTCCCACGTCCAGGTGGTTTCTGCTCTGCCCCCACTCAAACCGCCCCCTCAGATCAGGTAGGGCAGCAGTCTTGTAGATGACACCCTCTGTAGGTTGGCGGCAGACGACAGTGCACGTCTCTGCCCCTGGTCACTCACCAGACCACGCGATTCACCGACAGCCACCTTGGAGAGGGAAGGAAAAGAGGTGAAGAACGAGTTTTAAAGATGCTAGAGCTGATGTGTTAGTAAGATTTCAAAAACACGTGTTCCTTGGCTCGCGGAGAGCAGGCCTTTTTGCAAACCGCGCCTCCTTCAGCCATGACATCTCTGAAACATGGAAGTATGAACAGAAGAACGCTGTTTCCAGACGCGGGTTCACGCTCAGGCAGAGCACGGATGCCAAAGGGAAAGAACAAAGTCAGAATCGGAAAAGTAAATTATTTTTTGAGGCATCAAAACGGGTTTCCCAAACAAAGGAGCGAGCTCTCTCTCTGCTGGAGGGAAGAAAGCCACCGTGGAACGGGCTCCGCTGTCGCCCTTTGATGGGGATAGATGACAAAAATGTTTTTGGTCTGCTCTGCAGTCTGCCACTCGCCACTGCCCTTCAAAGACCCGCCAGCTTCAGCGTCCTCAAGAAAGGGACTCCCTGAGTGGCTCCGCACATCTTTCAAGCAGAGATTAACAACAACAACAATAATAAAGTAATACATTGGCCTTGAATCTTGGCAAAACCTAAAGCCATATGTTCTGAGAGATGCTTCATTCACTGGTAATTAAGTTTCTTTTCCCCCATGGAATGAGACTCTTTTGGACCCAGCAAATGGCTTTAGGCCGGTGGGCATCTTGATGGGGCGTCCTCCTGTCTTTGGAAGACCAATTCCCGGCGACTCTCGTTTGCCGTTCAGAGCCCTGTGTGGGGTCCGCGGCTTGTTAACAGAACAGTAGTGCGTATGTGGAGTTATCGTACAACTCCAAAGAATTCATCCCCGGGGGGAGAGTATAACGACGACTCCCCAACTTTAACCCCCCCGCCCAGACAGGACGGCCTCGAGGCCATTCTGACGTCATGGAATCCGCTCATGCTTTTGTGTCCCTGGCCACCCAGAGGACTCGGGCTGGGACTGTCCACGTCTCTTCTAATCAATGCCCGGCCCAGACGGTCGCCGACCCTGCCCACAGCAAAAGTCATTGAGCATTTGGGTCGACGCACAGCTGGTTTGTCTTGAGTTAGCGCAGCCGTGCCAAACACAGATGTTTTCCTTTTAATCCTGTTTGTACTCTGCAACGGTCACACTCGATGCCATTTGGCTGCGGGAATGGTCCTGGAAGAGGCCAGCCTGTGGGGGGAGCCGCCCGCCCCCGGGCAGCCCCTGCCTGTCTGCGCGGCCAAGCACAGTTAATTTATATGAACATAATGGGTTATGAGGGGGAGGACGAGCATATAAATACCACTTTTTTTAAAATGCCCACTTGATAGCATCTAATCGTCTGGCCTTTCAAGGTAAGTTTACGACTGTGCTTAATGTACTTTCGGATGTCACTCGTCCTCCAGGATTTGCAAAGAGCCTTCCCAGCTTCCGCCAGAGAGGTGGCACGCCTTCCGACTGAAAAGCTCTGACTGATGGCAAACGGTCTGGGTCCAAGCCTGGATCCTGCTGCTTCCTCGCTGTGTGACCTTGGGCAAATCGCTTTACCTCTCTGGGCTGCTTCTTTGTCAGTAAAAGAGCTCATTCGAGTACTTCCGTCACCCAGAATCCTCCGGGGATACTGCCCAGCGGCAAGGAGTAAATCTGCAACACAGCTTTGTGGTTCTGTTAGTACTCCATGTCTCTCGGGCCTTTCGCTTCTCATTTCAGGCCCTTGACCTTGACCCTTGATCTTGACCCTTGATCTTGACCTGCAGCGAGCTCCAGAATCAGAGCCTCCCAGCGAAACAGGCCTGACTGCGTTCCTCCTCCCCGTGAAAATGTCCGCCCTGCTCCCTGCTTGGGGTGGAGGAGGAAAAGCTGCTATGAGACACAGCACTACTGCACGACCATGTCGCTGCGGGGCCGTGACGCACGTTCTGGGTCACCTCTAGAGGGAAGGTTGGCCCCAGATGCACGAGACGCGGGGCCGGTCGATCGGCATAGGAAGGGCCAGACCCAGAGGGGCCGCTCGGTCCCAGGGAATGTGGCGGGTCCATTCTCACGCATGGTTTTATGTACTAACTCACAACAAAACTACAGGGCAAGTATCGCTCTCAGCTCGACTTTCCAGAGAAGTCGCTGAGCTTCAGGCGGGGTAAGGAAGTCGTCCAAGACCCAGAAGTCCCCTCTGCCAGCAGGATAAAGCCCCAGGCCCTCCGTCTGTCCATCTGCCTCACCTCCTCTTCCCTCCCCCTGTGCCTCACTGTACGTCACCCAATGTGAGCCCTGGCTTTCTTTCTCCCGCCTTAATGGGATGGAGATTTCATCGGCTTGCAGTAAACCAACAGAAAACCCAGCCCCGCAAAGCGCCAAACTCCAGGGAGAGTCTCTGCTGACAGCTTCTCACGGAATGCCTTAACGCCCGGAGCGATGCCCCAAAAACCCACTTTCCACGCCTCTCCCCTCAACGCCCCCCAGTCCTTCCGGAGCCCCTCGGCTCATTTCCTTTCTCCCTTCATGAATTCTTAAGTGCCACTCCGTCCTCCTCTCCTTCCCCGGGCTCCGGCCTCCCACCCCATCCCCTCCAGCCCTGCGCAGGTGACAGTGGGCAAGGCCAGCCGCGAGGGTGCTCGGGAGACCGCGAGACGTGTACTAACGCGTTTCTTTATCGTGTCCACGCTGTATTCCAGGAGGGCGGCACCGGCGATGCTTTTCCTGCATGACCTCGTGAGGTCTTTTCCAGCTGATTCTCTCCGCCCAAGCAGCTTCTTCCCCCGCTCAGCCCCCTCCTGCAGCCCTGAAGCCCACTCAGGCCTGGGAAGGGGTCTCCCCGATTGAAAGACCCTGCGCCTGGGGGAGCGGCTGCGATGCCCTCCGCCCGAGCCCCCACGCAGCCCTGGGCTCCGCACGCGCGTGGTTACCACCCCACGTTGCCGGTATGTGCTTCTAGATCCGTCTCCCCGCATGCTGCAAGTTTCTCGAGGGGCCGGCAGCCAGCACTCCCCAGACGACTGCTGCTGATGGTGTCTCCGCGTGGCTCAAACAAATAAGGACTGATTCTTCTTGACAACACGAGCACGGGGGGTGGGCTGGTCCTGGCCTTGACCTGGCTCCTCCGTGGGCCATGGGGCCTTTCCCTCCCACGAGAGGCCCCATCACGGCAAGATGGACCCGGAGGCTCCAGAAAAGTGTCTGTGTTCCGGGAGGAGGGGGAGCCAGCTGCCTGGACGTCCCTCAGGAACGCAGTGGCTTTCCCAGAGCCTGCCTGGCCTTGGACCTGAACCCAGGCATCTCCCTGGCAATTGCTGGCTCGCGAGGCATCGCCGGCTTGTTTGATGCGGTATTATGAACTGATTGGTTTTGGCTTTTGCTTTTTTGGGGGGGTATTATATACAGAAATCCCCATAACACAAAACAACCGTTTTACAGTGAAACATCCAGTGGCCTCGAGCGCATTCCCAGTGTGGCGTGACCCCCACCTGGACCGCGTTCTTGAGCGTTTCCAGCCCAGAAAGGACCCCCCCGCCGGCCAGCAGTCACGCCTCCTCGGCCCGCCCTCCGCCCGGCGCCCACAGCCTGCCGTCTCTAGGGCTGCACCTGTTCCCACGTTTTGTAGAAACGGAATCGTCCACCGCGTGGCCTTTCGCATCTGGCATCTTTCCCTCGGCTGTGTTTTTGAGGTTTATCCATGTTGTAGCAGGTATCGGAACGTGCCTCTTTCTAGGGCTGACTGTATGGATGGACCACAGTCCGTTCGGCCCCCACCCCGCAGAATGCCGGGGCTCGGGCTAGAGGGTAAGAAGTGCAGAGAAGGCCTTTGGGGTGCCCCGGTTGCCTGGGAGAGTGAGCGTGCTGCTGGGATGGGGAGGGACCACTTAGGGACCCACCAGATGCCATCTCTGCCCACTTCCCAATCCTGCCTTTTGGGACCCGGGCCTTCTGCTTCCATGTGGAGCCACCAGGGGAAGCAGCAACTACCTTGAGCTGGAGTCGTCCAGTGCAGGGCTGCCCAGGCCAGAGTCCAGCCGAGAACATTCCTCAGCACCGGTGTCATTTTATGTCCTTCTTATTAGTAATCAGATAGGATTCATAGCCAGTTGAATCCTATATTGAATCCTGCTGAATCCTATTTGTTCTTTCCAGAGGCTGATAAATCGGCTAGACACAGGAGTCATTCTTCAGTCATTAGGAGCATTTACGGCTTGCAGGAAGCAGCAGATCTGGGAGCGCCCACCGTGGACCGGAGCGATGCCCGTCCCAGTTGGCGCGCGCACCCAAGGCAGGCTGGGCGACTGTTCACCTTCACTTTGGCCTCCAGGCTCTCAGTTCGGCCATTCGAAGGCACGACTATGCAGAGGTCAGGCACTCTCGCGTGTCCTGGGGTTTGAGCACAGACCACATGGGTCCAGGGAACCAAAAGGATGGGCCTGAGTGGGCTCAGCCTCCATGAGGTTCACACAGAGCTATCATTTCGGTCTCTTTTTTCGCTCTGGGGACATACAGGTATCTCCAGAGCCGGAAATAAAACCCGGCACTTGCTGTCCTCAGCTCCCAGGGGAAAACTCCTCGCGAAGGGCCCAGGAAGGACACACCCAGGAAGGCAGCCCGTGAACGAGCACGCTCAAGCCGCTCGCCTTCCTCAAAAGCAGAGATTTGGTTTTAGCGGTAGCCCTCACAGCATCGTGCTCAAGACGCCTGGCTTTTGAGTCCAAAAGACCTGAGTCTGAATCCAGCTCTGCCACTTACCAGCTGGGTGACCTGGGGCAAGTCACTCAACCTCTCTGAGCCTCAAGTCTCATCTATGAAACAGGAATAGTGTTTGGGGAGTAAGACAATCCTGCGACATGCAGTGCCTGACCCAAGGGCGGTCAGGAAGCTGCAGCCATTGACATTGGGACCCCCTCCATGCCCCACTTCCCCTGTTCCTGTGGACCCACGCGGGGCTGCCGGGACCCCTCCCCTCCAATTCCTCCCCGCTTCCAGTCATTCCCACCCAAGCTTTTCAGGACTTGGGTCTTGCCAGGGCATTTTCTTAGGGGGCCCTCTTGGCCAGGATGGGCCGAGGATTATAAAGCGTGGTTAAGAGTTTCAAGGTCAAACCTTGTACTTCCTATGAAAATAAAAGATAGCGGTACATTACGTTGTCAAGTTAATACAATGTGATGGAGCATCTCCAGACTGCACATCCTGGAAGACTGTAAAAGTCTAATAGATTTAGGGAAACTGTACCTCAGGGAGCGGATTAGACAGTACTCATCGATGGATCAAAACTGTCGCAGAGGCTCCCCTCCCAGGGAACAGCCGTGCCCCTTAAATAATTGCTTTCCCTTCCACCACCTGGAGATAAATTGCACTTCATACATTTATTTTACATGGACGGGGCGCTTATTTTGAATGGAAAGTAAGCCTTATTTTACCCCAAATGAAAGAGTATATTCTTCGAAAGCCAAATTCTGCTTTCTCTTATATTATTGTAAAGTGACATAACGCCATATTAATTTTCCTAGGCCAGTCTCGGCCGATGTCGGATGTATTCAGACACACTGAGCTTCTATTGCCTCTATTGGGGAAGTGTCTTTCATTATTCCAAGAGATGTTCTGATGCATTTAAGTTTTAATCGGATATAAAATTATCAGAGTGTAAAGTATGCACATATGCTCCGAGGATGGCATCGTTTCAAAGAGTTTTTATCCTGGGGAGAAATGCCATTTTACAATGAAAATGTTAACGAAAATAACATAACTGGACCACACAGACTTTCTAAGAGTTACCATGTGAAATCACCAATTCATCACCCTCATTTTGTGCACTCCTAAAATTGCAGACGCTTTAACCAACCGAACAGTCACTGAGGAGCCACCATTCCAGCGACCGGAGGTTGGGTGAGGAATTGCGCTGCTCACAGATGCTTGCCCCTTGCTTCTCGTGTATTTTTCTGTTAGTCGGGATTAAATCTCTTCCATGGGGAGGACGGCTCAAACCGAGTAATTTACATACCCTCGGCGACTAGACAATGCATCATGGCCCTCCTCGGGGACCAGCCTGCCGCATGGAGCATCCATTACCGGAGCCCTGACTCCTTGGGGTCGGGGGCGGGATGGGGGTGGGGGGGACTTATGCACATCACTGCTCCCACAGGTTGTTTGTCAAAACGGTCACAGGCCAGCCCGGCTCACGGGGGAAAGGAAGAAGACCCCATCTCTTAATGAAAGGGCTGTTGGAGAACATGCAACCATCTTTATTTATCATTATTACTGTTTTTATTTTATATGCTTTTCGGGCGCACAGCATGATGGCTGGACGCGGGCGTGATTGGTGAGCTGGTCCCGCCGATCGCTCCGGCTCCCGTCTGGCACCGCACGCAGCCATTCGGTAACACTGACCGCGTTCCCCGTGCTGCACGCCGCGTCCCCGAGACCGTTTCGTACGCATCATTCTGAGTTTCTTCATCCCTCCACCTTCTTCACCCGGCCCCCGACCCCCCGCCCCTCTGGCCACCGCCGGTTTGTTCTCTGTACCTGCGAGTCTGTTGTCATGTAGTTTGTTCATTTCTTGTGTCCCTTAGATTCCCATATAAGCGAAATCATACGGTCTTCATCTTCCTCTGCCTGACTGACTTCCCTCAGCATAATTCTCTCTAGGTCCATTCATGTCATTCATTGCAAATGGAAAGATTTCATTTTTTGTGGCCGAGTAATATTCCACTGTATACATGTACCGTGACTTCCTTATCCAGTTGTCTGTCGATGGGCGTCTGGGCTCTGTCCAGACCTTGGCCGTGGGGAATGGCGCCATCTCTAATCCACCACGTGCAAGGTGGCAGCTGATTAAAGACTGAACGTTACCGTTGGAGGCACATCGTTAAACCTTGCTAGAAAAAAGAGGTAAACATGAGCACCTTAAGGTAATTACTAGACTTTTTACAAAATAAGTTTGATTTATCTTTGTTTCTCATCCTCCGTTTTTAAGTGATTTCTAAGAATCGCTAAGTCCCATCCATTCTACCTTCTAAACGCTGTGCAGATGTCCACCTCTCCCCGCGTGCATCGCCTCCATCGCCTCAGCGTCCTCACCGGCATCACCGCGTCCGCCACCGCCGCCGCGTCCGCCACCGCCGCCGCCGCCACCACGTCTGCCCGCGCGACCCCCATTCCGCCCGCGCGCGCAGCCTCCTGGCCGTTCTCGCTGTACCCCGCCCCCGACTCCTCCCCACTGCAGCGACGCGCTCACGCCGAGTCTGCTCGGGTCCCAGAGCCTGCTTATGCCCC
>NW_011888871.1:890038-891571 GCF_000151845.1 Pteropus vampyrus | reverse complement strand
GGGACCTTCTCTGCGACATTCCCACCTGATACACTGCTCATCACATGGTAAACCCTCATCAAATATCTGTTGAATTGAACCAAACAGGTGTGTGTCCATGGTCATTTATTGATTAAACACTGGCCGCCATTTCTGCAGGCTGCAACTTGTCAATAAACCATCAGTCTTGGTTGACTTGCTTTCCCACAGACGTCTCTGTTCTCACGGTTTGTGTGTCTTTGGTCCAACTCAGGAACCAGTGACACTGTGCCAGAGGGGCGTGAGTAAGTTGGGCTCGCTGTTCCATTAACTAAGCCATCATCCCTTTGTCAGGAGTTGGTCGTACTTTGAGGGTTTGGCACATTTTCTCATCAACACACACTTCTCTTGGGCTTGGCTCACTCACAATCCTCAAGCCCCTAAAGATGACCCAGGGGTTCAAATTGCCTAAATTCACTACATTCCGTGACTCGTAAATACGCAGAGATTTAAATCGAGGTTTCCGCCAGGATTGGCCATGATGCTGTTGTCCGTTCCCACGTCTCTTTTGCTTCCTCATCCTTCAAGAAGCATGTCCGGTGTCACCTCCTCCAGGATGCCTTCCCTGAACAAAACACTTGTGAAACTACCTCCCTTTCCAATTTGTGATGATCCTACAAAGGACTTCTGAAGAGCAGTCATGAAATTCTGAGCCAACCGCCGTGCCTGACGGCAATCTAATTCCAAATCGGACAGAGCACAAGGATGGAGAGCAAGGACTTGGGAAGATCAAAATCTAACCGTGGCTCTAACTCACTTAACACTTAGGGTCTTCACTTGAGAAGGGGAAGGATTTCTGCCTCACGTCGACAGGTAGGTAATTCAGAGTTTCTCACCCACAAACCTTCCCCAAAGCTTTCTGAGCTCTATCTTCCCATAAATCCACCTCCCTCATTCTAAGACCTGGCTGCGGTGAACTGAATGTTTGTGGCCCCAATTCCCATGCTGGAATCCTGAGCCCCAAGCTGGTGGTGTGAGGAAGGGGGGCCTTTGGGAGGTGCTTAGGTCCTGAGGGTAGTGCCTTCGTGAGTGGGATTCGTGCCCTAGAAGGAGACCCTACAGACCTCCTTCCCACTTCCAGCCTGTGAGGGCACAGCACGCAAGTGGTCACCTAGGAGCCAGGAAGAGGACACGGACTCTGCTGGCACCTCCATCTCGGACTTTCCAGCCTCCAGAACTGGGAGAAACAAATGCTCGTTGTTCAAGCTGCCCGGTCTGTGGTGTCATCGTCACAGCAGCTCAGATGGGCTGAAACACGGCCCCAAACACGGTACAGAGTACACCATCGCGAATGACTGCTCGCTGGCAAGTTCAGATACTTCAGATTTCTGGTCCTAAAGAGAGATTTTTAAAGCTTCCTGGTAATCATGCTAAGCGAAATAAGCCAGGCAGAAAAAGTTGAAAACCACACGATATCACTTATACGTGGGATATAAACCTAAAAGCAACTAACAAACGGGACAAACAAACAGAAACTCATGGACATGGACAATAGCCTAGCGGTTACCAGAGTGC
>NW_011888871.1:888014-889988 GCF_000151845.1 Pteropus vampyrus | reverse complement strand
TAATTCCTGTACACTTGCTTGTTTCAGAGATTAAACAGCAATCCATTCTTAACTGTATTTTTGTCATTTTCTTCAAAATTTTAACAAAGAATAAAGCATTAAAAATAAAAACGAAGTTACCTTTACTTCCTGTACTGGTTCCATTATTTCCCTGTTCTCTCTGGAGGCAGCCGACATCATCGATTTGGTACAAAATTGTTAAATTCTTGATTTTATATTTTTCTACATATAAGTGCAGTGATAAACAATGTATAGTATGCTTTCTGATCTTAAAAAATTTTGTACAAATGGCATCCTACTTTTCATATTGTACTGAAATATCTGCTCTATGAGACCTATTTATTCTGATACACACGAATCTATTTTGTAAATGCTTGTGATAGTCCATCATATGCATATTCTACAATTTATTTACCTATTCTTGTACCGATGGTCACTTAGGTTCCTTCCAGATTTTCAGTAAGCAAACTCTGTTGGGATAAACATGGACATAGGTGCTAGAGTTTCAAATCTGGAGCATATACACAGAAATAGAATCGCTACTCTGTCTTTCAAAGGGCATGTTGAGACCATTTGCATTTAATATAATTATATGTTCGGAGTTAGGACTACTATTTTATCATTTGTTTTTTGTGTTACTTCCAGGCGCGTGTGAATCATCGGTGCGATACGGCATCGAAATATTGCTGACTGGAAAACTATTCAACAATCAATTAGAACGAATTATCGATACACGCCATACTAACATACATCAAATCACGAATATCAGACCTCTTATGCTGAGTGAAAGATGCCTTGGGAGTTTATACTGCACAATTCCATTTGTATAAAAGTATGAAGTAGGCAGAAAAAAAAAAAACAGAGTTGTTCCCTCTGAAGGGCTAGGGTAAGGATTAGCTGGGAAGGGGCATAAAAGAACTAAATGGGGTTATAGTATACAGTTTGACGGGTGTTTGGTTTAGACAGATGTATGCATTTCTCGAAGCCCAGGCAATGTGCATTTTACCGTTCGTACATTTCACTGTATGTAAATTTTACCTCGGAAGAAAAAATACTGTGAATATATACTGAACTCTAGATAATGTCGTGCTTACTGCAGAGTGGAAAGTGTACTGATGACTGCAATTTCTTTTGTATCGCATCAGAAATAAGGTACTTAACGGATGGAAAGAGGCTCGGAGAGATGGATAAATAACTGATAAGCAAGTATAATAAAATATTAACGAGAGAATCCAGGTGGTAGCTATATTGATGTTCATTGTCGACATCTTTCAACTTTCGTGTATATTTTAAAGTTTTCGGAACAAAATGTTGGAAAAAATATATTCTGTGGACTCGCACTGGCCCCGGCGAGGTGGCATAGTCACGGGACAGTCACCTGCCAGTTGCAGGGTGGACGTCATACTGCGTGGAGGATGACTGTCGGAAGAAAGGATGATGCCCTCTCATTCCTGAGAGGGGGCGATTTTTTTCCAGTTTGCTCCAAAGGGTGGAATTAGGACACTTAAGTGTAAGTTATAAGCCAGCCACTCTGTACTCAGTAAAGACTTTCCAGTGACTAGAACCATCCAAACATGAGACGGATTGCTTCATGTGAGAAGCCCCCCGTGCCTGAGCAGAAGCTATCTATTTCTCAGAGATGTCTTAGAAACAATTACTTCAGGGTATTGATGACTCATCTAGTTCCTTCTGATTCTGACCCTGTGCTCTACATATTGGGGTGTGTTGTTTTTGGAATAGAGGGTGGCAAACTACAGTCATAAATTCAGGCAAAATTCAGTCTGATGCCTATTCTTGTAAATAAAGTTTTATCGAAACACGTCTATGCTCATTCATTTTTATATTGCATATGTTGGCTTTCCTGCTGCAACAACCGAGTCACAAAATCTGCAATGTTTACTATCTTGGTCCTTTTTTAAAAAAGTTCTAGAAGATTTGGGGTCCACATCTCACTCTCGTGTTGAGTTGGTCACC
>NW_011888871.1:873350-885510 GCF_000151845.1 Pteropus vampyrus | reverse complement strand
AATAACCAGGACGTGAGGGAATTTTCTCGTGGGCTGGAAATGTTCCGCAGGGCGGTGGTTACAGAGGTCAGTACGTGTGCAAACACCCACCGAGCCCCCACGACGAGTCATTAAACACTCACCGCGCACCGGGCACGAGGCCACGGCCGTGCGCGCACCGCTTGCATCTCCTACCCCTGGGGGGTGACACCATCATCCCCGCTGAGCAGACAAGCAGACCGAGGACCAAAGGGACGAGGTCGTTTGTCCAGGGCCACACAGCTGGCCAGTTCTGGCGTCATGGGCCACACGCCGGCACATTCAGCTGTGAGTCCCGCGTTCTTCTCACCAGGGCCTCGAGGGGAAAAGAAACACACGCACACACACGCACACACTTGTTGGAGATGAACTTTCAAACTAAAATCCCAGAGTACATCTTATAAAACGACGAACGGATTCATCCCTCCCGAAGGGTCACAAGAGCATCCTGCAAGGACTTGTCGCAGATGAGCCCAGGACAGCGTGTCCCCGCCTCCCGGCATGCCCCGAGCCACCGCAGCATCTCGCTAACGTGCAGACGCTGATGCAGGACATCGGGGGTGGGGACCATCTGCCTTCCACACAAGCTCCGTGGGACGCCGGTCTGCAGATCTGTGATCCATCCACACTTCACACGGCCATGTGACAGAGCGCTCTGCAGTGAGTCATCAGTACCACAGGAAATTCCCCAGACAATCGGACAGCCCTCCCAATGCAGGACACCGGCGCGTCCCTGGACCGCTTATAAACTAAATTTTCACCCAAAGCGACACATTTGAAACCCATTCTGGGGGGTCCAGCCTGAGGCCTGCAGGGCTCAGAGCCCACCTTGCTGCCAGGTGTAAGGTTCCCCGACAGCTCAGCCCACTCTGGCTCCCCAGGCCACCTGAGGCGGTTACCCACAATGTCTCTCTGTGGGAGGGAGACGCCGGGCTGTGTTTACGGTCCCCTCCAGTGGCATGTCCGCCAGCAGCTGCCGGTGTGGCACGTGGTTATAACCGAACTCGAGAGTCTGCATCTGAAGAGGAACAGGAGTCGCAACTTCCTGCCCCCGCTGTCCCTCCTGCTGTCCCCTTCCCCTCCCGGCTCCCTGAGACTTCGACCAAAGTCACTTTGCATGTGGTCGGCACACCGGCAAGGGGCCGAGAGCTGCCAATTTGCAAAGCCCAGTCCCGAGTTCAGACAGAACATGGAATTCAGCTCTGGGTTCACCCACAGCGACTGTTGCATTTATTACCGAGAGATCGAAACAGCTGTTGAGGGGGACTCGTCTCACTCAGCCTGACACCGCTCGGAGGCCTTAACAAAGAAAGCTTCCCACGTGGCCAGCTCCTGTATCCCGCCCAACAGACTTGCTCCCTGAAATCGCGCAGCGGCTCAGCCAAAAGGAAAAAGTAAAAAATAGAAGATAAAAAATCTGTACGGAGAGCGAGGCCCGTAAAGGCGTCGGATCCTTGGCGCTGGTCCTCGTCATCTGAAGCGCGGCCCCAGAGCCCGGGACGCTGCTCTCTGATTTGGGCCGCGCTTCGGGGCGGTACATGCAGAGGCGTTTCTGCTGGGCGCGTCTCTCTGCGCGTGCGCTGTCGCCATCCCAGACCGGCCGCGACAGAATGACTGTCAGGACATTGAGTGCACGTGGGAAATGCAGAAACACGGGTGCCGGGCCCCGGTTCCGGCACACGGCGGCCCTGATCAGCTCCGGGTTCGAGCCGGCGCGGCCGGGAGCGTTGGCGCCGGCAGCCGTCTCTCCGGGGAGATGCCGATGCGCGGGCATGCACTGCGTTGCCTGCGGCTTCTGGGCAACACTCTCCTAAGCCCTCCACGAAGATCCAGTCACTTGGCTGTCGTCATGGGAACGGTACGATTATGGCCAAATTGGAGTGGTGGGGTGGGGGGGACGAAAAAGAAAGTGGATTCGGGGCGAACGAAATTGCTGTTTTCATCCAAATGTATTTTGCCTGATCACCTGGGCCGAATGTGGAAAGGCGCCCAGGAAGAACAGACAGCAGAAACGCTGCTGGGCTCAGGGAATTACAGGTCTGAGTTTGTGCTGAGAAAAAAAAAAAAAAAAATGCCTTTAAGAGAGAAAATATCACATCCTCTGCCTTCTTTGTAATTTTACAAAATACTATAATTGTGCATCAGAGCAGGAAGTTCAAATGATGTTCAAAGGTTCTAGGAGGCCTCTTTACTTTTGTTACCAAGTTAATACATGCCCGAAATATGTAATTTTGCAATTTATGGGTTTTGACTGAAAAATCTAAAGTATCAGTTAATAACACTTCCACAAGGATTGGGGCCATTATCCAGACGTACACAGTTATCAAGCAAATGCCTGACTCCAGGCTAATTAAGAGAACAGCCGGACAGCCAACCCAGCCCTACGGAACCAGAACCGAGCTTTTCCGGAGCAACGAGGGGCGAGAGGCCGCTCCCTCCCGATAGTAAGTTCAAGCTGGAGAGTTTCTGTCACTCTCGGTTCAAGTTCACTCATTCTTTCTTCTGTCCCCTCTATTCTGCTGTTCAACACCAACCCCTGAGATGTTTATTTTGGTTGTTGGAATTACCAGTTTTCAATTGTTTTATTTGATTTTTTAAAGTATCTATTCGTGTGCCGAGACTTTATTTTCATTTATTTCGAGTGTGTTCGTGATGGCACGTTAAAATATTTTACGCAGAGTGCGTGAAAATCTTTGTCAGATAATCTAACATCTGAATCATCTCGGCCTTGGCATCTGTCTTAGTTTTCTAGGGCTGCTTGAACAACCCACCATAGACGGGGTGACTTAAAACAACAGAAACTTATTCTCTCGCAGTTCTGGAGGCAGGGTTGGTTCCTTCTGGAGTTGCTAAGGGAGAAACTGTCCCATGCGTCTCGCCTAAACTGAGATTTAGTCATAACGTGACACTATATCAACAGCACGAACAGTGGACCACAGCTAAGAAAGCTGCGAAACGCACTCTATTTTATTTTAAAAGAAATTTCTAGGGAAACCTTGTAATAACAGGCAGGAAAAGCAAGGACACCAGAGGACGTTGAAGGCTCTGACATCGGAAACTACAGCAAATGTTAAACACAACCTAACCCCTGGCCAGATAAACACAAACTTCATCCTAAAGGTCTCGTACCTGATACATCATGTCTGACCGCCAACAAAATTTTACAGGTATGATAAAAGGCCAAAAAAACACAGCCTGGACAGAGAAAGCATCAGAACCAGACTCAGAAACGACACAGATGTTGAAAATATTAGGCTGGGAATTCAAAACAACTATGATTGATATGCAAAGGATCTAATGCATAAAAGTGGATAACATGCAATAACAGATGGTAATATAAGCAGAAAGATGAAACGCTAATACAGGATCAAAAGGAAAGACTAGAAGTCAAAAATACTGTGACAGACATAAAGAATGTTTTTGATGGGCTCATCGGTCGGCTGACATGGTCGAGTCAAGAGCCACAGGCTTGACAACGTGAATAGAATCTTCCAAACTGAAATGCAAAGAGAAAGAAGAACGAGAAATAAAAAGAGACAGACTATCTAAGAACGGCGGGACGACTCCAAAGGGTATAATGTGTGTGTAATGGGAACACCAGAAGGAGAAGCAGAGAAAGGAACAGAAGAAATATTTGAACAATGACTGAGAGTTTTTCAAAATTAATGATAGACATCAATTACAGAACCTAAATACCAAAAAGTCTACACCCAGGCCTGTCATATTCAAACTGCAGAAAGCCAAAGATAAAGAGAAAATCTTGAAAGACACCAGAAGAAGAAAACACCTTGCTTATGGAGAAATGAGGATTAAAATCACATGAGATTCTCTTCACAGTCCATGTGAGCAAGAGGAACGTGGGGTGGAGTAGGTGATGCATCGAAAGGAGAAAAAGACCTCCAGCCTAGACATTGGTATCCAGTAAAATAATCCTTCGAAAATTAAGAAGAAATACGTTCTCAAACAACCACGGAGTCATTTGTCGCCAGTAGACCTGCCTTATAAGTTAAAGGAAGTTCTGTGAGTGGAAAATGAAGTAGATCAGAAACTCAGATCTATGTGAAAAGAGCATTAGAGAAGGAATAAACGAAGATAAAATATGTTATTTTATGCATGACAGCAATGCTATAACGGAAACTGGGAATACTCTCTTGTAAGGTACCCGTTCTACGCATGAAGCAGTGTAGTGTTATTTGAAAGTGGACTCGCATTATCTGAAATGTATATTGAAAACACTTAAAATTTTCTTAAAAGAAATATATATAGTTGACAAACTAACAGAGAGGAAAAAATCGAATCATATAAAATGCTCAATTCAAACCAGAGAAGGCAGACAAACAGAGGATGAACCGAAAAAAAAGAAAAGAAAAAAAAAATGAACAAAGAACAAGGGCTTTACTTAGAAAACAATGATAAATATGATAGTTATTAACCCAACGATAAAAGGTTGAGTCAGAGAAGTCTCCTTTCCTATCCCCTAAACCCCATAGATAATGGCTTTCATTAATTTCTGGCTTATCTTTCCCATGTTCTTCTTTAGGAAAAAAAAAATCAAACACACACACGCACGCACGCAAACACGCACGCACAGCTTAGCATATTTTAATACTTTTTGTACTTTGCTTTTTTCGCTTCACAATTTATCCTGGAAATCACTCTACTAGTTTTAGGGATCGTCTTCATTGTCTGTTTCCACTGCAGAGTCATCTATTGCGTGAATGTATCATAATTTATTTCATCAATCTCCGGTGCGTATGTATTTACGTTTCCAGTATTTAGCTAATAACGTCCAGGCGGTGATAACTGGCTTGTTATTCTGTTGCTTCTCATTTGTGGAGGCGTGTTTCAGGTGACTTCCTAGGATTCGGACTGGCTAGAAATTGCCAGGGTTAGCCACTGTGCCCCTCACTGCATCTTCCCCAAAAGAATGTTGTTCGGGTCTTGAATTTTTTGCCAAAATGTAAGGTAAGAAATAGTACCTCAGTGTAGTTTTAACTTCTATGTCTCTTATTAAGAGTAAAATGGAATATCTTTTCACATATCTAAAAGGGCTATTTGTGCAGTGATTTTTATGAACTATGTGGTTATGCGTTTTGCTCATTTTTCATCAGATCCACGGTCTTTGATCCCTCCCTTTTAAAAAGCTTTTTATATGTTAGGGTATTAGCCCTTTATCTGTGATACGGTTTATATTTATGTTCCCTGCTTTCTCATTTGCTTTTTTACTTTGCTTATGCTGATTTTTTTTAACCATAAAAGATATATTTTTCATGTAATCAGATTCATCGGTCTTTTTATGTATTGTATCTGAATTTTGCATCATAGTTAGAAAGGATTTCTCCACATCCAGGTTTGAAAGGAATTCATCCGCCATTTTAAAAACACTCGCGTGGTCTCATTATTTATACTAGATTTCTAATCCATTTTGAATTTATTCTAGTTTATGGTGTGAGGAATGGATTCAATTTTATCTCTGTCCAAACATGTATCATGAAACCATTTATTTAAAAGGCTGTCTTTCCCCCAGTGACCTGAGAGGCCGCATTTATCACATATTAAATTTTCATATGTCCTTGGGTCAGTTTCTGGATTTTCTATTGATCTTTCTGTCTGCTTATGTAATAAGATCAAACCCTTAATTACAGAGGCTGCAAAATATGTTTTAACATCTGGAAGAACAGTTAGCTTTTATTACCCTTTTTTGTGATTTTCTTATTTTTGCATATTTATCTTTCTACTCAAACAGTCAAACCAACTTTTCTAGCTCTAGAAAAAAAAAACCACACCTTGGTACTATTATGGAGAACGAACATCTGAGCCGTTTCATGTAAGAACAGGGAGTGTCTAACTGCTCAAGTTTATTTTTGTGGAAAGATGTTGGATCCTTAATTAGAAATTTCACATTGTGTGCTGAGCAGCCTAAATACAAATAAATTCATATGTAGACAATTCTGGTGAAACCGCAGAGTATTAAAGATAAACAGAAATCATAGCTGCCAGGAAGAAGTCATCAATTACCCATAAAGCAAAGACAATTAGGCAGACATCTCTTCAATAACATTAGATGCCAGGCAACATAAATCCGCTGAGGGAAAACAATAGTCAGTCTAGAATTCTATTCCCCGATAGGCTACCACTCAAGAGGGAGGGCAAACCAAAGATATTTTCATACATAAGAAGATGAAAAGAGTTTATTTCCGCGGGCGGCCCCACCCTCCACAAGAAAGCTACTGAGCAATACACTACAGCGAAAATGAACGCGCACTCCAGCGAAGGGCCAGGGAGCGAGAGGAAATGGCTACATCGTTGAATAATGTGATAAATCTCACTCACCTGCCCATGGTGAGAAAAGCTGTTTTGTGTTTACAGAAGATAAACACGAGCTTCGAGCTCACGGAAAGTGGTGCGGAGGTGCCCGGCCTGGCCCAGGCCCCCTTTCGGCCCGAGGGAAGAACGGAGACACCGCGTAACGTTAGGCTTTTCAGAAAAGTACGGTCTTCGTGTTAAAAATAATTTATGGAGAACAAAGAAAGAAAAGAAATATAAGCTCTCGTTTCTGACACAGTGGGAGAAACCAAAGAAAATAAGAAACTCTGCCAATCCAGAGAACGAAAGAAAGGGGAGAAAAGTCGGCATATAGAAAAATACAAAACGAGACGGCAGAATTAAACCCTGGTGTGTCAGTCGTCACAATAAATGTGATTGGGTTAAACTCACCTATCATATCAACTTGGATTTAAAATATAGTTATAAAGAATAGGAACTCTTAAAACCAAATGACTCAGAAAGGTTAAGATTCTAACATTGCGTTTAAGTTCATTCTTTGTAGCACGTAGTATTTTTCGGTTTTTGTTTTTGTCTGTTTTTTGTTTGTTCGTTTGTTTTTATCTCCAATGCAAGAATTTATATTTATTTTGGAAAACGACAGCTTATTCAACAGGCTCCTCGTTCCGGTCTGTTGGAGTTGGCGGCCTGACTCTGTCACCCATGACGGTCGCGGATTCTCTTGCTTCGTGACACGTGCCCCTTTGATCAGCCTCGCATGGTTTCAGAAGAAGGCTAAGGAAAGAGCCCCAGGGCGCTCCACCAGAGACCCCAACTCCCTCATAGTCCTTATTTGGGCAATTTTGTTCAACAGGTTGCAAATTCACCTAGTCGTCTTCTCATTCATTCTGCTAGTTTCTCATCTTGCCCAGATTTTTCAACACCCAGAGCTTTGACTCCAAGACTCAGAGAGAACTCTCGCTAATAGATGCCACAGGCTGTTTCCCTGTAAAACGCCACACGACTTGCACCCCTTTCTTAAGCTGGAGAAAGAAAACATCAGCTGACCAGAACAGGATGCTGTGCCCCTGCTTCTTAATCAGCACATCACGCACCTCCGGTGCTTCCAAACAACTCTTTTGTTTTTGGTTTGCAATACTTGAGAAATAAAGGTTCTGAGTCAAGAAACGGTATCAGGACAGAAGCCGTAGCCGCGTGCCAGTGTCTCGGAGTCATGTTCCGAGCGCAGTCTTCTTAAGGAGCTCATCGGGAGGTCCGGACGAGGCTTGCCAGTGCTACACCTGGCTCTTTCAGCTGGCAAAAAAAATAATTAATGATGTGACAATGACTTCCACTGGAGGTTAATTTTTTTTGGCTGACAGTCACACACACACACAGATACGTCTTATGCTGCAGGGAGCAGAGCTGCATTTAGAACATTTTATTTCTATCTTGGGTGAGTTAGTTCCTAAGAACTTGAGGGAGAGAAGGAGACGGTGCGGGAACGCCGGGAGGGAGCAGTCCTCAACGTTCTATTTTTTTTTTTTTTTTTTTAAGAAGGGGGGAAAAGCCACTGTGAAGCTAAGAGCTTGGCTTTCTTCCCAAGACACAGTACAACTCAGACTCACTGAAGAGAGGGGTCAGGTATGCGCTGGGGGCAGGTAGAGAGTGGGGGAGCAGGGACAGGGGTGGGGGAGCTAGCTGTTTCCTGTGGGATCTGCCAGGTCTTCGTTTATTTACTTCTGAGAGGTTGGGAGTGGCGCCAAGGTGGCCACCATGCCGCGCTCAGAGACGAGACGGCCTGGGCACGGTGCCTCGGACGCAGCCCACCGGCCCCACATGGTGGCCCCAGCCTCCCTAGGAGCTGAGAGGGACTGGTCTTCCTTTATCCTGGGCTTTGTCACACGCCAGGCCCCTTACGAGCACTAGCTCATTCCATCTTCACTCCGACACTGTGTGGCGGGGACTGTCACCGTCCCCACTTCACGGCGAGGGTACCTGAGGCTGAGAGGTCAGGGACTTGCTCTAAGTCGCACAGCTAGTCAACGATGGAGCTACGTTTCGAACCCGGGACCGGGCTGACTCCCCAGCCCCCACGCGTTGCCGGGGCCCCCGCTGCCTCTCTGACCGCGACACCATCCTCCTCCACACGAGTGGTCCCGCGACATCCTGGAAGAGCTTCTAATCCCCACGCGCATCCCTGAGTGCGGGCGCTGGTGCTCCCATGTCAGCCTGGGGTGGCAGTGTCCCTTCTGCACGGAGGGGAGCTCCGAGGGCTCAGGTGAGCGTCAGGCCACCAACGCACGAGGGGGCACAGCCAGGGGGCGCCAGGGACCCCCTCGTTACCAGTCACCGCCTCGCCAGCCCATCCTCATGAGCGGTCATCGTTAGTTGGCCACAAGCCTGACTCTCGCGGGCCCCCAGAGATGTCAATCACAGCGGGGTGTCAGGTCGGGTTCCCAGACCCCAAGCCACCGGTCTATTGAGATAACAGTGCTCATCACTGTCACTACTACCGTCTCCGCTTAATAACCGCTCATCGTTCGCCGGCATTTGATCCAGAGCGGCCAAGTCCATCTCCACCGCTTCCCAGCCTTGCGCCTCTGGGAACTTCGGCTTCCTCCTGTGTACAGTGAGGATAATTATGCCCATTCTAAAAATAATATGTATCCATTACTTCGTGTGCATGATTTATTTATGTGCATGGTTTTATTATTTCTCACAAGGGTCCTATCAGGCAAATGCCATTAGGGTGCCCACCGTCAGATAAGGAAACTGACTTGACGGAGGGGGCTGCAACCTTCCGAAGGCCACACAGCTTATTAAGTGATAGGAGCAGAGGTTTAAACCAATCTCGGGGTGACTCCAGTGCCCCAGCTTTTAATCATAATACACCTCCAGGATGACCATAAGAATTAGAAATGATACCCGTTAGGGCTTAACCCAGTGCCCAGCACATAGTAGGACTCAATTATCAGTGGGTGAACAATGCTGTTACAATGACTGTTAGCAAGCTGGCCCTGGTCCCTCCAGGATGAAGTCCCAAAAACCTCTGCAGATAGCAGCCACAGTCACACCCCATCCTAGCCAGGTGTAGGAAAGAGGTGAATTGCCTGCAGAGAGCAGGTAACCAAACTGATACGGATCTTATTTTAAAATAACTACTTAAAAAAAAAAAAAAAGACAAAACCCAAACCTGCTCAGCCGGACTGCCCGGTTTTCTGACACAATGGCTGTCTTAATGAAATCTCGAGCTCATTCAACCCGACCGAGAACCCCTTAGAAGGAAAAGCACTGCACCCCAGAGCTGGTCTAGAAACGGTGCCGGGTGATTGGACAAGGGTTTTAGGGAGCAGACACCCCGACTGGCCTCCACGACGAGACAAGACCGGTACGGACTTCACAACAGGCATCCTGCCTCCACTCCAACCACCAAAAGGTGGAAATGCCCGTCTCTGGGACGCAAGATGGTGCTGCCTCGTAGGCGGGGAGTGGGGGGCTGTGGTGGCGAAGGTCCCGCCGTGGGGGCACACCGCCTGGGCTGAAGTCACCTCTGGCCAGCAGTGACCCCTCAGGGGTATCATGAACCGTCCTTATAACAGGGCCTGAGATGAAGCCAGGGACAGAGGGACTCAGGAGGGACACCCCTCAAACTCCAGGGGAGGGTGAGGCGAGCTCTTTGCTCAGCCCTCGCTCCCCACAACCAAAGCCTGCCAAACTTTGAGGAGCTAACTTGGGTATATTTTGGTGGGGGTGGAGGTTCTAGAAGGTTCTAGAAGGGATAGGCCCAGAGGACTCATCAGATGGCTGCGGGCAAAGGTGGCAGTATTCTAAAACATGTAAACTGTGGAGTATTTTAGGTGACCCCTGGGGGCGATGATGTTGAGTTTTACCTGAGCCATGTGCTCCTGGAAAACAGCATGGTTAAGCCCCGCCCCTTCTGTGTTCTAGAAACAGCTTCCAGCAAACAAACACCCTTCTCCCTGAGACCCAGGTAAGACTCAAGGATGTGGCTGCCTTACTTACCCACGACAAGGCCAGATACGAACCTCTTGCCCCAAATTCCCAGCCTTCACTTCAAAAGTGATTAGCGGGACTGCCGGTCAACCAGAATAAATGCTTGTCAACCAAACTGGGGCTTAGCATCTCTCCTTCCTGCGGGTCCCTGAGCTTTGTCCCGCCCTCTGAGTGAGTGGCGGATAGCACTCCTGAGGACAGGCCGGCCTCAGGGTAAGATGGCCTCTGATCCCCTCTCCCAACATCTCCATCTCAGTCCTGTTTAAACGACCTCCCGACACCCACTCTTTCTAGCCTTACTTCTCTGTTGGCCGGACCTTGCGATACTTCAGATCCGTGGACAGAAGTTCCCGTCATTGCAAGAGTCCTTCTCTCCCCTTCCGGTTTGCAGTGACCCCTCCGAACATCGTCTCTCCCTACGACTTCTGGATTTGTGTTTCATTTGGCCGAGGCAGGGGGCCTTGCCCAGGATCTCCCAAGAGTTGTGGATTTCTAGAAGGCTTGGGGCTTTCTCTGCTCCTGGTGGCTTTCTCAATCCACAGGAAACAGTGAACGCCCCTCAGAATCTCCACACAGGAGCGTGTTAGAATAGGGCTCGTCCCGTGGTGACCCGGTGCACTGAGTATTCCTGAAGGTGACTTTGCGTGGCACGGTCCCCACCACGAAATCCCTGTGTCACCACGAGCCCGATGACGAGGAAAGCTGAGCTCTGCCTTGCTCGGTCTGGAGCAAGGCAGAGCTCAGCTTTTCTGCACTTTCTGCTGGTGCCGCAGCAAACAGAACCCCCTTTCTCCTTCTCCCCAGTTCCAGCAGCTCAGGAGGCTGCGCTGTGCGTGTTTCGAGGAGGCTGCTCTCGCTGCGATGGTGCTGGCTACGGTATGCTGAATAATGTAAGGGCAGCCGCCGCCATAAAATCATGAGAATGAGCCCATGTGAATGAGACGGCCCTGGAGGGACGCAATTGGAGATCCCCAATTAGGGGCTCACGAACAAGACGAAATGACATGTTCAGAATTGACGGCTGATAAGGATGTTCCAGCTAATTAAAATGTCAGGGTATCCTGGCTCACCAGGATTTATCTTCGGCCCGGGAGGCAACACTTGTCCGCTGGTCAGTTCCTGCTGATAAGAAGTTCTGCTTGACAGTTCCCGAGGTCTTTGATAAATAATATATGGGACAACAGATGAATTATTACTTAATCCATGCAGGGTTTTTTGGGAGGCTTTTGGAGTGCAGAGGTGTAAGGGGGCGGCCGGGGGGCTGCAGCCGAGGCTTGGGCATCTTCTCCTCGGTCTGCTCGGGATTTTGGTTTTGTTTTACTAGCGTGAGCCAACATTAAAGAAAGAAGGTGTTACACACGTGCGCACACTCACACACACACGCACACTCACACACACACACACACCCCTCCAATCCAGACCTGTGGTTTCTCTTGAAAACTGGCCACACCGGTCGCATGTCTGGGGGACAGCAACTGTCTGCAGCTGCGTCCTGGCTGCTGCTCATGAGTAGGACACGCGTCACCTCTCTGTCCCGACTTTCCGACGTGGGCGCCGTGCTGGCGGCCGTGCGTCCTGCGTTCGCCCTGTGCCCTGGTGCCTCCGTCGAAACTGGCAAGAAGAGGAGCCGCAGCAAGGGAGTACGTTCGTGCTGTGTTTCGTTTTGGGTTTGCGTCTGGCCTGTTTTACTCATTGGCTTTCCCTGATGGCCTCTTTGGGCGACAGGCTGGCAAACCACACCGTGGGCCCGATATGGCCCAACACCTGTTTTCCTCAATGACATTTCATTAGAACGAAGCCATGCTCGATTGTTTACGAATTACCTGTGGTTGCTTTTGTGTTTTAGTGGCAGAGCTGAGTC
>NW_011888871.1:866592-872380 GCF_000151845.1 Pteropus vampyrus | reverse complement strand
TGCGGAGAACCAGGGCGGGCGCCGTGTTAGCCTGAGCAACGAGGGAACGGCTTTCCCTCCGGGACGGGGGACCTCTGAGCAGGTACATTTGAAAGCTGCACGGAAGCCGGCCGTGTGAGGGTCAGGGGACCGGTAAAGGATGAGGCACGTTCAAGGTCTCAGCGTGGCCTTGACCCTGGCACATTCGGAGCAGGTCCGTGTGCTGGAACCTTGCGGCTCAAAGTGTGGTCCGCGACCACGAAATCGCCTGGGAGCTTGTGAGGAATGCAGGTCCTGGTCCGTGCGACACACCCATTGGGTCGAACCCGCGTGTCAGCAAGACCCCCAGGGGTTCGGTGCACGTTACGGCTTGAGCAGCTCCGGGCCACAGCACAGCTGAACAAGGGCAAAGGGGCGCAGGGCACAGGTGGGGAGCGAGATGGCCCCACGTCACGCAGGGCCCCCGCCGCCGAGGCCGAACGGGCGAGATGGCCTCACGTGTCCTTTGAGGCTGGTTGTCGTTGATTTCGGTCCCCTAAAAAGTGTTTCCTGCGCATGCCCTTCTAGCGGGTAAACCTATTCCACACGGGGGGCGGCGTGTCAGTGAACAGACGACGCTGGCCCCGTGTGCAGAATTCCATCAGAAATGGCGCTTAAGATTTTCATTTACGTCAAGACAGTTCTTCATCAATTACCTGGGCTACTTCTTTGCTGAATCTGGCAACAGTTACCGAACACTGGTAAAACATTTCTTTCATTCTTCGTGCTATTTACAATTTAACAGGACACACTCTCAAGTTTAATCTATGTTATGAACCTTTTTCTCCATCAAAGTCTTAAATATAGATGGTCAACCAAATGATAAATCGAGCTGTGGCTTTCAGTGCTTACTGATTCCAGGGGTGTAAGTGCTCCCGCTACGGCCAACGTCAAGTTGCCGACATGACGTCACGCCACAGTCGTACACTGCTGTGCAGTGTGTCTGCCCTGCAGATATGATAGACGAAATAACCTCAAAAGCAGAGGTGATGGTATGATTCTGAAGGGACGAGTTTTGAGTATTCATTATCTTTATTTGCAATATAATTCATATAACTTTAAGTTTTTATAATTCAATTTTAATAAAGTCTGTGTTTAATAACCAGCTTACAAAGTTCCTGAAACTTTAACAGTTGGCTCTCCAAGTTGGTAGGAGCTGGTGCCCATGCAGTACTAGGTGGGGTCCACAACGGCACGCAGGACAAATGCAGCCCCCCTCTTCAGAGCCTGCGGCTTAGTGAGGCACCGTGAGCATCATGAAACCCAGCTTGCCCAGACGGAGCGCAGGGCTGGGAGATGGAACTGGCCCTTGGTCACCTCTGACCCCACTCTAAGATTGCCCTTCCTCAGGGGAGCCCCCAGAGCCAGGTCCCCCAAGTCCTGCACGGTAAGCTCAGTGGAGACCCAGTGGGACAGGGAGGCACAGGAACTGGAAGGCTAGGATGGTGAATATTTTGGAGAGGAGCTTATAGCATGACCACCTTGGCCTGCCCTTCCCAACTCTGGGCCACCACATAGAACAAATGATGGCCAAGCACACAAGCTCTTGCAGAGGGGCCTCCAACAGCTGAGGCCCAGCCCAGACTGAGGTCGAAACTCCTGGCCCAGAGCCAGGTAGGGAGCTACCTTATATATCGATCACCTACTATGGGCAGGTTGGATGACTCACACTCTCTCTCACCTTTGACCGTCAAAAAACCCGGAGCAGTTGGCACCTTTTCCACTTCCTCTTAGAGAAGGAGAGACTGAGGCTCCAAAGACTTAAGGAGCCTACTCTTAAGGTGGCTGAGCTAGGACTTGAACACAGGACACCCAGATCACTTTGCCTGCCTGGAACAGGGGCCAGTAGCGCAAGGGATGCAAGTCACCTGACTGGTAATACTGGGGCCACTCCGACTGGCAGTCCTGCCCCTAAGTAGGGTGGGGCCATTAACGACCACTCGGAACAGCCATCCCTGCCAGCTCCGGGTCCCCTTTAAACTTGCTCCTCCCCTCCCAGGGTCAGCGTCATTTCCCTTTTGTGATTGTTTTTCTGGAAACGGTGCTGCAGACACCCCCGTCCCAGCCACGATCCCTACTGCATCCGATTACCCTGATTTATTAGGCTCCTTAAAGCTACTTCCCTGCTCTCTTTGCCCTGACCTTAATCTTCATTTCCCCTTTAACTTTCTCTAGGGTTATTGCTCATCAAGAGAGAGGTCACCCCAGACTCGAAGGAAACAGAGACTAGGCTGACTGCTGGTGGTCAAGTTTGTTTTCTCCAACATTGAGCTGGTCGATGAAGGGGGAGGAACCTGCCGCTAACCTGCCTCTTCTCAAGCTACGTCTCGCCAGACCCCAGTTTCAGAAACAACGACCATTGTAATAAAAGTCGCCAGCGGCGTCATATTTCCAGTGTACTTTCATTCACACAAACATCTTAGTTAATTTTCAGCACAGTTCTGTCGTGCAGGTGGGGAGGTGTTATTATACCCATTTTCTGGATACAGAAACAGAGAGACCAGAAAGGTCACACCATACCTGCACGTCCTTCTCTGGACAACATAGAGTATCCCCCATCCTCCTAGGTCCTTCCTCTTACAGCTAGAAATCCCTGGACCTGACACCCCGAGAAGCATAAGAAGAGTTCCCCTCCCTCTGCCCCCGGCGTCCAGGGGCTTCTGCTCCCCACGCTGCAGCAGCAACGCAGAGAGAGCCGGCTCTCCGCATCTCCCACACCCCCCTGTGCTGGTGGAGCCTCGCAGGGGAGCTCACACACGATAAGATGGTACGAGGTGGTTCTCCACTTCCCCTGAGCAGGTGTCAGCAAAAAAAAAAAAAGGGAAAGCCATCTGCCACCCTCCCAATGGAGGTGAGGCAGTGGAGTGTGCACTCCGCTTCTGCCAGGATGCTGTCACCAGGGCTCAGTGGGAAGTCGAATGCACAGCCCACCCAGCCCCCACGCTCCATCTCGACTGGGAGACTACCTGCCCGAAAGGACAAACTGAACAGACACAGAGTCTCATAAAACCTGAAATGTCCAGGATAGACTAGACAGTCACTGCTCATACGAAGAACCAAGAAAATCACCTTAGAGGTAAAAAAAAAAGTCAACAAGCACCAATACAGAGGCACCGATGAATCGGAGGTTCAAATTATCAAGAAGTTAAAAGCAACCACCATAAAATGCTTCAACGAACAATTATGAATTCTCTTAAAACAAAAAATAGAAACTCTCAGTAAAAAAAAAAAAGTTATAAAAAAATAACTAAATGGCAAATTAAAAACTGAAAAACACAATAATCCACTCCGGGTCTCAGGGTCCTTGAGACGATGAGAAAGGAATAAACATTTCTATCTTCTGAGTTCCAAAAAGAGAAGAAAGAGTGGGACCGAAAAGTATTCAAAGAAATGGTGAAAACTCCCCGAATCTGGAGAAAAACTACAAATTCGAAAAGCTGAGTAAATATCCGAAAAAGATAAATGTAAAGAAATCCACGTGATAATTACACTTACACAAAATAAAACAGAGAAAAAATATTGAAAGCATTCAGAAACAACATTTCTATGGGAACATCAATTTGAATGATAGCAGATTCCTCGTGGAGGCCAGAAGGAAGTGGCGCGATCATTTTCAAGTACAGATGCTCCTTGACTTGTAATGGGGCTACGTCTGAATAAACACATCGTAAGCTGAAAATATCGTCAAGTTGAATATGCACTTAATACACTTAACCTACCAAATATCATAGCCTAGCCCAGCCCACACAAAATGTGCTCAGCACACTTACGTCAGCCTACAGGGAGGCAAAATTATCTAACACCAGGCGCCTTCTACAAAAAAGTGCTGAATATCCCATGTAACTTATTACGTGTGTTGCTTTCACACCATCGCGAAGTCAAAAAATTGTAAGTCGTAAGTCAAGGAACGTCTGTACAAAAAAAAAAAACCTATAAATTCCAAATTCTATATTCAGTAAGAAAATATATATCTCCTTCAGAAATGAAGGGGAAAGAGAGACAGTCTCAGATAAAGGCAAACTAAGAGAATTTATTGTTGGCAAACATATCCTTAAAGACTGGATAAAAGAAGTTATCTAGACAGAAGCTGTTTTGTAATAATTTATATTTTTCACTGAGAACTTCTATTTCTTCATTTGTCTCAAAATGCTTGGAAATTCAGAAAGGAAAAAAAATAACTTTGGAATTGTAGAACTAGGGATAAATAGACTCCATTTCTCAGGAGTATCTTAAATCATATTTCATACTGAAGCGAAAATTATAACATCTGATGTGGTACTCACTACATGTAGAGAATACATTTAAGATATATTTATCAATCGTATATGTGTATGTACATATACAATTGTGTATATTGTATACGTGTAAATATATATAATCTTTTTAATGAGGAAATTAAGGGATCTAAGTGGAAATAAGGTTTTCACACTTTACTCAAGTGGTAACTTATTGATAGCAGCAGACTGTGATAAATTATGAACATATAGTGTAATTTCTACCGCAATCGATAACTTTACACAACCTCTCCCAGAAAACAAAAGAAAAAATAACATTTCCAGGTCATTTTATGAAGCCGTTACCTTAACACCAAAACCAGAAGAAGCTAGTGAAAAGAAATAAAAAATACAAGCCAGTATCTCTTGTGATTTTAGGTGCAAAAATCTTCAACAAAAATTTCAGCAAATTGAATCCAGTTATAAGTATAATTTATAAACCATCACCAAATGAAATTTACTCCAGGGATGCAAAGCTGGTTTGATATTCAAGAATTCATGTAATCTACTCTGTTAACAGGCTAAAGAAAAAAGAAAATCATATGATCTTACCAATTTTTGCACAACCCCCCTCCAAAAAAAATGCATTTGGCAAAATCCAACACCCATTATAACAATGCTCAGAAAACTAGGGCTAGAGGGGAACTTCCTCAACTTGATAAAGAGCATCTACCAAAAACCAGCTAACACCGGACTTAGTGGTAAACACTAAACGCTTTCCCCTGAGATTGGGAATAAAAGGAGGATGCTGACTCTCACCGCTTCATTCGACACGGTACTGGAAGTTCCAGATAGTACAGTAAGGCAAGAACAGAAAATGAGGGACATAGAGATTGGAAGAGAAGAAATAAAACTGTCATTCTTTACAGACAGCACGACCGTCGATGCCGAAAACTCTACGGAGTCTACAAGAAGACTAGAGCTAATGAGTGTAGCGAGGTCACGCCGTACGAGATCAACTCGCAAAAATCAATCCCACTTCGATGAACTAACGATGAAAAGTGAAATTAGAAACATTTACGATCGCTTCAAAGAAAATGAAATACTTCGGTATAAATCTCACAAAACATGTACAGAATCTATAACCTCGAACGTTACAAAATACTCATAAAATAAATAGAAAAAGAGCTAAATAAATGGAGAAATATATACCATGTTCAAGGATTAGAAGATTCAATATAGTAAAAGATGCCAACTCTCCCCAAATTGATCTACAGGTTTAATGCAATTACTACCAAAATGCCTGTAAGCTTTCTCATAGATACACTTATCCTAAAGCGTCTGTTAAAAGCACATGACCCAGATAGCCAAAAATGATCCTGAAAAAGATTAAATTGGGAGAAATTTCTCTATCCAATATTAGGCTTACTATACAGTTACAGTTATCAAAACAGTGTAGTTTTGGCAGAGAGAGTAAATAGACACATAGATCAGTGGAACAGAACAAAGAACCCAGAAACAGACTCACACGTGTGCCCAACTGACTTTTGACAAAG
>NW_011888871.1:863390-866542 GCF_000151845.1 Pteropus vampyrus | reverse complement strand
CGAACGTTACAAAATACTCATAAAATAAATAGAAAAAGAGCTAAATAAATGGAGAAATATATACCATGTTCAAGGATTAGAAGATTCAATATAGTAAAAGATGCCAACTCTCCCCAAATTGATCTACAGGTTTAATGCAATTACTACCAAAATGCCTGTAAGCTTTCTCATAGATACACTTATCCTAAAGCGTCTGTTAAAAGCACATGACCCAGATAGCCAAAAATGATCCTGAAAAAGATTAAATTGGGAGAAATTTCTCTATCCAATATTAGGCTTACTATACAGTTACAGTTATCAAAACAGTGTAGTTTTGGCAGAGAGAGTAAATAGACACATAGATCAGTGGAACAGAACAAAGAACCCAGAAACAGACTCACACGTGTGCCCAACTGACTTTTGACAAAGATGCAAAACAGATTCATTGGAGGAAAGACAGCCCGTCCCACAAATGGGGCCGGAGCCACTGGTCACCTACCATCCCCGACAACAACGCGAACCTCTGTCTGAGGCTTCGCTTTATGCAGAAATTAACTCAGAATGGGTCATGGACTTAAATGTAAAAAATACAACTGTAAAAATTTTAGGAAAATAAAACGTAGGAGAAGATCTTTAGGATATAGGAGTAAACAAAGGGTTTATTGAAAGCGCATTTAATAGAAGGAAAAATTGGTTAATTAGGTCTCATCGAAATGAAAAGTTTTGCTCTGCAAAAGGCCCCGTGAAGAGGGCGAAAGGACAAGCTATGGACTGGGAGAAAATATTTGCAAACCACTTATCGGACGAAGAACAAATATCTCGAATTATATAAAGATCTCTCAAAACTCAGAGTAAATAAACAATCCAATTAGAAAATTGGCAAAAGGCACGAATAAACATTTCACCAAAGAGGATACACAGAAGGCAAAGAAGAACATGAAAAGAAGCTCAACATCATTAGCCGGTAGGGAGATGCAAATTAAAGCCACAACGACCTATCGCTGCATACCTATCAGATGGCTCAAATAAAAAAACAGTGATAACATCAAATTTTGGTGAGGATGTGGAAAAACTGAATCACTCGCACAATGCCGGGGGGAACGTAACGTAGTACGACCAGCAATCACACTCCTGGGCATTTATCCTAGATAAACTGAAACTTATGTTCACACTAAAATCCACGCAGGAATGTTCAAAGCAGTTATTCCTAATAGCCCCAAATGAGAAACGACCCAGTCGTCTTTCAAGGGGTGAATGATTAAACACGTGGCAGCACGTCCAAACCGTTGAATAGCACTCGGCAACAAACAAGAACAAACGGCTGATACATACGATAACTTGGATGGATTTCCAGGGAATTACACTGCGTGATAAAAGCCAAACTTCAAGAGATTACAGAGCATGCGATTCCACTCATATAACCCTCTTGAGATGACGAAATTACAGAGAACAGATTCGTGGTTGCCCAGGGCTTCCGGGGGGCTGGGATGGGGAGGAGGGGTGGCCCTGGCTATGAAAAGGCAGAAGGGATCCTTTCGAGGGGACCGTGGTATGTCGACCGTGGTTGGCAGTTGTCACATGATCCACACGTTACAAAAGTGCGTAGAACTAAATGCACACATACACACACACAGAAATGAGTGCATGTGAAACTTGAAATCTGAATAACGTGGGTGGCCACATGAATGTCAGTGTCCTGCTGTGACACTGTGACACAGTCATGCCAGTGGGTAGCACGTGGGGGAAGGGAGTGAGGGGGATGCAGGACCCCTCTGCTCTGTGCCCGAAGTTATGTCATTGCCGACACTCTTGCTGAATGGAAGACATGATTCTGGGTGTGCCAGGTGACACAGAGTCCGAAACTAGTGTCCTTCGCAGGGAACGGGAAGCTGAATCGGTTGGTAAGGAAGCTCTCACAGGGCACAGAGGGGCCAACCAAGACCAGTGCTGATGCCGGATCCCGCCGAACACACGGTAAGATGTTCCTGGAGGGAAATGATAAATACCGAGCGGTGACACAGGCACCGAATGCCATGGGGTCAAAGGGAGGTCGACAGACAGGGGAGTCGAAGGATGCTTCGTGCAGGAGGCACCTCTTGACGAGCGTTGAGTGTGGTCTTGACCGAGTGACTCGCTTATGATCAAAGAGTCTGTGACTTCCCTCTTCCCTCTCCCTCCCCCATTTTGACAAAGTCAGATGCCACGCTGTCGAGAAGTTATGTGGCAAGGAACGGTCGCCTGCCTGTGCCCAGGAGTTTGACAGGAACTGAATCCTGCCAAGAACTGTCCATCGGGCCTGGAAATGGATCTTCCTCGAGAGAACTTTGTTTTGACCACGGCCCCAGCTGACCTCTTGAGCTCAGCCTTGCAGGAGACTTCAAGCCAGAGGACCCGACTAAGCCTTGATTTCTTGATCCCCAGAAACCGTGAGATGATAAATGCGTGTTGTTTATGCTGCTCAGTTTGGGGATAATTTTTTATGCAGCAAGCGATGACTAATACAGGGGGTGATGTCTCCCATCATCCAGGCTTGATCACGTGGTCACCACAGAGACACAAAAGAGAGCGGAAGCATGCAAAATCCCTGGGGCCTCGGCTCAGAATCAGAGGTGTCACCTCTGCCTAATCCTATCGGCCAAGTGAGTCCCAGATCCGGGGCGTGGGGAAATGGATTCTGATGGGAAGAGCATAGACCCAACTTTGCAAAAATCCATGAGAACCATGATTCCAGAATCGTCTGAGGCACATGCTTTGCATCATTTCCCAGAATTCCCTCCAGCCTCCCGCCTCCATGTGGCATCTGGCGTAAAGTGCCCTTCGTGGTGCCCTCCATCCCTGCGCCACTTCCCGCCCCCTCGACGAGCCGCTCCCACTGGAACCTGTGGTCCGGAGTCCGCTTTGGAGGGACTCACGAGACGGGGCTGCGTTGCTCTCTCCCCGCGAGGCTTCCACACGCGCCGTTCCTTCTGACTTGTTCTCCAAACTCGACTTGGAGTGTCCTCTGAGAGTCTCTCCCTGGTGACTCCGCAGCCCCTCGGGACCAGGGAGGTGAGGGGGGGCGGTGTGTGTGGAGGTAGGAGGGAGAGTGGGAGGAGAGCCTGCCGTCCACCTCTCCAGGGACCCTGTCACCTTTCTAGTGACGTCGTCCGGTGGCTCAGAGGACAGAATCGCTC
>NW_011888871.1:860777-862225 GCF_000151845.1 Pteropus vampyrus | reverse complement strand
ACTTGTTCTCCAAACTCGACTTGGAGTGTCCTCTGAGAGTCTCTCCCTGGTGACTCCGCAGCCCCTCGGGACCAGGGAGGTGAGGGGGGGCGGTGCGTGTGGAGGTGGGAGGGAGAGTGGGAGGAGAGCCTGCTGTCCACCTCTCCAGGGACCCTGTCACCTTTCTAGTGACCTCGTCCGGTGGCTCAGAGGACAGAATCGCTCCTGGAGCAGGTCCCCTGTCCCTGTTGCTAGGCTGAGAAGCAGACCCCCGGTGCGAGGCAGCTTGTTCTCGGCTAGGAGGACGGAGGCACCAGTGCCTCCTGATGCAGCACGCACCCCGTCGAGGCCCCCGCGCCCCGCCGCCTCCCAGCTGGGGATGCCTGGCTCACTGTCTGTCCCCAGCCCCGCTGTCCCGGAAGCGCTGCCATCCAGCCTGGGGGATGGGCTGCAGCTGGGCCGTTCCGTGGGCTAACACCTCCCCGCCCGGGGTCAGTCGAAGCGCTGGGGGCCTGATCCCTGCGGAGGGAAGAGAAAGGTGAGCAGAGATGACAGGTGCAGGTGTCGGTTTGCAGTGGTGCCAGAAGCCTCTGATGAAATTACACCCGAGTGTCTCGCCCGGGGACGGGGGGCCGGTCCCGGCATCCCGAGAGACTTTGTCCACGGGAGGAAGACTGGTTCTCGGGGCGGCCGCTGTCTCTGCGGGAAGTTAGCAGTTTTACTGGCGAAACGCAGCTGCGGGAAGGCGGGCCAGCTGTGGACCGCTGCCCCGGCCCCCCGGCGGGGGGTCACGCGGGGTCACGCGTCCTCGCTTGGCGTCCACACCCGGCGACCACATCGCACGCTCTCTCTCCGCCCCGCTGCGCTTCTGACGAGAGCCCAGCTTCTCCCTCTTGGAGGTCTCGCTCTGGTCACCTGCTTCTCCATCAGTTCAGCTGTCCCCTCTGCGACTCCCCCAGCCTGGCTTCCTCCCTCTGCCCCAGGAATCGGGGCCCATCTCCCTCCCCTCTCTCTCATCTGGCTCTTTCCTTGCTAGTCTCGCCCCCTTGGGGCCGTCCCTGTCGCCCCTAGACAGTGGCGTGATTCTGTCCCCACTGATGAAAATTATGACAGAGATTTTTACCTGCCCAGGGCCAAACCCGGCAGTGTGCGAGAGGAGCTGGGGCTTGCGGGAGGAGTTCCCGCAGGCCGTCACGGAGACCCCTGCAGGGAGCACTCCGGTCTCTGTGGCGCTGCGTGGTGGCAGCAGCCCCTCCCTTCCGTAGCGCCCTCGCGCCCCCGTGAGTTCCTCCGCCATCTGCGTCCCTCTCGGTGTGTGCACGACCCGGGCTGCGGTCCCTTCTTTTTCCTACCCCAGTAAATCCTAGGGTGACATACTAGTCGCCTCTGTTTTCCAGCCCGCACCGCGCACCCTGAGCTCGGCAAGCGGGTCCACGAGCACAGCAAGTTCACGGGCTCCTCGTGCCCCC
>NW_011888871.1:849053-859462 GCF_000151845.1 Pteropus vampyrus | reverse complement strand
GCCCAATCCAGCCTCTAATGCCCCAAATGTCACCTGATTAGTGCCTCCGCCATGAGCCCATGAGCGCTAGGAGAGGAGAGTATTTACCGTCCCTGCCTTAGGGCAGAGCAGCTCTGAGATGTTCTCCTCCACTGGGCTGGAGCAACTCTGCAAACCTCACCTGAGCCACCGGAGGAGGGGCGTAAGAGGGCTGGTGACAGTTCCCCTCATCCGCTGGCGAGTGCCTGCCGTTCTTACTCCTCACGTCTCCTCCCGGTGTGCCTGGCGTCCAGGCTCTCGGTGGCCTGCAGCAGGAAGCCCAGAGCTCTGTCACTGCACTCCGGGCCCTCTCAGGTGTCACCCCGCCTGGCCTTCCAACTGTGTCGTTGACTATGCTCCCCGAGCGTGTCTGTTCCAGCCCCACTGAATCCTTTTTTTCCAGCTTTGTTAAGGTATGATGACACAAAGAATTGTATATATTTAGTTTGTACGACATGGTTTTTAAGGTGTACGCCATGATGATTAATATATGCTTACATGGTGAAACGATTGATCTGGCTAACAGATCCATCACCCCCCACAGTTACCATGTGCGTGTGCGTGCGTGTGCGTGTGCGTGTGCGTGTGCGTGTGCGTGTGTGTGTGTGTGGTGAGAACATTCAAGATCTACTCTCCTGGCAACTTTCAAGTATACAGTCTGTATTATTAACTAGAGTCTCCACACTACACATGACATCCCTAGAATTTATTTGTCTTATAACTGAAAGTTTGTACCCTTTGACAACTGCTCTCCGTGGTAACCACCGTCCTACTCTGTGGTTCTACGAGTTCAGGCTTTGCAGCTCCTACATGTCAGTGAGATCATACGGTGTTTGTCTTTCTGCGTCTGGCTTGTTTCACTGAGCGTAACGTCCTCCAGGGTCTTCGTGTTGTTGCAAATGGCAGAACTTCTTTCTTTATTAAGGCTGAATAATCTACTGTGTGTAAAAGTTTCTTCATCCATTTATCCACTGATGGATACTTAGGTTGTTTCCAGGCCTTGTCTGTTGTGGAAAATGCTGCAGTGAACGTGGGCATGCAGATATCTCTTCAAGATACTGATTTAATTTCCTTTTGGATATACCCAGAAGTGGGATTGCTAGATCATACTATTTTTAATTTTTCGAGACACCTCTGTACTATTTCTCATAATGACTGCACCAAATTACTTTCTTATTAACAGAGCGCAGGGCTCCCTTTTGTCCAGACCTTTGCCAATACTTGTTATCTCTTGTCATTTTGACAATGGCCATCCTCACGGGTGTGAAATGATACCTCACTGCAGTTTCGATTTGCATTTTCCTGATGATTAGTGGTGTCGAGCACCTTTTTCGTATAGCTGTTGGCCATCGGCGTGTCTTCTTTGCAAAAATGTCTATGTAGGTCCTTTGCCCATTTTTAAATTGGGTTATTTGCTTTCTCGCCCCCACTGAACTCTTCGCGAAGCCTGAACGTGCCTTAATCTAGAACTTCCGTGCCCGTCGTCTCTCCAGGGGAACTCCTCCATGACTCTGTCAAGATCCAACGCAAATGTCACTTCCTCTGAGAAGCCCTCCACGATGCCTCTGCCACAGACGTCACTCTCTCTCCCTGCTGCAAACCCAGCCTCTGCTCGGCAGTCTTCATCCTCTATCCCTCTTACCCTTTGACATGTCTCACTTTCTCATGAGGATAGAACTAGTGTCCCGCTTCTGTGAATCTGACCCCAGTGCTGGGCAGGGTACACGGCTGGTGTGCAACGACCATTGGTTGACTATGTGAATGAATGGACGAATGAACGAATGAATGAATGAACTTTGCAGACGTCAGACTGGCGCTGAGTCTCAGATCTCCATCCGTGTGCCCATGCTTCTCCTGGTGTCCCCCTGGTAAATCACCCCCACGTCTCCACGGCTTAGCAAAGCTTCTTTCATTTCCCTCCCACGAAGCCCAGCGGAAGGCGCACGACCCTCCGGGGCAGTTGTCCCTGTATTAACCATGTGTTTATTCGACGTGTTCTGATGCTTTTGCATCTGGATGGACTGGCCCTACGGGGCTAGTTAATTCCTAGGACGAGTAAGCCACTCACCCAGGAGCACACCTTTCAGATGCGAACCCACCAGCCTAGAGCCCGCACCCACCCCTTCTCCGTGAGCTCTCACCCTCTGGGCCACTGTCCACCTGCCCTTGTCACCCAGGGCTGGGTACTAGACCACTAGGGACAGCCTGTGCCCAGAGCCTGCTGGAGTCACCCACACCAGCCAGCCAGTCCTGAGCCTGTTCCTCCCATAGAAACCATAATGAAGGGGCTCATCCATGGCCCCCCCAACTCCCGAGGGACCCTGGAGCTCCTGGCGGGGTTTTGCCTGGCATGGCGGGCCCCATGCTTCTGGGAACAATGAATAAAAACGACCTTTTCAATGGCCGGCATCTCCTGATCTGCTGGCCCTATCATGTCTTGAAGCTTCTGTTCAAACGCTGGGTTTTAAAACAGCCTTCCATGTGGTGACTCAGTCACCAGGCTGCTTTCCTATGTGGCCCCACCGCCTCAGTGCCGCTCGGCCCCACAGCTCGGCGGCAGGGAAGAGAGAGCGGGAATGTCTGGTCGCCAGCTCTCAGCCACTCCGGCCCGGAGGCGCCCGTACCGCCTCTGCCCACTGCCCCCGGCCAGAACCGCCACACCGCACACTCAGGCCTGGGGGAGGGGGTGGTGGCGTTGTCTTCACCTCTGGTCCTGCTCTTCCCGTCTGAATTAGGAAAAGAATCACTATTCTAAGGTCAGTGTGTGTTTAAGTTAATAACCATGACACGATATGATTTCAGAGTACCCTTTGCCATAGATATGACCTCGTTTGTCACCAGAACATCTGGACCAAATGTTAACGAAGCAGAGACTCTAAGGAGACAAGGCACGAGGACCGATGGGGCCACTGATGTGCTCCGCCATTATCTCCCTGAGCGAGGTTAATGCGCCGAGCCTTGAGAGCTCGCCAGCTCTCACCTCTGGGGCCAGAAGCAGATGGGGTTCATTTGAGGATCGCGGGCTTAAGCTGCGACGTGGCCGGAGAGGAAGTCTGGGTCCGGTACCTCCCTCTCCTTGGGCGTGGCGTCTCTGGGTCTGTAAGATCCTTTCCCCAGATGTTTGCATTTAGTCCTTGAATTAAGCAACTTGACCATCATCAGGTCGGATTATTCATGACGGAGGAGGGGTCAGCCGAGGAGACAAGCGTCCAGATTTGGAAGCACAGACCCAAATGAGCTCATCACTCTAGTTTCTTTCTCCCCAAATGTATAAACCGAGGCTGCTCGGATTGTAAAATTAATGATGGTTTCACCCCTTCCTTCCTCCTGCCCAGCACCCCGCCCCCGGGAGTGTCAGCAGCACTGATATTAACCAGAGGGTGGGGCCTGGGAGGGAAGAAGAAAATCAAACACGGGAGAAATGAGACTCTGGAAAGCAGAGGGAGCCTCCCGGAGGGGGACGAACCGAACCGCGAGGCTGAGACTTGGACGGGGGCGCGAAGCCCATCGTTTCACTCACTGCTCATGCCCACCTGGACGGAGGTCCTAATTTTTACAAATGAGGACTCAGTGTTCAGAGAGGGCGGGAGCCAGCCCAGACTCACGCGGGATCTCGGTCCCTTGCTCCCCAAAGCATCTTAATGACTCCCTGTGAGAAGCCCTGTGAACAAGCACATCCATAGACAAGACGCGACTGGCCGTGACATAAGGAAATGTGCTCAGCCTAAGCAGTTAAATAAGGAAACGCAAACTGCACCAACCAGGATGTAATCTGTGCCTACTAGATTGGTAAAGAATAAAAAGATTGAGAACAGCTAACGTTGACGAGGCCGTGGCACTCCAGGAGCTCACGCACACGAGCGGAGAAAGTTAATCAGAACAGCACTCGGGCTGGGCAATGTGGTGATCTTTCTGGACGTTTAAACGCACATACCCTTCACCCTAATGATGCCAACCGTACCTAGTTTGTAGAAACACTCGCACAAATACACAAAGTAGTAAATAGAAAGGTATCGACTTGCAGCAAGGGTGAGGGCAAAAAAACAGGAAACGGTCCAAATTGCTTCCAAGAAAAACTCGGCCAAATGAATCACGATGCAGTCACACTACAGAACGCTGCACGGCCGTAGAAAGAATGAGCTTTGCAGCTGAGTGCGCAAACATGGCAAAGCCTCCAAGACAATAAATAAAAGTTCAGTGAAAACAAGTCACAGAATAATGCAAATAATGTCATCGCACTTACGTAAAACCTTGCATCTGGACGTACACGAGCGCATGGCCCCATATGCAAATTCACAGAAGAAAAGACTATAAAGGAACAGATCTAAAGTATTAACAACGGTTCCTCTATGGAGACAAAGTGGAAAGATGGGAGGAAGGGGGAACTTTAACTTCTCATTCTGTGCTCTGTTGGAAAAAAATACTTCACAGTGTGTTACTGTATTGTGTGGTTTCTCTCAAAATGCAAGCCACTCATGAGGTTCAAAGTCAGTATATAAAAGGGATGTGTTCATTACAGCTAAAAGGGTTTCATTGTCTGAGGGGTGGTTCTGCCTGCCCCCCCCCCCACTCCTTCGAGGCCCGACCCTATTTCACAGGCGCGTGCATTTCCCGGCCAGTGAGGAGGCCGCAGCCACTCCAAGGCCACCAGAGCGAGGCCAGTGCCTCAAGGTTCTCCGCCTGGGACCTAGAGGAGGCTGAAACCGTTGAGAGCTGTCTCTCGGGGACCCCCTGGCCTCTGCCTGTGCAAACATCAGCCACATGCCCCCCCCCCCGCCCTCCACCCATTTCTTCCTACCTGGTGTCACCCACGGAGCTCTGGCCTCCACCTCGAGCCAGCTGCCCCTAGAGATGCAAAGGGTGCAGCCACCTCAGCCATGTGTCTGAGCCGCATTTGCTGCCGCATGGCTGGAAACCCACCTTCCTGCGGGTTCGTTCGTTTTCAGAGGCCCCTGACAGCTCTGGGGGGAGGGGTGCTGAATTCGGGCGTTGCCGTGGGCTTCGTTCACCTCCGTCAGGGGGCCCTCATCCACAGGCACGAGTCCAGGCTCTTTTTACTCTGTGCATCTCCACGTTTTTCGCGGCCATTCAGCAGCTGTGGACCCGGGCGATGTCCCCTAACCTCCTAAGCGTCGATGTCCTCATCTGTAAAATGGGGTAGTAATAGCTGGCCCACGGGGTCGATGTGGGGATTTTCGGCTGACACACAGGGTAAGGGCTGTGATCCAGTAGCTGGGTCACAGGGGAGGGGCGCAAAAAATGGTACACTTTCCTAACGCCCGTCAAATAACTACATTGACCAGCGGAGGTCCTAACTGAGCCCATCGTTGTTGGAAAGGTGAGCAGGAGAACAGGGGGTGAGGAGGGAGGACAGGTGAGCAGCGGAGAGGGAGGGATGGGGGAGGTCAGGGGAAGGGCTAAGGTTTGAGACTCAGGCTGGGTCCCAGGGGCCCTGCCTCCCCCACCACCCCAAATGTACACACCCAGCAAGTCATTTTCCGTCTCATTTTAGCAGCCACTGCCCAGGATTCTGGTTTGTTCTGGTCCTTGATCCGGTGCATCTCAAGTTTACCGATGAGAGGAGCCCCGATGTTACCCGTGGGGTCGATATAAACATGGAGCAAACCCTCAACTCAGCAGAGTCGCAGGAGGCGGGACTTGGGCCAAGAATCTCGGACTCCAGGTTCCCTGGAGACACGGCCTCTCCCGGAGAAGAAAGAAGGACCAGGATGAGGCATCCCTCCTTAGAAGGTTTGGAAGAGCATCCTCCAGACGCTCGAGAGGGGAGGACTCCGAGTTAAACAGAGCTAATGTCCCTTTGCTTCTCATTCAATCATTTTTTTTTTCCAATTTCCCTTTATGGAGATGCGGCTATTCTGAAGAATGTTCAGCGCTATAAAATAAAGCCAGAATCACATAGCTGGGCTTCTGTAGAGCCCACCATAGGAAAATGTAGAACACAAAAGCTATTTATACACTCAGGGAGCATTTCGGCAAGAAACTTACAACCGGTGTTTAGAATTAATTTAGCGCCTTGTCTGCTCCAAGGACATATGCTATGTGTCTAGAATTATGACACCTCCAACACCATATGTGCATGTTCGATGTGGCCGAGAAGCATCTGAGAGCCTCCTGGCACACAGACACAGGCGTGCTCTGTGTCGGATGATCACACCTCCCCGTGTGTGTGAATGCTGCCCCTGTGTCTCGAAGCCTAGTCTTCGGAAATAAGTGGACATATGGCATGTGTCTCGTACTTGGCACCAGGCACAGAAAATAAACGCCAGTGTGCAGTCGGAGTGAGGCAGAGGGGGTCCTGCGCTGTCTTTGCTACCTCGACTTCACAAGACGTGGCCAGTTCCCAGCTCCGACGGGGCAGGCGGGCGTCTCGGGGACTTGCGTCTGGACACACTGCAGCTCGCGGGGGCAGCTCCGGATAGGCACCCCCTGTTCTGTAACTGGCAGCTCTCAGCGGTTTTCACCTTTGAAGCACTAAAAAGGTAACTGGTTATATCTGGTGACACAGAGCTCGAGAATCAGAGTTAACCCGAGACTCAGCCACTGCCGAGGGTGGACTCACGGGGACAGAACCATCACAACAGATGCGCGGGGCGCAGGTCAGCCCCCGAAACACTGTTCAGGAAAGGATCGGGGAAAGCAGCGATCGCTACCAACCAAATACGCACTCACTGTCCCTGTGGTGCCCAGACATACTCAGAAGCTCCAAGACCCTTCTCCGCATCCCCTGCGAGGGCCAGATTCAAATTCACGAACGCACTCGACAAGTATTCGCTGAGCCCCCTCGCAGCAGCTAGTTACACAGAAGAGCACAAGACACCCAAACTCCTGTCTTCACGGAGCCGACGTTCCAGTCGGGGGTACGGGGGGACGTGTCAGTCAGCTCAGGCTGCCATGACGAGATACCACCGATGGGGCAGGTTAGACAACAGACATTTATCTTTTCACGGTCGTGGGGGCTGGAAGTCCAAGATCAAGGTGCCGTCAGGAAGGGTTCCTGGTGAGAGACTTCTTCCTGGCTTCCAGATGGCCGCCTTCCCTCTGTGTTCTCTCATGGCCTGTCCACTGTGCACCTGCAGAGAGAGAGAGTCGCTGGTGCCTCCTCCTCTTTTTATAAGGCCACCGGTCGTATCGGATCAAGACCTCACCTTTATAATCTTGTTTAACTGTAACCACCTCCTTAAAGGCCCCCTCTCCAAATACAGTCACGTGGGGGGGGGGGGGGCTGGGCTTCAACTCATGAATTTTAGGGGGACACGATTTAGTCCACAACAGGGGAAGAGAGATACACAAAATAATGTCCATGGCATCGGAGATTAGCAGGAAACTGCCATGAAGAAAAATGAACAGGAAAGGGGAGTGGGGAGTGCCGGGTGGGTTTGCAAGTTTAAGGACAGTAGTTGGAAGGGCCTAGCTAAAAGGTGACGTTTAAACGGGACGAGCCTCTCAGCCTTGCGGGGACCAGGGATGGTGCTCCAGGGACCAGGAACCAGTGTAGCAGTTGGGGCATGTGGAGGAGCCGCAGGGAGGCCAGCGGTCCGGAGAGGTGGGTGCGATGGCAAATCAAGATCAGAGAAGGGGACAACAATGAGATCACGTGGACCCTGTAGAACAGGGGCCCCCAACCCTGGGCCACGGATCGGTGCCAGTCTGTGACCCGTTAGGAACCGGGCCGGACAGCAGGAGGTGAGTGGCAGGCGGGCGAGCGAAGCTCCATCTGTATCTGCAGCCGCACCCAGCACCGGCATCACCGCCTCGGCTCCGCCTCAGGTCCCCAAGTGTTATATTCTCATAGGAGCGCCGGTCCCTGGTGCCACAAAGGTTGGGGACCGCTGCTGTAGAGTAGTACAGCAAGGGTTTGGTTTTTACTACTGGCAATGAGGAACCCATCAGGGAGAGTTCAGAGCAGAGCAGTGACATGATCTGACCTCCGCTCTGGCTGCCGGGTCGAGAATATTCTGTATTAAGGCAAAGGTTAAAGCAACATTTTTTCAAACTCAGTAAGTTCTTGCTTTAGTCGCTGATTTTCCAATTCCATTCAAGACCCCACAGAGAAAGCATGAAGTCATAGTGAAGAGATGTGTGTGGAAGCCCTCACTCTGTGATTGTGGACAAGCCACTTCAACCACCCTGCCTCAGTTTCCTCATCTGTCGAAGTAGGGACAGTCATGGCAGCCCTCCCCACTGGTGGCAAGCGTGAGATGACATTACAGAAATGCAAAGCTTGGAAAGTAAAAATGTTCTTTGGCGCTGGGGACTCCCGGAGTCGAGTCCCCTCATTCAAGCTAGGTTGGGGTGTGGTGCCATAGCATCCAAAGTAGCTGGACACAAGGCCATGTCTGGAACGTGTGTTCATCTGCAAGGGGAGTTGTCAGGCTGAACAGGGATTTCTCACGGGGACCGTCCCATGAGATGGATGACTCGTGTAGTAGTCTCACTGTGGAACGTCCCCCAGGGCACTCTAAACTCCCTACTCCCTGTAGCTGGCAACTTGCAAGGAAATTTTTTTTTGTCATTTAACGGTCACCAAATTCACCTTCAAATTTTGCAAATTGGAAATCAGCTCATGAACTGAGGATAATATTACCAACTAGAGAGCATAAAGACTCAAAAAAAAAAGTTAGGTTTTTAAAAAGTAGGGAGTCCTTGCAGAGAGTGGAGGTTTCATCAATACGAAGGGAGGTACAGGGGGAGGCAAGGGGGCCTCGCTGTCCTGACACCTACTCCTGCCCAGAAGCAGACCGTCATCAGTGCCTCGGCGTCCTTCCAGAAGAGACGGCCATACCTGTAACTGCGCCTTTATATATTTCACACACACACACACGCAAATTCCTTTAACTTCACAATGGTTAGTGAAATTGTACTCTTTGGTACCTTGATTTATTTTCACTTAACAATTCGTCTTGAACACTGTTCCATCCTAGCCCATAAAGAATGTCCTCATTCCTTTTCTTTTTGCATATTCTTTTTTCATAGAGTGAAACCATAATTCATTCAAACTGACTCTTATTGGTTTGGGTTGTTTTCCATTTGGGGCTAATTTCTACAATGCTGGAAGTAATATGCTGTACATATGCTTCTGGGTACTCATGTGAATACATCTCTAGGATAAATTCCTAGTCAGGGGATAGCTGGGTCAGAAGGTAAGGGCTTTTGGCATTTGGGGAAGTCTCACTAAATTGCTTCCCCAGAGTATCTGCGCCACTAGCCGCAACGTATGAGTCTCATTCCCTAAACAGAAATTGTAATGGTTTCCTGGGGCCACCATAATAAATGACCACAAGCTGAGGCTTAAAACAACGGAAATTTATTCTCTCGTGGTTCTGGAGGGCGGAAGTCCGGAGTCTGGGTGTTGGCAGGGTTGAGTCCTTCTGGAGGCTGTGAGGGGGAATCTGTTGCAGGCCTCTTTTCCAGCTTATGGGGCTTGCTGGCCACCCCGGCGTTCCTTGGCTTGTAGACGCATCCCTTATGGCTGCCTCGGTCTTCACATTGAGTTCACTCTGTGTGTCATGTGTCCAAATTTCCTTTGTTGTATAAAGACACTGGTTATTAGATTAGGGCCCACTGTAATCCATTATGACTTCAGGGTAGCCTGATGACATCTGCAGACGCCCTATTTCCAATAAGGTCACATCCACAGGTGCCAGGGGTTAGGACTTCAAACTACCTTTTTTGTAGGGGAGGGGGAGGAGTGGGGGGAGGAGGACACGATTCGACCCACAGCAAGGTATTAGCAAATGTTTCGTCCTTGCCTCTCTGAGACCCCAGGCCATTCGTATAGCAGAATCAAGTCAAGGGTAGAAATCCCAATAAATCATCTGCGGCCATCAAACCCCACTGGCTCCCTCATCGGCCACTGCTGACACTTGAAGTCTTGTTGCCTTATCGGAGGCCTTCTAAAGCTCGATCATTGGCTAGGTTGGGGCTTAGGGAGGTGGGTGAAGTGGGGGGTCGGGGGGGGGAGTGTACCAGGAGTGGGGCGGTAAGATGTTCTCACGTTTCCCAAACCCGGGTACCACTCGAGCAGGCTTTGTCAATACTGATGCCTGGCCCCAGGCGAGTCACATGTCACCGGAACTCAAATTCCAGAGCTCCGCCAAGTACAAAGCACGTATAGTCCAAGTTGCGCTTGAAAAAGGCCCTGTAGACGCTCAAAAGCCAATTCCCCACCTATTTCGTGTTTGCGTTTCGGCCGCGGGGTCCACGGCCAAGGTCTAGGATGACTGGCGGGCAGCCCGGGATGCGCTTGCGCTGGACTCGCGGAAGGACGGTCCGGGCCGGCGAAGCCTCGCGGCATTTGAAGTCGGTCTCGCGAGAGGTCGGGCGGCGTCTGCCTCGCTTTTCCCTCCGCGAGGCCTTGCGGTGGGCGGCGC
>NW_011888871.1:822037-848355 GCF_000151845.1 Pteropus vampyrus | reverse complement strand
TTATGTCCTTTAGTATGTTAAGAGAACATGAGACCCAGTATTGGAATGACTCTAAATTCGTGTTATTTGGCGGCGTGCTTCTGCCGGTGTGACCGTATGCTGAACAGAGCCCGTGCGGAGTCGGGGAGCCCTTGGGTCGCATTTGGGGGGACACGTCAGGGTTCTGGTACGAATGTGTTGTGCCCAGCGTGGGCCTGGGCAAAGACGGTGACCTCCCGGCTTCTAGACTGTGAAGTCTAGGGTCAGAGGTCCATGCGGGTTGAGCCATTCTGGTTCTTGACCTACAATGGCAAAGCTAGACATGGTAGAGACGGTGCTGAAAAACAAACCATACTTTTTGGAAAAACGCACATTGAAGGCAGAGTATTTTAGATGGAGAGTCTTAGAGTAGTATGTGAGTTTATTCAATGCAGGAAGCTTTAAAAACCTCTTCTGGAAAAGTGTGAAGGTTTAAATTTGAAATTAGATTGATCCCTCCCCCCCACCACCACCCCCTAATTTCCACAGACACCACGATTTTTTTTTGAAGAAGAAGAAATTAGAATTCTTTTCAGACACTGAGAAAAGTTCACCATTAGATTAATTCAAAATGGCTGCTCAGATTTTAAAATGATTTAATATTTGTCTGCAGGTCATCCGTTCCTTTCACCACTTACAGGCTTATGGAGTTCTAAATAATCGAGTGAGGGAAGGAATGAGGCCCTCTCATTCCACAGGACCTGTCACTAGAAGATCCACAATAAACATCCGTGGACTGCCCGAACCACTGGCCAGTGTAATGCCAGTACAGAAGACCGGACAGCAGGAGGAAGTCACCAGGTCCCGCGCTCACAGAATTTACAGTCCAGTGACCAGAAAAAGAAAGAGCCAACGAGGAAAGACGGGAACAGAGAGACAGAGCTGACCAGGGCCATCCATGCTCTGGTAAGGAACCCCAACTCCTATTTTATGCCTGCCTCTCTCGCATTTGCTTCCCCGTTCACGGCGTCCACGCCCCCAGCCATGTGACTGCAGTTTTTCCCATTAAAGGGGAGGAGAATGTTTCCCCACATCCTGACTGGTGGTCCCCCCCTGAGCTTGCTTTGCCCAGGAGAATGAGGACGGCATGGTGGCGTGCCGGTTCCCAGGCTGGGCTTCGAGAATTCTTGCACGTTAGCATTTGTTCTTTCATCCTTCTGCCATCGTCATAAGCAGGACATGCCTGGCCAGGCCGCTGTGTCAGGATGAAAATGAGAGAGGTGTGGATCCAAACCACTGTGGCCGGGCCTGGTCTAGGTCATCCAGCCCGTCCGTAGCTGACCCCCAGATCCGTGAGCGTAAATAATTGCCATTTTAAGCCACTGAGCTTTAGGGCGGTTTTGTTACGCAGCAGTTTGGCATCAATAGCCAACTGATGCACTCCGTTCCCAGGACTTGCTCAGTCTCCCCAACCCAGGTGTTTTGGCTCGTCGGCACCTTCTGCAGCACCCACACCCGTTGCTTCTCTGCGCGTCGTATGCTAATACTGACTTTTCCGTCTACCTATTTCACTCGTGTTGACGTTTCCATCTCCTTTGAATCTTTCTCGGGTCGGCAGCACCTCTCGCACTTGGAGCCAGCTCATCCTGCCCTCATCTCGTCTCCCCTGCACCTGGCTTTCATCCCTGCCTCTTCCTCCCACCGTCTCTCCCTGCCTGGTAGCACTAGGCAGGGGCTTGCCTTCCCCTGTGGAATCTCTGCTGCCTTCTTTGCAGGAAGGAAGTTAGAAACACTCTGCGGAGGCATTATTCATGCATGAGACATTGTCACTATTGACAGGGTAGGTATGTCCCACAGCGGGCCTCAGTGACCTCCGATGCCAAGATCTTCTGGCAGAGGGAGCCCGGCTGTTGAGGAGTAGGCATGACCTTGTCTGGCAGCATGCAGTCCCTGCCAACAGCGGCTCTGTCAGCTGCAACTGTTATTCGACAGCCTGTGTTACCATATTAATGACAGGAAAAGGCTTTTTGGCAGAAACATCTCATGGCTTGGTCTTCCTCTCTGAGAGAAAGATACGGAGCTATGCGGGGAGGTAAAGCAGACACAAAAGCACCAGTAACCGCTGGAGGGGATCCCCAGTGTCACCAGTGCCGTCTTAGAGTGTGGGCTCTCACAGGCAGACATCCTCGCCGACTGTCGAGCTGCACAGTCGCACGTTTGGTTGTCAGGAAGCCACCCAGGCCAGCTCAGGGCAGAGGCATGTTCCCGTCAGGACCGTCGCAGCAGAGATGGTGCACTCAGAGCGACACAGCTCGAGAAGGGCTTACCACAGACTGTTTACGAAGGGACGAGAAGTCTACGGGAACCACGGGGGAGCGAAGTGGCTCGGGTCTGGCAACAGTGGGGCTGCCGCATACCCGCACCCAAAGGGGTTCGGGGGGCTGGTCACAAGAACCCCGGAGGGGAGAGCCGTGTAGGGAGAGAGCCGCCTTCGGTCGATGGACCCACAGGGAGGGAGCTGGGGAAGCCACCATACTTGCCTGCTTGTCCCTCTCAGCTCCTGCCGGCCTCCTCGGTGACTGAGCCCAACTGGAAGCCAAAGACGGGAGAGTCTGTTGTCATCTGTCCGGGTCAGCCTTCTGGGCTAGTGGAGGCGAGGAGAGTGGAGAGTGGGTCCAGGTATCAGTGGCTCTTTGTCAAGCCCCAGGACGGCTGCTCAGAGCCCGGCTTCACAAAGTCTGAGGCGGAGAAGGCGTCTGGATTTGAGTCAGCTCCAGGGGCCTCAGCTGCTGTCCATGGTTCCGTCCCTTTTGGTCTCACCACCAAGTGGCAGATCAGTGCCCTATTTCTTCATTTGAATTCCAAAGAAAGAATCTGGCCCAGTTTTAGGTTCTGGAACCAGATTATGTGATGCAGAAGACAGTGGCTGGTCTCTGGATCACTTGTACCAGGCCGGTCCAGTCCGACAGGGCGGTGTGGTCCCGTTGGAAGGCAGTGGGAGAAGCATCTGGGAACGACGCTTCTCCATTTGGTCATTCTGTCTTCGTCTGAATCTTCTAGAGGCAGCCCCTGAGAGCAGGATGCAGGTGCTCCGCGTTTATGCGGGAGGCGGCCCCAGGAAGCAGGAGCTGGGAGTGGAGAAGTGGGGGCGGGGGAGGAAAAGCGCTCAGCGACGGAGCACTAACGCCTGTGGGTGCTGGGTCTGAATGCTCTGGGTTTTTGGTGAGTCACGTGCCTCAGAGTTAGCCCAACTGGGGGCAGTGGTGGGTGGAATATGCATATTTAATATACACGTCATGTTTATATGTCATCCATATATTTATATATGCCAGTCATTGGTTGAGAGCCACTGGGCTCAGGAGGCCGTTAGTGCCCAGGTACTTTGGGGCTCCAGGCACCAGAGGGGACTCAGGCGGTTGGAAGTCAGGGCCAGTGCACCACGGTGGGGCTTTAAGGGCACTTCAGGTTTGCTTTCATCAGGGATGATGAGACAGACATGGAAATGACTGTCATGAGGGAGAAGTTTGTGTTACATTCATGGTCCACTAGAGAGAGAATGCGGGATGCCGGGGGAGCACCACAGTCGGTCAGGAGGCGGAGGCAGGGGAGGCGTGGGCAGGAGCCTTCACCCGGATTCTGTGGGAGCAGGCCTTCGGAGTGGCTGGTCTGAGCAACTCCAGCAGGCTCGGGCACAGGTCTGTCCTTAGTTGTCTGGTACCCAGAGCTATGTGAAAGGGCAGGTGGCCAGTGGCCAGGCTGTGAGAGCCCACAAAGGAGTGGGTGGGCTCGGGGCAGGTAAGGCGTTTGCATCTGAAAGGTGCGCTCCTGGCGATTGGGCCACGCTCTAGGAGTTAGCGGCCCTGCCGGGGCAGCAAGGCCCCCGATCTGAAAGCACTGGAGCGGAAAGTAGGAGACGCGGTTAGTACGGGTGCTGAGGACGGTGGAGAGAGGGCTGGAAGGAGAGCGCGCACCACGTGTCTGCCGTGCCCGCGCTCAGTGTTCTGACGGAGCCTCCTGTGTGTAAATTCCTGTGCCAGGTGCATATGATACGGGTACTGCGGCTTCAGAAGGGCGCTGGGACCGGACCCCCTGTGTGCGAGCATCGTCTCCTCGGGGGGATGGGAGTGCCCTCTGGTCCCGTGTCTAGTCCGTGCCGGGAGTGGGCACCGAGGGCTCTGCTTCCCAAGCCGGTTCTGGAAGTAGCTGGGCGCACACGGCGCTGTTCCCTCTGCCAGAACCGGCCGGGGAGACACTGTCTGCTGGCTTTTTAGGACATAGCGTTTTCTGCTGAATGAACACTACAAGGCCACTCGGGGAATGTGTGGAGTCTGCATGGGAGGTGGGAATGGGAGCATAAAGGCCCCCACTGGTGGAAGGCAGGTGGGCAGGGCAGGGCAAGGCAGGGCCCCCTGGGGAAAGATTCTTCTGGATGGGCTCTGGCTACTGACTCCTTTGCATAAAGAGAATATTCCACTTTGAAAGATGGAGCCTCCAGAGCAGAAGCACCAAAAATCTTCAAACGAGGCAATTAATCTTCCCGCTGAAACTCCGCCCTCCCCAGCGCAGTAAGTTTCCTTCAGCAAACTCTGAACGTTAACATGGCTGGAAGTAAATCAGTTGCCCATGTTGAAAATAAGAGAGCCGCACACCAAAAGGAAATGGAAAAAAGTTACGAGGACGTGGAAAGTGCACCGATTTCTAGAATGTCCTTTGGAAAATAACATCAGGCGCTTCCACGTGATACCCGAATTAAGGGGCCCGATGAGGTCGGTTGGCTCTCATTTCCAGGGTGCCCTCTCCCCACCCTGGAGGGTGGCCTCTGTGACATGGATGAGAGCCAGCCCTGCTCAGAACAGCCTTCCGTCTCTGGGGGACAAGTGGGGGACTCTGCTTCCAGGCAGAATGGCAAAGTTTCAAGCCCCAGCCTCCTGCAAGTCAAATGCAGCATTACAGGACATGCTCAAAGCCCAGGACAATTGCAAACGCTTTCCTTCATTATGATTTCTTTTTCCTTGAGCTTGCTAATTAAATCATTAAAATTTTATCTTCACTTAACCATGGATAAGAACCATTTGAAACATTTAATTAGTATGCCGTGAGAGGTACACAGGAGCCAGGAGTCTCTGCAAGTTGGGTCTGCTAGGGGGGAGAGGTGGATGAAGTGGGGAAGGGGAGAGACACAGGGAGGAGGGTGGAGGGCGTCTTTACAGAGGGCTGTGCAGCCGCTTGCCTGCCTTTGATGGGAGCTAGGAGAGGAATCAGACCCACCTGCCCGGTCTTGTCCTGCCTTTGCTCGTGAGCTTTGGCTGCCAGCCATAGCCGGGTTCGTAGCCAGACTGGCAGTTCTGTGCGTGTGCACACCTGAGCGCATGCATGAGACAGGTAACAGAGCCTGAGCGGTCGGGGCTCCTGGCTCAGCTGTCTGGATTGCATTTCAGATTTTATGCACATTCGCATTCAGGGTTGCGGAGTGCCCTGCCCTTCCCCCTCTCTCAGCTACAACGTAAAATGTCCTGAAGGAAAATTGAGGTACAGAAATCCCCCCTTATCTGCGTTTGACTTTTCACGGCTTCAGTTACCAATGGTCAACTGTAGCCCAAAAATATGAAGTGGAAAATTCCAGAAATAATGCATAGGTTTTCACTTTCGAGCCGTTCTGAGTATCGTGATGAAATCCCGAGGCTTCCTGCCCCGTCTCTCCTGGGACGTGACTCATTTCTCTGTCCGCGTGTCCGCGCTGCCACGCTCCCCAGCCGTTAGTCGCTCAGCCGTCTGGGTTATTTGGTCGTCGCGGTGGTGCAGTGCCGTGTTCAGGTGACTCTTGTCGTAGTTGATAATGACCCCAAAGCGCAGGAGCAGCGTGCGGGCAATGCGGCTGGGAGTGTCGCACTGTGCCTGATTTCCGAAGTGCGCTGTGTCGCAGACGTGTGTAGAGGGAAGCACAGCGCACGCCGTCCGCGGTCTCAGGCCCCCACTGGGGGTCTTGCAGCCTGTCCTCCAAGGATAAGGGGGCGCTAGTGCATCTCCGAGGTCACGCTAATGTTCAGCGGGATGGGAAAAGGGCCCCGCAGCCCTTGGGGAATAGGAGCTGCCAGTCCGAGCCTGTCCCAGTGGCCTGTAGCTCGTAGTGTTCTTTGTGATCTCACGTGATCCCAAGACAGCTTGGAGTTGGCACTGTCATCTCCTTAGCAATGACAAATCTGTGGTGCTTGTTTCCTGCGGCATCCGTAACGAAGCACCATAAACTCGATGGCTTAGAACAGCAGACATTCATTATCTCGCGGTCTGGAGACCAGGAGTCTGAAATCGAGGTGTCGGTGGGCCACCCTCCCTCCGAAGCCCTAGGGGCGGGCCCTTCCTGCCTCTTCCAGCTTCTGGCGGCCCCGGGCGTGCTCTGGTTCGCAGCAGCACCAGCTGCCCTCACACAGCAATCTCCCTGTCGTCTTTGCTCTGTGCGTCTCTGAGTTCAAAATTCCCTGTACGAGGACACCCCAGTGGTCACGTAACTTGATTGCCTCTGCAAAGACCCTGTCTCCCAACGAGGTCACTTCCACGGGGACTGGGCTTAGAACTTCGGCACATCCTATTGGGGACACAAAACTCAATTACAAGGACTGTAAGATTTCGAAGTTTCTGCAAGGTCACACAGCTCGGTTACAACCCAGATCTGCCTTCATCGCCAGGCTCCTGACTGCTGCGCTGCTCGAGGAACATTCTAGGCCTTACACACGGGTTTCTGCTCCCACCCCCACCTCCAGTAGTGTCTAGGCAGGACATCCGGCCAGCCCAGAGCCACCCAGCCAGGCATGGCAGGCACCTGGCGCGAGTCAGGCTCTTCCCTCTTGGATACTGAGACTTCGTCTGTCGTTGTCCTGTAGGATTTCAGGGCTCACTCTGTGTGAATAAATCTTCACGAGCACGGTTTTCAGGGGATTATTTCTTGTGAGGCCACCTCTCCCTCCAGGTCCCCTAGCTGCCTTGATGATACCTGGCCTTGTGGCCAGTGGGACCCTGATGGGACAAAATGTGGGACCAAAGTGACACTCCCCCGGCTGTGGCCTGAGGGTGTTGGGATCAGAGGGGCCTCTCAGTCCCTCCTTTGTGTCCTGAACCCAGGAGTGCCAGACCAGGTTCCCTGGCATTACTCAGGAATTGTCTAGAAGGGAGGGGCCTGATGCTCCTTGGTGCCTCCATGGTGGGTCCCTACCCGCAGGAGCTTTCTCTGTCACTCCCACCTTTATCCTGCTCTGGGTAGAGCTCCGGATGCCAGCCGGAGAGAAGAGGCCGGAGGAGGGCAGAGAGGAGGGGGTGTCTCAAAGCTGGGCACCCGCCCTCTTGTCCTGCCCGCTCGGGTCAGGCGTCTCAGCGGCTCCATGGTCACCCCTTTCATAAATACAGGAGCCACTGGCTGCATCGCCGAGATGCGGATGCCCCCAGGCGTGCCGGCCCGGCGGCCAGGTTTTCCGTATGAGGGGATTAGAAGGGGGAAGGATTTCCCACGGGCACAGTGATTATTAAAATCCTCCAGGGCAACACGCAGGAGAGGATGCAAAACGTCTAAGGAAACCCCTGGTGCCCGCCTACTGCACTCAAGCTGCAGTACAGCGGAAGGAAAAAGGCACCGCGGTCAGGCTTCACGCGATGTAGTGCTACAGGACTCCGTGTAAAGTGGTGACAGCTGTGAACCGCGTCGGTTTGTCACGAGACGAGGACAGCATGCAGTGATCTGATGCCCACCGAGTCCCTTGGCAGTTTAACCCTTCGTTCCCTAACAGTCCGGGGGCTGGACTGGGGAGAGTACGGGAGCAACCGTCCACTGTGGTCACCTGCCACCACCAATCCGCAGGGAGGGACGGCAGGCCAAGACGCAGCAGTGCGAGGCCCCACACGGACCTTGGCTTGAACGCGAGGCTTTCGATGAGACCTCGGAGAGGAATCAGACCTGCCATGCCGGTCTCTTACCCACAGCAAATGACTCACCACGCCCCCCAGGAGCAAGGCCCCCCGAGAAAGCTCTGGTTAGATTCTTGGGCTGGGCAGAGGGAGGGCAGGTCATTGTTTTCTTCTTGTTAGGAGGGAAGAGAAAGCGGAAAGGTCTTTGTGAGGAGCATCTGGAACTTTCTGTTGCCCCGGGCACTCTCTGGGGCTTTATTGGCGTTCCAGGGAGTTCAAGTCGGATGGGATCTGAGTAGAGCTGCTAACTGGCCCCGCCTGCTCGGGCGCCGCTCATGGGCCAGATGCCATCCTGCGAGGCCGCGGGGCCACCTGCACTGTGTAGCGAGCGCTGTGTGGCTCCCATGGCCGGGGAGGTGCCTCTGCTGCCCAGTAGCTGTGACAAAGCTGGAATGGTCCATGCCAGGCCCCGTGGGGAGGGGCTGGGGCGAAAGCCGGTGTCCGTCTCTTCCCCTGGGGCCATTGCCAGTGATATTCTGGGTCTTGGGCTTGCTAACCGAGGTCTGATCCAAAGGCCAGCAGCATTGGCATCAACTAGAAATTACTAGAAACCCATACCTGCTGAGTCATTCATTTTCCAAAGATCCTCAGTGATCTCAGGTACTGCACAGTAAGAAGCACGTCTCTGAGGTGCTCCAGTCTGGACGACAGTGATGGCCACCTCGAAGAAAGCATAAGAGAAGAAATCCCCAGATCCACCTAGTCTGAAGAGACAGTCCAGTAAGGGAAGGCCCGATCGTGGAGCTGGCCTCTGTTATGGACTGAGTGTGCGTGTCCCCCACCCCCCCAAGTTCACCCGTTGAGATTCCTCAGTGTGATGGCATTTGGAGGTGGGAGGTGGTTAGGGCACTGGATAGAGCCCTCAGGGGTGGGATTAGTGCCCTTAGGAAAGGGACCCCTCAGAGCTCCATTGCCCCATCTGCCATGTGAGGAAGGCACCATCTGTGAGCCAGGAAGCGGGTCAAACGAGACACCAAACCTGTGAGCCCCTTGACCTGGGCCTCCCGGGCCCCAGAACTGTGAGAAGCAAACGTCTGTTGTTTATCAGGCAGCAGCCTGTGAGCGACCAGGGCAGCCTCCCTGGCACATGGAAAAGAAACGACTGCCTTCTGAGCTGGGCTTCTCGCAGGGTAAAATGAAGGGTGTACCCCCAGTTCTGGTGGAAGGAGACGGTGTCCCCCAGAAGAGCAGCCGTGGGCACTGAGACCCCCCAGAGAATATGCAGTGCTGCCCTGGTTCTGAACTGGCCCCCCGCCCTGCCCCTCCCCGATCTGCTCCACGCTCGAGCTGTCGCCCTCTGCTGGGCTCCATGAGAGAAACAACCAGGGGCCGCATCTCGGCGCCTGCAGTCAAATCGGACCGTGGTCGTTTCCGTAACAGTAGCGACGATAGTCACAGCCAGCATTTACTGACGACCGCGCTGTCCCGGGCCGGGCACTATTCTGGGGTCTTTATGTGTGAACCCATTTAATTCTCAGTCCCCACGACAGTCACTGGAGACGGCAGTGCCTCCATGTGCTTCACCGTGCCCGCCTCCTTGCAGCGGACTCAGCACGTGGCGCCAGCGTCAGCATCTTCACCATTATCACCGCACAGCTCCCTGACGTTAAGCGCATGCGCGTTGCCGTGCGGCCGCCACCACCACCCCCCATCTTCAGATCGTTTTCTTTTTCCCAAACGGAAGCTCTGCCCCCGTTAGACACCGGCTCCCTGCCCCTCCTCCCCCGGCGCCTGGTAAACTGTCTCCTACTTCCAGTCTGCGTGATTTCGACCGCACGCACACCTTGTGCTTTGCTGCATTGTGTTTCACAGATACTGCACTTTTCACGATAGCAGTCAAGACCTTCCACCGGCAAGTGGAAGTCAAGTCAAGACCTTCCACCACTCGCTTTACTGCGTGGTCTGTACCGACCCCACAAAATCCTGCACGTGCACCCGGAACTTCAGGCAGCGAGTTACTCGGGTTCTAATTAGCTGATTTAAACTAAACTGTGTTTTACTGTAAGGAAATAGGACAAATGCAGTTATTGCTATCCGATAATAAGTTTTAAAATTAACTTCGTGAAATGAGAAACATGGCCCACAAACTCTTATTTTTCTGGAAATGGACCTCAAATTTTTTAAAATGGGAGGAAGAGCAGCCATTGTAGCAGCCTTAGCTTTTTCAGCAAAGTTCTAGAAAGTGGGAGGTGGAGCCACTCCCTCTGGTGTGAGCCCTGTGTCCGTCCCCTGTGGGTGGTGGGTGGCGGGTGGCCTGCTCACAGTGCATCTCTGAGCCATCAGCTCTCCTGTCTGAGCTGTTGTCACAGCCCACCGTGTGCAGCCACCTCTGCGAGCCGAAAGCCGCAGGTTTGGCCTCTGAGGCAGGAGACCAGGCAGCTGGTGACAGACAGGCGCCCAGTCGTGTCTACATGGATGCCCACCAGTGCCCCTCGGAACTGGCAGCTCTCACGGGGGATGTTGGGCCGGACTTACCCTCTGAGTGATCTCAGCTTCCTGCTGGCCAGGGAAGGAAAAATCTGGAAAGGCCCTTGGAGGAGGCTCCCCTACCCCTCCAGCATTATCTTCAAGTTCCCCCCGTGGCCCGGGAGGGTGTAATCCCCTCTCCATTCGGTCGGGAATCACATCCTCCCTGGAGGCTGCTCTAGGCCTGAACTCGGGGCTCAGGTTCTGGCACCGACATCCCCAGACCAAGGCCTGCAACCCTGTCTCGCTCCCTGCTCCTCGTAGAGTCCCGGGGCTTCCTCTCAACGACAGGCGAGGCAGAGCAGAGTGGCAGGAGGCAGAGCTCCCTTTCTTTTACAGGATGAGAGATTTCCAGCCCCGAACCAGAGCGAGCTTGAGTGGCGTAGGCTGGTCCCCACAGCGTTAGCTACTTCCGTCGTACAAGCCCCGGTTGGTATAACACCCTCGGCTGGGCTCAGCTGCAGGGAGCGCGAGGTGGGATGGGCCGGGTCAGGGTCAGCCTGGGGTGGGTGGGGGCAGCGCCCTCTGCAGAGCTGCAGTCTGAGCCCAGACCATTCCCAGGGAGGCTCCTGGGAGACCCTCTTCGATGCTCCCCGAATTCGGTTCAGAGTCAAAGCGAAGGGATGAATTTGCTCACCGCCACGCAGCCCTGAAGGCCTCTAGGGAATTCACTGGGAAAGAGACAGTGTGTGAGGGTTTCAGTGGGGTGGCGACCGAGCCAGCCCCTCTCCCGTCTTACACCCCCTTTCACTTGTCTGCCCTGTGTCAGACGATCGAGCGCCCAATGCCCTAGACTCCTGGGTGCTTTGCCGTTTCTTACCTTGTCACCCACGCTCTTCTGGGCAACTTGCCAGTGAGTACGCGAGGCCTGGTAACAGGAGCTTGGGGTCAAGGTCCCGGCCACGCTAGTAGGCAAACGGGAGACACGGGAGGCCCAGTGACTTTCCCAAAGGCCTGAGCCTGGGGACTGTGGCAGGACCAGAGCCCCAGTCTCCAGCCTCGTGATCTGGCGGGCCTTGGGTTCGGGCTGCTTCACGCCACGGTGCAGGGAGAGGCATGGACTTCCAATACTTAAACTAGATGAGTCCTGTCCCCAGGTGGAGTGCTTCGCTATAGGGACCAGTGCTCACCCTGTCGGATAGCACAGAGAAAATACTGCCATCGTCATGGAAGGTTCTGTTGCTCAGCAATGCAAGAGTGGGGCAGGGCTGGTCAGACTACGGCCCCAGACGCCGTCTGCTGCCTGTTTTTGTCAAGGACATTTTTTGGGAACGTACCATGCCCGTCCCTTTATGTGTCGTCCGTGGCCGCTTTCATGCTGCAGGCATGGAGCTGCGTGGCTGAGACAGACCCTACGGCCCACAGAGCCTGAAATATTTACTGTCTGCTCGTTTACCACAGAAGTTTGCCTAGCCCAGGCTACAAGATACGAAACCTCTAGTTCTGCTCAGGACTCCGCAGTATCATTCAGGAACCCCAAACTGCAGAAATGCCTTTATCTTCCAGAAAAGAAGGGTAGTTCTTTTATGAACAGAGCGATTCTCCCTTTTCTGTTCTTTCTTGGCAGCTTTCTTCCTCTTCTGTCTATACTCACCCCTTTCACCTGTTCTAGCTGCCAAAAGATGCCCCTTGTGCCACCCAATCCCAGAACCTCAGGGACAGGACTGGGAGCTGGGGAGCCTCAGCTGGTGTCTGCGCCTTACTGATCTGGTCTTGACACATCCCGTCCCAGCTCTAATGAGCGCTAAGGACCGACGTCCCGCACTCAGGTGAGACCCGGGGAACATATCAGAATCGTGTATTGATCGCGGTGCCGCACACCAGACTGACGTCCTGTCGTGGATGTTCTCCACAGTCCCGTGATGGGGGCTGCTACCGACCCACTTTATAGACAGGCAGACTCGCATTCCACCCACCGTGCTGTGCTGCCTCCCGGGGTTTCCTGGGTGACAGCAACGACCTCCTTCCAAAGAGACACTTTTCATTGCGGAAAATTTGAGGCGTCTACAGCAGTAGAGAGAACAGCGTGCTGACCCGCACGGACCCTCACCCGTCTTCCACAGTTTCCTGCTCATGGCCTGGCCCGTTTCACCTGTTCCTCTCCCCGTTCCTGAGGAGCCCCGGATTCTTTTCAAGCAAATCCCAAACGTACTGTTATCGAATCTGTAAATAGTTTAGCATGCATCTTTAAAAACATAGCACGATGTCATTACCACAGCTAGAAATATTCACAATAATTCCTTAATATGTTCCGTCAAATATCCTGTCGCTGTTCAAAGTTCACTAATAGTCTCATAGATATTTTTTCTTTTATCGTTTTTAAATGCGAATTGAGAACTAAATAAGGTCTGTGCATTGTGTTCCTCATGTCTTTAATCTGTACCCCTCCGTAATTATTTGGTTAAGTAATTATTTAATTTATTTATTTAATGAAGAAATTGGGTCTCCCGTTCTACAAACTTTGCCACAGTCCAGATTTCGATGATGGGATCCCTTTGGTGCCATCTCACACACCCCTCTGTTCTCCGTATTTTCTGTAATTGGCGTTTGGATCTAGAGGCTTGACCGGATGCAGGTGTTGTTTACAGGCGAGAACCTTCCATCGTGCCGTGTCGTCCCTGCCCGTGGGGGCGCAGGATGCTCCGTCTGTGTCTTGTGTGACCTTTAACACTCACTCCTTAGATCCGTTAATTCATAAGCAGCTGCGAAATGGCCATATTTGAATCCTCCATTCCTCTTCCTTAATACTTCTGTGGCGAGAGCCTTCCCCTCATCCACAATTGCCAGAGAAGAGGCAGGGCAAATCCTTGACATTCGTTCCCCCTTTAATAATCAGTTTTCAAAATAAGCTGGTACCCTAGCATGCTTCAGAGGTGGCCTGTGAGGGATTTTTTTCTCTTTAGGTATCATGAACCTGTGGATTTAAACATATTTGACGTGTTTCAATCCATGGCATTAGTTACCCTTAAGGACACTGTCATTGGAGGCCTGTCGAACCAACACCATACACCCTCGAACAGGCAGCTTTGGGCACAAGAGCCATCGGGCTGTTTAGGGAAAGACGGTCCCCTCATCCTGCCACAGGCTGCAGCATTCCACCTGGTCAATCTAAGATCCGCCATGTGCAGGTGTTTGATTTAGAGACGGAGCAGCCATGCTCAGAGCATGTTCTTGAACCCAGCCAGGTGCTAGGAAGGGCCAGGCACCATTCGTGGTCAAGAGTGAGGAAACTCGACCCAGGTTCCCTTGCTGGGGGTTACGTCTTGCTGGGCTATGGTTCATGCAGACACTGATTCTAAGCCTTAACACGCATGCACACACGCACACACACACACGCACCTGCTGTTCACGAGAAAATACAATTTCCAGGCTCCTGTTCCTGCCTGCTGAAAACACAGGTGCTCTCATATTTCATCGGTGGCCAGCTTACCTGCTTTGAGAAAGGGCCGGCCTCTGCTTTTTAAGGCTCGGCTCCCTCGGCGTCTCTGTCAGTTTCCTGGCTCCTCCTCCCGTCGCAGGACTCAGCTGCTACCGAGCAGTGAACTTCTGGGCTGTCCAGCGAATGTCTGGTTTAAGTGGGACTCCTATGCCGTTTCCAGAGCCCGCGGATATCCACTGGCACTCCGTTTATTTGATTTGCTCAGTCCCTACTCAGGGCAGGATATTGGGAGTGAATTATTTATACCCCTAAGAAGCCAAAAGAAAGAGGGAGGAAAAAAGGAAGAACAAGAAAACAGTAATTTCCGTAGGGCCATCTTGCAGTTTTCTGCCTTTCTCACTAACAGTTTTATTCTTCCTTCATTTCTGAAAAGTTCATTTGTGGACTGCCACTGGAGGACAATGTCGTTGATTTATTTAAAATATTTATACCGAATTACAACATCGACTTAGACACGCATATTAGCAGGGGCCATCGAGCACGATATGCCCACGAAGTTTATTTTTGAATAGAAAGTTGAGAAGGCTGTGTCTACAAACATCAGCTGAGTCATTCTTCGCTAATTACTGACACCTGCAGCCGAATTGCTCTGCTAAAACTCAGCATTTCAGTTAATTTCTGCTCTAATTAGTGTGGCAACAAATGCATCTCCTGTTCGATATGAAAATGCAGAAGCTGCACGATTTCAGGAGCTTCCGATTTTCTTCCTGAAATTCTAGCAAAGAAATCAAGAAAAGGCAATGGTTTGGGCTTTGTGGCATCACGCAGGTGGTCAGGGGTGCCTCTGCCTAAGGACAAGGTTGCCTGGAAACCAGTCGATTCAGTCCGTTAAGATGGGGCAGTGGTGAGTTCAGGGATCATTCACTCGTGTGTGACCTTGGGCAAATGGTGACTGTGTGCATCGACTCGGTGAATCTTCAGGACCCGACCCGCGTCCCATCGTTCCCACATTTGTGGATGAGGAAACCAAGACCTTAGAGAAAAGGAGTCCCAAGACATGTAAACAAATGACTCATGGCAGAGGAAATTGAAGTTGCCCGAACTCACAGTCAAGGCAGTGCAACAAATCGATCATAAGGTGCCACGTGCCATCGATTAGATTGGCAAATGACGAAGGACGATAACTTCCAATGGGCGAGAATATGGAGAACAGGTCCTCACGAGTTTCTGAGACAGTGTGTACTGACGCAGCCTTTACAGGGATTGACCTCACAACACCTATTAAAAATTAAAGCGCGTGCCCTTTTTTCTAGTTTTATTGAAAAATAATTGACAGACGTCACCGTATAAGTTTAAGGCACACGGCATGATGGTTAGATTTACATGCATTGTGAAATGATTCCCACAATAGGTTCAGCTAACATCTCTCTTCTCATACGTACAATAAAAAGAAAAAGGGGGAAAAATGTCTCATTGTTATGAGGATTCACCCTCTTAACGACTTTCCTCTGCGCCACACAGCAGAGCTCACTGTGCTCACGTGCTCTGTACTACACCCCTACGACTTCTGTACCTGACAGCTGACCTCCCCCCTCCGCCCCTCGTAACCGCAGGTCTGCCCTCTCTGAGCTAGGCACTCTGTGTGTGTGTGTGTGTGTGTGTGTGTGTGTGAAGATTTCACATATAAGTGAGATCCTACAGTATTTGTCTTCCTCTGATTCATTTCACTCAGCTTCATAATGCCTTCAGGCTCCATCCATGGTTCCTCTTTTCAGGGCTGAATAGTGTCCCACTGTATGTATGTGCCACCTCTTCTTTATCCACTCATCCAGGGTGGACACTTAGGTTGTTTCCATGTCTTGGCTGTCGGAAATAATGCTGCTATGAACGTGGGGTGCAGGTATCTTTGAGTTAGGCCTTTCATTTCCATTGGGTATGCTCCCAGAACTGGGATTGCTGGATGAGGATAGTTCAGTTGTTCGTTTCTGAGGCTCCCACGTCCTGCTTGCCATAGAGGCTGCACCGATTTACACTCCCACCAGCCGTGCACGACGGTTCCCTTTTCTCCACATGCTCACCAAAAACGCGTGCCCTTTGAGCAAGCAGCCTCACTTGGGGAAGCTGCCCTGCAGAAGGGAAATCTTCGGCACGTGAAAGGCGCGTGCGGGCCCTTCGCGGCCGCGCCGTTGGCGGTAGGGAGATGACGATTCCCACGGCGCTGTTTGTAGTGGGGAAGAAGCGGAACCACTCACGGACGTCCAGGGGCTGCTCCTAATGGGGGAAATGGAACGAAGTAAATCGCCGTTGTTGGAGAGTAGCCGGATAAGCTTTGTATATCCATATCACGGAGTGTTACGTAGCAGTTTGAAAGAGTGAATGAAAGCTCCGCATGCTGCGTTGCTGAGTGAAACCCAGCCGAAGCTGCTCTTTCAAAACGTGTCATAGAGCCACGTTTTAGATAATAGGAAACTACATTTTATTATTTCAAGTAGCATAATATGCATTCCTAGCCCATCTGAAAACCCGAAGTCCCGAAAATTACTAAAACTCTCCCCAACACCCACGTAGCAGTCTACCCAGCGTTTTCGCATGACGTCAGGCATTTAAAACACCACTAACATACTCGGTGAACACTCACGTGCTCGCTTGAGGCGTGTGCGCGCACACTCAACAGGGGCGGCGTCCGCTGCCCGGTGAGAGCAGCGGGTGGCAACGGAGCACATGAAAGCCTCACGGCGACGTGCAGTAACCGAGGGAGCGGTTTAATCGCGTGCCGCGCTCATTGACGAGCCGTCCGAGTGAGGAGGCAGGCGGCTGCCACCCGCTGCCCCCTCAGTGAGGAACTCGTCTGTCCAGCTGCTGGCGGTGCTGTGGGCAGACGCCCTCAGCTGTGAGCCCTTCGGGCAGTGCCACCTCTGGCAGGCTCAGCTGTCCCTTCCCGCTCGCTGGCTTCCTGGCGAGCAGCGGTCAGACGGCCGCTCGCCCCTGGAGGCTGAGCGGGGCGAGCCAGCTCAGGGCGGGCTGGTGGGCGACTCCCCCGGGCTCTGGGCCCGGCCCTGGGTGAGAGGGCAGGTGGACAGTGGCCTGAATGTGACAGCCCACGGAGGGAGGGGCGCGGGCTCTGGGCGGGGGAGTTTGCATCTGAAAGGAATGCCCCCCCTACCCCCCCGCAACCCTGGGAAGTCGTCTACAGTCTCTAGGCGTCTGCTGACCCTGGAGGGGGCGGGGACGGTCCCTGGGGGCGTGGTCCCTGGGGGTCAGCAGGGTCCCAGACATCAGAGCATCAGATGCAGAGACTCAGGACAGGGTGGGCGCACCCGACACCAGTAAGGTGAGAGATCAGGAAATCATAGTCTCGGGAGCTGCGAGGTCACAGCACAGGGAGGGCAGTCACACGCTCCATCTGTGGCCTCAGAGGACGCCTCATAGTCTCCCTGGGGACGGAGGAGACTACACTGGTGTCTCCTAATGTGGACTCTGCTCTCAGCCTTCACCACTCACAACTGTTGCCACTCGCCACCACCCAGCTGCCACAGTGACCTCAGCCTCTGGCTGGGTAGGTCCCCTGAGACAGGCTGGGCTTGGCATGCAGGGCGTGCAGTGTTGGAGCCCTGAGAGCCTGCAGGAGGCACTGCCCCCCACATGCAGGTTGGAGGGAGGGGGCGGCCCTCAGAGGAGGGGTGCCGGGCGTGCATGCTGCAGGATGAGCCGGTGTCGCGAGGCGGAGACCAGCATGCTCAGGTCTGGGGAGTTGGAGGGAGAGGCTGTTCACGTCTGCAGGCCCTGGGCACGGCTCCTCCTGGGGCCCGTTGGGAGACAGACTGTGCCAAGGCAAAGGGGCTGCCCAAGAGGGCCGAGGGCCGGTGCTGGTCCCCGAGGGTCTGCTCTGCTGCCGAGGGGTTTGTGAGGAATCGACGCCTGGCTCGGTTTTGTCAACTGAATCAATGAGCGGGGGCAGTTTGGAGCGTTGCAGCCAGGGGTAAAGGGAGGCGACAGAATTGGGAGATGGGATTGTCGCACGAGCACCTAACGACAGATAGAAACGCGCGTGTGCTGAGTGGGCAGTGGGCAGTGGGAGGCCAGCAGAGACGCTCCCTGGTTTAACCTGAAGGTGGGGGTGGGTGTTGGGGTGTTTAACTGGAGCAGAACCTCCAGGACGTGTTGCGTTCGGGGAGTAAATGCCTTCAGGTAAGGAAAAGGCATCCTGGATGATGGCAGGCAGTCTGTTCGAAAGTGTGGTCCTGGGTGCCCGAGGTGGGCCAGACTCATCCCCCAGCTGCCTCCATCCCTCCCCAGATCTCTATCCTTCCATCCTTTTCTTTCTCCCCTCCCTCCTCTCTAGAACACAGTTTGTGCATCGGAGTTATTGGGCACCCTGCTCATGGCATTAAGGAACACTTGACGATAATTCTACGAGACATGAAACTCATTGCCGATACCTAGTTTTGCCTTAATTATTCAGAATGCAGTATCCATTTAATCCAAAACTCGGGGTCGGTGGCGAGTGGAGGTCTCGGGGAAGGAGTCCGCCAGCATGCGCTGAACGACCTCCTGACGGCCGTTTGCCCTCCCCGACTCTGCTCCTGGGGCCGTTTGCCCTCCCCGAGTCTGCTCCCTGGGCTTGTAAATGCAGCCCAGGCCGTGAGAACGCAGCGAGGGTCCCCGAGTCACTGCGAGCGCTAGCTACTGTCCTTTTCCTTCTTGAGCTCTTATTTCCGACCTGGGAGCTGTGAAATAGCCCCTGCCGGAGCGGGAACCCCCTTGTCACCTTCCCTCCTCCTTGTTCCCTCTCCGCGCCTTGCTGGGTGAGAACTGGGGCTCCCGCTGGAGAGCCCCAACGCTGACGCTCAGCCTGAGTCCTTCCTACCCAATTTGCAGTGACTGTCTTAGCAAATGATCGCCGTGGAATGCGATCCTGCTAGAGAGATCGTACTCAGAATAATCGTAGTGGCATTTTTCTTCTCATTTCTCTCCCGCGCGGTGTGTGCTTCATCACCCTAAAGATCTCTGCTTGACGGCTGAGTGCATTAGCGGAGGCTGCTGCGATATTTCTTGCCTATTGTAATTATTATTTCCTCTTATAATTGCTGAGTTGTGTGATCGCTTCTAATGTTGCCCCCCAGCCCTTAACGTTAAGATTCCCACCGCCCTCCAGTAGCAGTGCTGCCTGCGGGAAGGGCGATCTCGGAGAAATTGCTCAGACACAGACACATCTTGCAGGGATGAAGCAAATCGTGCTGATCAGACAAGCAGGACAGTCACAGCCGCGTAAGAAAACACCAGCGAATCCAGTGAGCTGCAGTTCCGCACAAAGGCAGCTGGCCATGGAGGTTTGGGCCGGCTCGCGGCCTCTCTAATTGCATGTAATCCTGTATGGCCGTGACCAGAATGCTTGTTTACGGAAAGGCCTGGGGGGCACCGAGGGATTTTTCCAGCCCCCACTTCCCTGGGTCACTCTGCAGTCCCAGACCTCCCAGACGGAGGGAGGGAGGTGAAAGGCACCACCATGAAAGAGCTGGACCTCACTGCACCCGAAGGTGCTGTTTGCTTCGTCACATGCCGCCAGTGCGTACTTCACTCTGAGGCCATGAAGTGGTGTCAATAACCTGTCAGCTTTATAGAGGTGAGCCAGGGAGCCAGGAAGTCACCCACGGCCAGAGACAACAGGTGACCACAAAACTGTCAGCTCGAAGTGGGCTCTGAGACCACAGCTCAGCATCCCCCCGGGAGCTGGTTAGAAATGCATCCACACCTGTGCCATCAGACACGGCCACGCGTCAAGATCCGCAGGTGGCCTGACGTGCTGCGGGTGGAGAAGCAGGTTTAGGAAAGAGCTTCTCGGGGTGGGGTGCAGGAGTGCTCGCAGGGGGTGCAGGAGCGCTTGGACGCAAGGCGGCCCTGGGTCCAGGCGCTCACTAGTTTCGGGGCATCTCAGCCCCGTGCCCGAGGAGGAGTTGGGAGGAAATTTTAACGAGCATAATTTTGTTACTCTGTGACTTTCGCTCGGTAGCATTCGAGCGCTTTTTCACAGGGCAAGGGCGGACTTGGAAGAAGTCCCGAGGCGGCTTCTCTCTGCACCGAGTCCAGCGGCTCAGATCCCAGAGTCAGATGACACCCACTCACACGAACTGGCATTCTGATGTCAGTGACAAGAGGAGGGTGTGGAGGAGAGAATGAGGGGAAGAGGGAAAGAAAAGAAAGGGAGGGAGGGGAAGAGGAAGAAAGAAGGAAAGAAAAAGGCCAAATAAAACCTGATTTTTATTTTCGAGGAGCGGTCTAGCCCTGGTTGGAAAGAATTATTTGTTTATGAGAATTTTTGTTTTTTAAAGTAGCGATTGGAGGCAGGACAGCCCCGAGTGCTGGACTTTATAAGTGTGCCTTTCTCACCGAGGACAGTGGCGCTGGCTGGCTCCGCCCCTTCACTGCTGCCCTGGACCATACCAAGAGCCAAGGACAGGAGTGTCCCTTGGGGAACAAACGTGCTCCTGGGAAGGGATGGGCAGCCTCAGGGGCGCGTTGGCCTCCTGTGGCGCCGTTACAAAGTACTGTAAACCAGGGGGCTCACGCCAGCAGAAATGTGTGCTCTCAAGGCTGGAGGCCAGAATTCTGAAACCGGGGTGTCAGCAGGGCTGTGCGCTCTCTGGAAGCTCGAGGGAAGGGTCCCTCCTGCCTCTTCCAGCTTCTGGTGGCTTCCAGCAATCCTTGGCGTCCTTGGCTGTGGCTGCATCACCCCCTTCTTCGTTCGTGTGGCCTGACAAGGTCACCAGTCATTAGACTTAGGGCTCACCCTAATCCAGTATAACTTCATCTTAAATAGTCACTTCTGCAAAGACCCGGTTTCCAGATGAGGTCAGATTGTGAGGTTCTGGGCGGATGTGACTGTGGGGGCTGCGAGGTACACTGTTCCATGTACACAAAGGGAAGGCAGGCGGCGGAGTGGCAAGAACCCCGGACAGCGCTTTAGCACACCTGAGTTCTGCTCCTGGCTGGGCACCTTCCGTGGGTATCAGTTTCCACGTGTATTTTTTAAAAAGCTGCCGTCGGGGACTTCATTCAGCGTTCTTCTTCCACTGTAAGGTGGAAGAGAACCCACTGAGGACGATGAAAGGGGGCCGACGAGGAGAAGAAACCGCGATTCCTCACTTCTTGAGAGCTCACATTTAGGGACAAAGTCCCGAGTTTAGGTGGAATCTCTAAATTGTTCCCTTAGGCTTCTGGGGTGGGTCCCTGGCCTCTCTGCTTCCATCTCCCTGCATTTAAAACGAAGCTAATAACGCAGAACTCCCTCGCAGGAATGGTGTGAAGGGCTGGTATTTAAAAGAAAATGATTCTCAAGCATGTTGCAAATCTGAGGTGTTACAGGAATACTAACTAGCAGGTGACCCAGCAAGGTTTCTCGGATTCTAAATCTGGCAAGAGAGAGGAAAGAGAGGAGTGGGGGGAGGGGGAGAGAACGAACCATTTTTAATTCCTGGCCAAAAAATGATTTCATTAAAGCCGCACTAATTTTATGAGCTCAGCCTCTTCAAACAGTGAGTTGTTTCCGCAATTGTCCTCGGTTACGTGCCGACGGAGGGGGCGCGAATCGCCGTGGCTTCTAATCTAAATCTGCCCGTGTTTCGGGTGGCAGAGTGGGGGTGGGGACGCTGCGGGAGCCCCCAGAGAACCTTGAGGGAGGGGGATGGCGGCCCCTCCTGGGGCCCAGCCATATGACTCATAATTAATATTTAACACTGGTTTTAAGAGTAAGTGGCAAGGTCTTCGATCAGCACACATTACCGAAGGTCAGGAGCAGAGAATGCGTTTATTTATTGATTAGCTTTTACCCCCTCATTCCCATTTGTGTGTCTGCGTATATGCGAATCGATATCGCCGACAACGTCCAGATTTTTTTGAAGATCTCCTGGATGCAGCCACGCAGACCGCCGCTCTCTGCTCCCTCCCTGTTGCGGGCAGTGCGGGCGCCAAGAAACCCGCTGATTTAAGGACCTCGCCGCCACCTCCTGCCACGACACCTGCTACAAAGCAGTGTCCGAGTAATTGATGAGGGCTGCATGAATTTAGTATGCCGTTTCATGTCAGTTTTTATTTTTTGAAACGTTTAAAACACAGGAAAGAGCAGATATAACAAATTCCCAGATGCCCACCACCTAAAGCTAACGAATGCCAACGTTTTCTGTCTTTTTAAAAAATAGAGAGAGAATGAACAAAATATAACAGATCAAGTTCAGTCCCTTCTATCCTCTGGCGGGCACCCCTGGTCTGCTGCTGGGGCGTGGGTCTCCAGTCCTGTACACCCCCGCGCGAGCAGTGTCCACTGGGCTGCCCTCAGCTTCCTGGGACTTGCCATCCCCGGTCGGTCCGTGTACACCTTGACCTCCTCGCCCTCCCACCTGCCGCTTCAACGAAGCGGAGGGACACGACATACAGATTTGGGGAATGGCTGTGGAGTCGCTAAGGCCTGGTCCACGTGTCGGCTTTGAGACTTTCTTTAGACAACCGACTTCATTATCTGAACCTCAGTTTCCCCAGCTGTCAAAGGCGGACAGCAGTCCTTGTCCAGTAGGTCCTGAGAGGCCTGAAGGAGCTAGGCCTGTGGAGGGCCTAGCTCAGCGCTGGGCACGTCGTGCTCAGAAAAGGCCAGCGCTGTCATTGGTGACCGGCAGCCGCTGTCATTGGTGACCGGAGCGCTCTGCCCCGGCGGGGCGTGGACTCCTGCGTTTCTGCCCTGGCTCGGCCGCGTGCTTGCCGCGTGCCTTGGTTTTCTCACCTGGAAAATGGGGTGCCGTTAATAGCAGCGTTGTGAAGATCGGGTTCAGTCATCCACATAAAGGATGCAATGCCCGGCACGTAGTGGCGCTCACATTCCCGCAGTGCGCGTTCCCGGGCGCAGAGTCACCCTGTGATGTGGCAGAGTCTGTTCAGAGACCGGGGCCTGGAAGTCGCCAGTCGTGAACGCTCCACGGTGGGACGCAGCTCCTCTTAAGTCTCCTGGGCGACGAAGTCCCCTCCCGCTCGCCCACCCTGGCACCCAGGCGGTGGCTGGCGCGCACCGTGCGGAGCGCCCCAAGGACTCGGGTCCTCCCACGCCCTGCCCGGCTCTGGGGCAGCGTGGCCGGCCTGGCCACCGCAGGCCCGGGCAGGCTTCAGGTGGAGGGCCCAGGGCGCAGCGCCACGTGCGGAAGCTGCCTCACATGGGCTGGGAGGAAAGCCCGCTGGGCCGCCGCGTGCACGCGCCGCAGGAGGCGACACCCACTCGCCTCTTGTGAGGTCCCCTGCCAGCGCCCCAATGATGATAAGTCACTCGTTTCTGACGTGGTTTATTTTTCAAGGCATTTTTATAAGAAGTATCAGCCCTCACGTATCAAACACAATTTAAGTGGGGCGGGGGAACCCCGCAATGTTTGCTTTTGATTAAACAGGATCACAGGACCAGCTTTGTAGCAGTGGGCAGAGGGAAGCTGGCATCATCCCAAACATCTTACACCGGCACCCAGACCGTCCTGGGAGGGGCTTTCAGATGAGATGCCTTTTGTTGTAAATCCTAAAATCTCTTCACACCTATCTGCCTTGTGATCTGGAATGGGATGCTGCGCGTGTGGGGTGTTGGAATATTTATTGGTAGTTAAAGTTTCACGTTCCTTGGATTGATGTTTGTGCATAAGGACAGATGAGTGGTGTCTGGCAGGTATTTTGAACAGGTGTGAGTGAAGATTATTTAACACCGACTTCCGTTTTCTGTCTGTCTAGATTCTCTAGGAAACGAGAAATTAAATCTCCAGGGCATGGAAATAAATGATAAACATATAAATAAGCCAGTTCTGTTTCCTATTGGTGGGGAGCAATCTTTCTCTTTTATGATCTTGTTACTATTCCAAATTTATGAATTCTAAAAAATTTAGAGATGATTTGAAATATTTAAGTGTATTTTAAAGACTGCATAGGAAATCAATCTATAACCTGACAACATTCGAAGTGTCTTTTTCAAGCTCTGCTCCGGGAGGGCCTGGGCTGAGTGGTCCCCAAGCCCCATCAGTGCCATGCATAGGCTGCATGGAGGGGCTGCAGATGAAGACAGACATAGGCCAATACCCACAACTAGGCTGTCACTCAGGGACCCAACTAATCCCGGGGAAACACCACCCAGAGCACTGTCACTGAAGCACAGACAGCAGAGATCCTCAAAGACTCTGTCTGCAAGAATGCCGCCGAGTCACCAGACAACTGACACTGGCCCCGTTCATTCAAAACCTGTGTCCAGCACAGGGTCTTGCCCACAGCTCTCAGGCGGTCCTTAGTTCTCCCAGGAAGGGCGTGCTAGGGTGGGAGCAGTCTCTCCCAGGAGCTTGCAGTGAGGGAGCATCATAGAGAATTTTAAAGCAGTAATAAAATGGGCTAAAATCAATCTGCCTTTTTTGAGTATCACAAACCAGCAACTGAGCACGATGCCAGTGGTTGCACAGGCTTCCTCCCCAAACCCTCCATTGGCCTGAGTCGTGGACAACTGCCGCAGGTACTGTTGCGTTGTAATGGTCTGGCTTCAGATCGACACGTTTGTCAGACTTGTCTTAAAATAAACATCACGTTTCACGCGGAGGGTGATGCGGTGAAGTCCCTGGTATACAGTTGGCCCCAACTCAAGGACTCAGCCACGTGAACTCTTTCTAAGAGGAAGCTCGCCAAGGTTTGGAACTGTTGGGGCTCGCTGGTGTGCCTCCCTGGGGCATTACATGGCCCTGTGATTAAATAGTAGATTCAGAATAAATGGTAGCTCCGTTACTGCGAAGACAAACAGAATCCGAGTGACTTCAGTCCCATTCATGGTGACCACTTGGAGACTTTGTCTGTGTCCGACATTCGAAACAGTGAGACAAGGAGAACCAGGTGTCATTTTTGTCTGGCACGTGCAAAGTTTAGTGTATGAGAGAGATTTCACTGAATTGAAATAATACCTTTAAAATAAAAGTTTACTTTTGGTTGTTACTGTTGGTTTTAAAACTAAAAGAGGATTCAAGAAGATGGTGATCGTTGCATGATTATGACAGGAAAGGAGGGGGTATTAAAAATGATGGGCCTCGGGCATCTGCTTGGCATGGCTCTGCTGCCCCGCAGACTTGACTCGCCACCGGTTGGGTGTGCGCTGTGAGCTTCAGTCCTGCGAGCACTCCCCTGGGGCAGGGCCCTGAGGCCACAGCAGACATTTCCAAACAGCAAGTTCTAGTTAGCTCCTTAAGCATAGACGTTGTACGTGCTATGCTAGACAATAATGTAGGAAATGCCCATATGGGTTGTCTGTCGCTGTGTAGCAGATACCACAAAACTTTGCACCTCAAAACAGTAAACACTTCTTATCTGTTTCTGTGGGTCAGGAATTCGTGTGTGGCTTAGCCAGGCGGGTGCGGCTGAGTCTCTCGTGAGGTGGTGGACGAGAAGTTGGCTGGGGCTACACCATCTGAGGCTCAGGCAGGGCCCCAGGATCCTCTTCCGAATTCACTCGCTGGCTGTCCGCCGGAGGCCTCGGTTCCTCACGACATAGTCTCAAGCAGGGGCGCTCGGGCACCCCCACCGCACAGCAGCTTCACCTGTAGCAGGTGATCGAAGAGAGAACATGAGGAAGAAGCCACAGTGGCTTTTATGACCTAGTCTCAGAAATCACACATCACCAGAAGCGAGTCCAGTCCACACTCAGAAGGAGGAGGATCGAGTAATTTGTGGACATATTTTAAGACAATCTTTTGAAGCCAAGTCTGAGAGAAGAGGCTCCACATCAGTGCAGTGACTCACTGAGCAGGGGCTAGGGAGCCCAGAGCCATCGCGCCCATTTCGTTTTTCAGTGAGCACCTTTTATCAGTCAGGGTCCTGTCAGGAAACAGATGGCGCACCCAGATGGTGAATCATCTCAGTAGACACAGAAAAAAACAACTGACAAAATCCAACACCCACTCACGAAACAAAAATCAGCAAACTAGGGATGTGAGGGAATTCCCTCAACATGACGAAGGATAGCTACAGAAAACCCACCGCTGACATCACACCTGCCGGTGCAGCACTGCCCGCCCTCCCCGGACGGGGGACAAGGCGAAGACGCCCATCCTCACCATTTCTAGGCAGCACTGTGCTGAAGATCCTAGCCGGTGAGACAAGCCGGCCCCCAGAGAAGTTTCTAAGCATCCAGATTGGAAAGAAGTAAGACTCTTTATTCACAGATTCTTCATCCTACATGTAGAAAATCCTACAGGCTACACACACACACAACCCTAGAACTAATACATTTAGCAAGATTTTAGGACCCAGGATTAATATGAAAAACAAATTACATTTTTTCATATTAGTAATGAACAATTTCAGGATGAAATTTTAAAACATTTATTTGCAATAGCATCGAAAAGACTAAAACACTTTGGGATGAATTTAAGAAAAATCGTGGAAGATTTATACACCGAAAACTATAAAACATGGCTGAGAAAAATTAAAGAAGATGTAAATAAGTGGAGAGATAGTCTATGTTCATGGATTAAAAGATTTAACATTGTCCAGTTGTCCATCTCCCCAAGTTGATCTA
>NW_011888871.1:818939-821429 GCF_000151845.1 Pteropus vampyrus | reverse complement strand
GACGTACAAATGACTAATAAGCATGTGCAAAGGCTCTCAACATTATTAATCATTGGGGAAATGTGAATTCAAACCATGATGAGATACCACTACACATCTAAACGGCTGTCATTTTAAAAAATGAGACAATGTCAAGTATAGGTGAGGATGTGGGGGAATTGGGACCCCCATTCATTGCCAGTGAAAATGTAAAATGATACAGTAGCTTTGGAAAATAGTTTGGCAGTTTCTGAAAAAGTCAAACGTAAACTCGCCTTAAGACCCAGTGATTCCATTCCTCAGACACTACCCAAGGGAACTAAAAGGCCTATCCACGCAGAGACTTGTAGACAAATGTTTATAACAGCTTATTTATAATAGCCAAACCTAGAAACAGCCCAAATGTCCATCAGTTGACAAGTAAAGAAAATGTGGTGTATCTATACAATGGAATATTATAATAATATAAAAAGGGACAAAATACTGACACATGTTACAACATAGATGAACCTCACAACCGTGATGCTAAGCGAAAGAAGCCAGACATAAAAGACTGTATGTCGTGTGATTCCACTTATGTGAAATGTCCAGAAAAGGAAAATTCTGCACGTTGCCCGCAGCTCCTGCAAACAGGCTGGAGTGAATTTGGGGGGTCACGCACAAGTTCTGCTACAGGATCGTGATGTGGCTTAATGCTACGAAGTTACTAAGAATCACTGAATTGTGCACTTGTAACGGAAGGTAACGCATGCAAATTACACCTTAATAAAGCTGTAAAGAGCCATTGGTGCAGTGCGCAGAAATCAGTCTCGGGGGAGGGGTGGGGGAGGGGGCGATGGCCTGGGAGCCCGCAGAGCATCCAGTGTAACCGCAGGGCCCACGTCTTTCCCCCTGGGTGGCAGCTCCAGCTTTTCATGAGACAAGTGCTGGGCCAGCTCCCCCAGGCCCTGTGCTTCTCTCCCTGCCCGCAGGAGAGTGGCCGAGCAGAGCCTGGCCCCCCAGTGTCACCCCTAGGGGTTTTAGTAGAGTTGCTGGGAAGTTATGCTGTGGGGTGCTGAGCAGAGCATGAGTAAGGCTGACTTCTTGGTAAATGTCCTTGTCACCATGAGGGAGAGCACGCCCTGCCCGGGCAGGAAGTTGTCTCAGAGGCCAGGACAGCTGGGGGACCTGCGTGTTCAGGCCCAGCTGCTCCTCGGAGGTCCAGGTGAGTGGACAGATTTCCTGTGAGATCGCATCTGTGTCTGCCAGGTCCCTGTCACTGTGACCCAGAGTCCTCAGGCCACCTCTTCTCACTGCTCTGCGCTCCGCCCCTCCCTCTGCTTTCTCCTGTCCATTCTCGCCGGCCCTTAGGCTTCCAAGCACAGTGGCTAACGGGGACCCAGCCCCTGAGCCCCGCTGCGGACCAGCTGCATGAACTTGTGGAATAAGTGACTTCCCTCTCTGAGCTTCCGCTGCCACCTATAAATCGGGGACAGCGATGCTGACTTACTCGTGTGGGCGTTACCTGGCCCGAGAGGTGGCATTTCGTACTGGCGTAGGTGCCAAGCCCCGTGTACCACCACCTCCTCTGCGTCACGTCGTGAAGAACCCAGTTGACCCTGAGGCACCATGGGCCTCCCGGGATGGCCTGTGTCCCTGATCCCTGCCTCCCTAAACGTGGGAGAAGTCGGAGAGCAGTCACCAGTGTTGGGGACACCGGGGCTCGGAGGGGCCCGTGGTGGTCGGATTCCTCCTGGCGCCGGCCCGGGCCAGTGCTGCCCAAGCTGACGTGCACACGGAGCCCCGAGAGGCCTGTCGACCTGCAGACGCGGGCCCAGGCCGTGCTCTGTCCTCGCCAGCTGCCGGGTGCCGAGCCCCCAGAGCGCACGGCGGGCAGCCAGGGCTCCGAAGCACTGTCGGACTCACCTGGGCAACTTCGGAAAGTACTGGCACCAGGTTCCGCCCCGAGCGGTTCTCATTCAGAGCTCCGGGGTGTGGTTGGGCACCTGCGTTTGTCACCGCTGCGCAGGGTGTCCTGGGGGACAGCGGCTGGGAACCAGGGCCCTGCGCCATGCGCCCTCAGGCCAGGCAGACTCTCTTCGAACACCAGAGAGCAAAACTGACTTTCTGGACCTCTGTAAGTGGCCCTCTCCCATGAAGGGGACAAGTGACTCGGAGCTGGAACCCTCACACACTGAAATATCCACCGAATGACGAAGCAAAGTCGAGAAGGAAGGACGCGTGAACCCTCTCGCCTAGCGAGACGCCTCGGCGGCCCTGCAAGGGTTGCTGGGCGCCGTGAGCGTCATTCAGGAAGCAAAGCAGTGACATTTTCACCTGGAAAACGGAGAGCATCTCCCCGCAGCAGGACCTCGGTGACACTGTGACTACACCGTGCGCGTCTTGAATGTCAACGCGTGGCCCCTGCGTCGGTTCACTCCCGGAGCAACGTCCCCCCGGGCCCCCGCTTCCAGCTGCCACTCGGCGCCACCCCCGAGCTCCTGACTCGAGCACTAGAAGCCCCGACCCGTC
>NW_011888871.1:813809-815749 GCF_000151845.1 Pteropus vampyrus | reverse complement strand
AGGACGTGAAGTCAGCCTTGTATGTTGTAAGCATGGCGTGATTCTATTTATTCTGTGCCTCAGTATAAATCACATTTTAAAAAATCAAGGTAGGCACTAAAGAATGACGATAAGCCTGGAGCAGCATCACTGGAAGAGATTCACCTTTGCGGAGACTGTAGACCACTCCTCCTCCCCCTCCCCCATGCCCCCCAACCCCCACCCGTGCACACAGGTGGTTTTCTACCTTAAGCCCCTGGCTGGAAGCAGCAGCCCTGCTTCAGGTGATACCCGCCTTTCAGCTGATTTCCGGCTAACTGCCCGGCCCCTGGCCCAGCTCCCACAACTGCCTCTGGATGCTCTGCCCAGCAGGACTTGAATGAAAGCAGAGATCTGTTCAGTCCTGCAAACCAATGTCCCAGCCAGAGCTTCAGGGCACGGCGCCGTCGGATTCGCACACAGGGTGCCTCTTCAGCCCGCCTCTTCCACTCAGCATCTCTCCTCGAGTCGTGCAATAGGCTTTGCAGGCACAGTCGTTCTGTGGCTGGACTGGGGGATGTCTTTACGCATCCCTTACCGATGCGCGTTTAGATCGTGTCCAGTTTTCTAAGAGTTTCAACCCGAAAGTCTTGAAAGAGAAACGGAGTTATAATTCTTACGAAGTTATGCGCCATTCACCTACATCTTCTGTATCATCTTGACTTGCTTGGCATGTTTGCTGATGAGCTGCACGTTTTCATCAAAAGATACATTTTAATAGGCTGGTAATGGAAAGTCCATAGTTCTGGTCTGGAACTTTAAAAAATGGGGAAGGAGGGCAGATGGCAAACCACCTGAGTAGATGCACAGAGCGGGCGGGAGAAAAGCAGTTTTCTAAGTGCTACATACCCAAGGGCAGCGCTAGACAGATGCAGCCCGGAAAGAGAGACGCCTGCCCGGGTTGGAGGTGGCAGTCATCTGCTGACCACCGGGGCAGGGCAGGGCAGGCGCCTCGGCCGGGCTGCGTGGGGCACGGGGGCCGGGGGGTGCCGAGGAGAGGAGAGGGGTGCCGTGGCTTCCTGGAACCAGGAGGGAACTTGATCTGAGTCAATAATAGCTCAAGACAAACATCAAGTCCAAAGGGCAAGATGAGGCTGGAATGAGAAACGTAATCCCCGGGTGATCAATGAGTGGAGATGCCAGGAGAATCCCAAGCCACGCAGCAGGCAGGACGCGGCTCTGCGGGGGGCACGCGGTTCCGAACGAGCAGTCGGGGAGCAGGGAGAGAAGCCTGCATTTCCTCCTACACGGAGACGGTGAGTCCAGGACGCAGGTGTGGGTGCGATGACGGAAACTTGCAAGGCTGGCCACCTGTCACGCTGCACTTAGACGCTGGACGTTGCCGCTGCCCGTCGTCTCCTAGGCCATTCCCACTTCCATAGCACACTTAGATTCTCAGAGAGCTGTCGGCTACCGCCCCGCCCGCACACCTGTCACCAGCGCTGACCTCGCTCAGCTTCGACGCAGAGCCGGAGAGCCGTTTCCCTCTAGAGAGAGCCTCCCCTCCACCTTTATGCATAATAACTCTAGAACCTAAAAATGAAAGCCATCAAAATAAAGTCACGCGATGACAAGCTGTGACGTGGAGGAACAGTGGAGAGGACACGGGAGAAACCCATCTGGGGTCCTTGTTTCTGAAGTTGCCTGTCCATTTATGGCCTTCACGTTTTTATTTTCCCTGAAGTTGGCTGTCCATTTATGGCCTTCAAGTTTTTATTTTCCCAAGTTACAGGAAAAAGGTCGATCGCGGTAGGATAAAATTTTCTTTTGGAAGAGCCGTGAAAAACGTCTCAACTGAGTCTTGTCTGGTTTTCGTGGTGGGCATGTTGACGACGGGGCAAAAATAAAGCGAGATGGTGATGGTGGTTTATGTCGCTGACGCAGAGCCCTGGAGATGGCGATCGGCTCGCCTGGGAGAGCTC
>NW_011888871.1:807929-812236 GCF_000151845.1 Pteropus vampyrus | reverse complement strand
AAAGCCTCCGCATGCGTCTGGCCTTCCTGCCTGAGCCAGCCCAGAGTGATGGCCGCATAGATCCGAGTGATTAACCTCTGGCCCCTGTCGCACTGCCACCTCAGCCCCGTCACCTGTGGTTCAGGGAGTCTGGGGACCTCATGTCGCAAGGCGCCCAGCCTGGCTGCAGCAGATGGAAAGGGCTCTCCTTGGTCAAAAGGTTTCGCTTTGCCTGAGAATTCTCCTGGAGCCCGAGCACGCTGGTGCCGGTTTGTCTCTGAGGGCGAGGTCTGTCGGAAGCGGAACACAGTGCGGGGCTGCTTTCAAGCTGAGCGAGTACCAGGGCCAGGACCTTAGCTCTTTCCAATAGGGCGGATCCTCTCCTTCCCGGAGAGACTGGGGTTTAAGGGAAGCCAGGCCTGGGGCCGCGGAGCCTTCTTGCTTCCAAATCACGAGAGCCCTCATGGCAGCACCTAATTAGCCAGGTGTTCTGCATAAATTTGCTCTTTAAATCTGAATGATTAAACTCCGTGGACACACCATAAAGGCAAGTTTGATTTTAAAGTACTACTCGAGAAAGTATCAAACAGGTTTCTTTAACTTTGTATTAAATACATGTATATCTTCTCTCTACATATGTATAGTTATCAATACTATAAAATATCTATCTATCTATATCTATCTATCTACATATATATATATCATCAATATATCTTCAGGATGCATATATTGAACTTCAGATCTGAAGCTCTCTAAATTTTCACAAATAGCTCACCTATACAATCGGCATCCACAGCAAGAAAAAGAACATTCTACCTCCCAGGAAGTCTCCTCGTTTCCCAAGAAGTCAATGGCCCTGAACTCGCCTAATTTCTGATACCATAAATTTGTCAAGCAGGGGTCATGTGGTGTTTTTAATTGAACCATAACAATAAGGTGCACAGATCTTAAGCGTTCAGTTCAATGAGTTTTAACAATTGCATACACTAAGGTGATCACCATTCAAAACGAGATACAGACCAGCTCTGTCCAGTAGCAATATAATGAGAGCCACATATGTCGTTTCAAATTTTCCAGTACCCACATTAGGAAAAGTAAAAAGAAACAGATGACAATAATTTTAATACTGTTTTTAGCCCAGGGCACTTAAAATTATCATTTGTTAGAAATGTTTGTTGTTTAAGCCAAAAAAATGATCATTTCAACACATAGTTAAGATTAAAATTATAAGAAGAAATGTTACCGTTTTTTGTAGTAAGTCTTCAAAACTTGATGCGTATTTTTATACTTACGGCACAACTCAATTCAGATGCTTTTTAACAGTTAACGTGAAACAACGTCCTACCAAAACAATAGAGTCATGTTTAAGGGAAAAATATTTTGTACTGCTTCGGTTTTTAAGTTTAATTAGAATTAAAAAAAATTAAAAATTTGGTCCCTCATTGCCACAATTTAAGTCACATGTCATGTGGCCACACTGAACAGTGAAAATTAGAACATTTCCAGCAGCCCAGAAAGTTCCCTCTTCCTCCTTCCCAGTCAGCTGCCCCTCCTTCACACCCGCACAACCACTTTCTGATACCTGTCACCATAGATTGTGTCATTTGTCCTTGGGTGTCATATAAATGTGATTATACAGATATATTGTTTTACATCCTGCTTATTTTGCTCAGTATAATTGTTTTCAGGACTCATCCAATACCACCAAACACAGCCAGAATCTGGCACACTGACATCACCAAACGCTGACGCCGGTGTGGAGCAGCAGGAATGCGCGTCACCGCTGGTGAGAACGCAGAGTGGTACAGACAGTCTGAAAGACAGTGCGGTAGTTATTTATAAAACGAAGCATAACACTTTCCGTACGATCCAGCAATTGAGCTTCTTTACATTTACCCAAGAGAGCTGAAAATTTATGTCCTCACAAAACCTACACATGCCATAACTGCCAACACTTGAAACAATCAAGATGGCCTTCAGTAGATGATGGTTAAATAAACTGTGGTCCATCCAGACAATGGAATATCAAGCCATGAAAAGATGTGGGGGAACCTTAAATGCTTATTACAGAGTGAAAAGGCTACATACTGTGTGATTCCACCTATGTGACATTCTGGGAAAGGCAGAACTGTAGAGACAATAAACAGATCAGGGGTTAGGTGGGTCGGGATGAAGAGGCAGGTCACAGAGGATTCTTGGGGCGTGATACTGGGATGATGGATGCATGTCTTCATCCAGTGGTCCAAACCCACAGAACGTGCAACACTGAGAATGAGCCTTAAGGTAAATTTTGGACCTTGAGTGATTATGATGTGTCAGCGTAGGTTTTTCTTTGGTAAAAAACGTACCATTCTGGCAAATGATGTTGATAATGGCGGAGGCTGTACCTGGGGGGCAGGGGGTGTATAGGAACTCTCTGTACCTTTTTTTCTCAGTTTTATTGTAAACCTAAAACTGCTCTTTAAAAAATGAATTCATAATGTATTTTTTTTTTTTACACCTACAGCACCTGGTCTTCCTAGGTGGTCTCCCATACAAGTACTAACCAGGCCCGACCCTGCTTAGCTTCTGAGATCAGATGGGATAGGGTTCGTTAGGGTAGCATGGCCGTAGTAAAAAATGAATTCATTAATTTAAAAAGAATCGTCTGCGTTGTATGTGTCAGTGGTTTGGTATTTTTTATTGCTGTATAGTATTCCATTGCATAAATACTCCACTCTTTATTTATTTTCCCACTGATGCACATTTTGGCCATTTTCAGTTTGGAGCTATTATGAATAAGGCCGCTATACACACTCTTGTACAAGTCGTTTCAAAAACATGTTTTCACGTCTCTTGGATAAAAACCAAAGAGGAATTGCCGAGTCACGTGGGAGGCACCTGTCTAACTACAAGAAACGATTCTCCGAAGGACGTGCACAGCAGCCTTTGAGAGTTCCGCTTTCTCTACGTCTTTGCCAACATTCGATATGGTTAATCTTTTTAATCTTAGCCTTTCTATCCACTGTGGTTATAATTTGTATTTCTTTAGTGGCTAAAGATGTGGAGAACCTTTATATATTTATTGCCCGTTCTTAGATCTCCTTTTCTGAGGGGCTTGATCGAGTCTTTTGTTCATTTTTAAAATCGGTTGCTGTCTCTTTCTTGGTAATTTGTAGGCGTTCTCTGCATGTTCTGGATATAAATCCTCTGTCGGATGCACGCGCTGCCAAATTTTTTTTCCAGTCTGTCACTTATCTTAATGATGTCTTTCGATGAGCATTTTCTTAACACTGTCTTGTGATGCACAGAAACTTTTAATTTTGGCAAAGTCCAATTTATCCAATTTTTAATTTTGTGGTAAGTGCTTTTTGTGTCCTGACCAGAAAATCTTTGTCGAGCTTATAAGATTTTCTCCTGTTTCCTTTTAGAATCAAAGTTATCAAACTATGGCTCTCAGTCCAGATCCAGCCCACCTCCTGTGTTTGTACGGCTTATGAACTAAGAGTGATTTTACATTTTTTAAATGGCTGGGGGCGGGACAGGGAATCGAAAGCATGCAAAAACTATATGAGACTCAGATTTCAATATGCATAAATAAAGTTTTATTGGGACACAGCCTCATCCATTCATTAGGTGCTGTCTGTGGCCGCTCTTACATTATGGAGGCAGAGCTGCATCAGAGATCGGGTAGTCCGCAAAGCCTAAAATATTTAATATTTGGCTCTTTATAAAAAAAGAATTTGCTGACCCTTATTCTAGAAGCTTCCGTGATTCCGGGTTTTACGTTTGGGTCTATGATCCAGCTTGAATTAAGTTTTGTGTTGGAATGAGATAGAGGTCAAGTGTCCTTAATTTTTTTTTCAATGATTATTTGAATTACGTGGCTGATTGGGAGACACACACGTGACATGGGTGCAGCCGTGTTTCTGGAATGTGGCGAAAAGCCCCTCCTTTCTCCCCTCGCCGAGAAACTGTGCGCCCCCTCCCTGCCCGGGTCCAGCCAAGGACCAGAGCAGACCGTCTCCCCTCAGCCTCTTGAAGGCCGAAGCAATGGCAGCCTCAGAAATGGCAGTTTTCAACCCTTGTGGATTTTCCCAGATTACATAAAACGTGCCGAGTCTGGGTTTTATGTTAAAATCACAGTCCTCTGTTCGCAATCAGCCTCTCCTGATTCCCTGAGCCAGCGTGCCTCCCCTGATAGGAATCTCGGCGACGCTCCCCCGCACAATGGCCCTCTCCAGCTCAGGGCTGGTGCATCCATCAGGCACCTAGTCCTCCAGTCACAGAGCCCTTTATCACGCAGCGCGATCTGCCTCTCTAGCCACAGGAAGATGAAATGGAAGCCT
>NW_011888871.1:806170-807879 GCF_000151845.1 Pteropus vampyrus | reverse complement strand
CCTCCCTGCCCGGGTCCAGCCGAGGACCAGAGCAGACCGTCTCCCCTCAGCCTCTTGAAGGCCGAAGCAATGGCAGCCTCAGAAATGGCAGTTTTCAACCCTTGTGGATTTTCCCAGATTACATAAAACGTGCCGAGTCTGGGTTTTATGTTAAAATCACAGTCCTCTGTTCGCAATCAGCCTCTCTTGATTCCCTGAGCCAGCGTGCCTCCCCTGATAGGGATCTCGGCGGCGCTCCCCGCACAATGGCCCCCTCCAGCTCAGGGCTGGTGCATCCATCAGGCACCTAGTCCTCCAGTCACAGAGCCCTTTATCACGCAGCGCGATCTGCCTCTCTAGCCACAGGAAGATGAAATGGAAGCCTTGCAAAAGCAAATAATTAGTTTGCGTCTATTTGTAGCTGGTCAGAGTTGGGTGGCTCTAAGAATAGAGTTCGTAAAGTCACTCTCCCTAACAATCAAGCAGAACTCCGTGCCTGCCTGCCTGTCCTTTGCGAGTTCCTTGGCTGTCAGGGGCCGCCTTCCCTTAAAGTGCTTGTTACGCAAAGCATTCTGAGATGCAGTTCAACTTCAGCCTGTGGGGCAGGGCCTCAGATGGATTTATTAACCAAATATTTCCTTGCCTCTTTTGTATTCTGTACTCTATCTTCTTCTTGTTATCTTTTATGCGAACAGGACTGGGGGTTCTCGTGCCTGTGCGAATCTTGTTTCCAATAGAAATCTCTCACGCACACGCACACGCACATGCACACGCTCACACAGACACGTGCGCACACGCACGCTCCTTTGCCGGTCTCCGCCTCCCAGTCCATGGAGATTTCAATCATGTCCTTGTAACGACACTCTGCATACATGTCACACGTTTCATCTTAGGTGCGAAGGGTTTCACCAGCCACAGTATTATTTCCTTCCTCTGGCAAGTGGAAAAACTGAGGCCGAAAGACGCTGCGACATTCAGTGCCACCGAGCACCTCCCGCCTGGCGGGGCTTGCTCTGAAGCCCGTTCGGACGGGTGATGAAGCATCCGCCCCTCACTGGTGTCACGCAGCGTGTCGGGCCCTGCTCCCAGCACCTTTCACATATGAGCAAAATTAACTCTCAACACCACTTGCGTCCCGTGTTTCAGATGGGAAAGAAAGTGAGGCGTGGACAGGCTAAGAAAGTGGCCCGGGGTCACAAAGCTGGTGGGGGGGGAACCCCAGGGGAGCAGTGAAGGCCACACTGGGGTGGGTACACCTCGCACAACTGATGACGCTGTTGGTAGAGATTTGTCCCCCTGGGAGACGGGCACAGTGACGAGCGCGCGCGCCTCGCGGGCCAGGGCTGGAGAAGGCGGGAGAGTCGGGACGTCGCGGCTCCCAGGAGCTTGACCAGCCTTTCTAAGGACTTCTCCGCGAGGCGGAGGGGGAGTGAAGAGCAGGCTCTTACTGGAAGCTTAGAAGTCAAACCCACACTGAGGGACCCTTGGCCTAGACGCGAGTGTGTGGCCAGCGACATCGCTGGCCACTTGTGAGCAAAGGGCGTCGGAGGCGGACGCCGTGGGGCGAGACAGCTGTAAAGCTGGTGGCATCTCTCCTCCACTTTAGAACAAGTGCGCCCTTTCACGGGCCCCGCCTGAGTCCGTGTGCGAAGCGGAATGCAGCCCACGAGCTCCCCCGCCTGAGACCGCCCTCCAGGGATGTTCCGTGAGGCCGAGCGGAATCACGAGCT
>NW_011888871.1:797922-805025 GCF_000151845.1 Pteropus vampyrus | reverse complement strand
CTGCCTCGTAGGCTGGCCTCTACGTGGCTCGGGCTTCCTCACCACATGGCAGCTGAGTTCCAAGGGGGAGCTACTGACATAGGGGTCTGCAGGGCGAGCGTCCTATGGGACCGGGCGAGAGCCACGTGGAGTCTGACCTGGCTTTGGCGTCTCGCGACATTGCTCCTGCCATACTCTGTTGGCTTCGAGTCAGGCACTACGGCCCACCCAGACTCAAGGGGAAAGGCGTTAGACTCTGTGTCGTGATGGAGAAGTGGCAAGAAGCCAGGCCACACAGGACCCTGTGGGCGATGGAAGGGGCGTGGGCCCTGTGCTGGGCGTAGCGCTAGGACATTGTGGGGTTTTCCATGGGGAGCAAAGTGACAGATCTGCATGTTAGGGAGCCCACAGGCCGCAGTGGGGGAGATGCATGGGGGCATCTGAGGGCAGGTAGACTGGGAGGCGGTGGCTGCAGGAATTTAGGGGAGAGACGACCGGTGGTTTGGACCAGGGGAGGAGGGTGGGATGGAGAGAAGTAGACATGGATTGGGATGTACTTTAGAGGGGAGCTCTCAGGACTCCTGATTCATTGAGTTGCGGTTGCAGAGGTGAGGGAAGGAGGAAGAAAGGGTGGGTCCTGCATTTCGAGCTTGAGCACTCTGCCCCCGCCCCCCCACACACACACATAGCATGCGAGGAACAGGCACAGAGTGGCTTCTTAAGCGATAGCATCGTGGAAGAGGCACCTCCTTAACAGCTTCTGAAAATGCAAACCAACCAAGGGCCCCACTGCTCAGAACTCTTGGCGAGTCTACTCTGCCCTCCCGCTAAAGAAGAGTAATCAGTGTTCTGAGCCCGGCCTATCGGAACGTCCCCACGGTCCCTCTGACGCCCTCCAGCCCCCGCCTCCAGCTCCAGCCCACACCTCTAGCTCCTCGGAATGACAGAGACAGAGAGCCCAGAAGTGTCTCCCTTTCTGAAATCTGCGCCTTCGCCCAGCTGCTCAGCTTGTCCTCCTTCACGCCTCCAGTCACCTCCTCAGCACTTTTCGGGACTCAGTTGGGAAGCCCCTCCTCCAGCCCTGGGGTACCGAGCCCACCTCACCACACGCGACGGTGCTGATCAGCCAGCCCCTCTGAGCTTGAGCCGTCAGCGTGACCTCCTCGCCTCTCCTCCCCGCCGTGTGCCTGAGTCCCAGGCTGCGGCAGACGCGCAGTGAGGGTTGGGAGGGCTGACTCCACAGTCAGTCCTGGGAGTGGAGAGGACACGGGGGACCAGGAGACGCGGGGCAGTGGGGCCAGAGGGTGGAGGACACCTGATGTATCTAAGTCACCTGGCTTCTGCAGGAGACCATTAGCTATGCACCTAACAGTCAAGCAGCTACACATCTACATTCCAAAACGTCAAGAATTGCAAGTTCCTCAGGGGCCACTAGGCCGTGGTAGGTCTCTGGCTGACGTCTGACCGTGGCTTGACTTGAAAGTCAAGAGTGCATAAACTTCCCATTTCTATTAACAGCTCAGAAGGAATCAAGAAACACAGAAGTCAAAACTCAGGATTAGAACATGAGCATCCATAGTTGCTGAAAATAGAACCCGAGCTATTTAATTTCAACGACTCTTGAAAAACAAGAAAACCCTAAGACAGGAGGAAGATACACGTGGCTTTCTCCAGCCCACCCTTCCAGCAATGAGACGAAGCAGTCACGTGGGAATGTGGTCTTCGGAGTAGCATTGGCTGGCCTTGGTTTTCCTGTTTACACCTCAAATTCATCACTAATAAACTGGGAGCAGTGTTGCTTTAGGATTCGGTGAGGTATATGCTCAATTACAAGGACACCCAACAAATGTTACTCCCCTTCTTTGGTGCATTTAATAAAAAATTAGAACATGTACGCACCCAACATTAGAGCAGCTAACTATGTAGAGAAAATACTAAGAGACCAGAAGGAAGAAATAGGCGGCCATCAGCAACAGTAGGGAGTTCAGGCCCATGTTCAACAACGATCAGTCGTCCAGAATATTAATAAGAAAGACCTTGGACGGAAATAACACATTCGGTCTGATGAACTTAATGGATTTTTACAGAACAGTCCATCCAAAAGCAGCAGAATATCTATTCTTCTCAATCGCACATGAAACATTCTCCAAGATCATATGTTAGGCCACAAAATGAGTCTTAATACATTTAAGAAGATTGGAACCATATCAATAACCTTTTCAAACCACAATAGTATGAAACTGTAAATCGATTATGAGAAGAAAACTGGAAAATTCACAGATATGTGGAGATTAAACAACATGCTCCTGAACAACCAGCAGTTCAAAGAAAAGTCAAAAACTATATTGAGACAAATGAAAATGGAAATACAATGTACCAAAACATATGGAATGCAGCCAAAGCCGTTCTAAGAGGGAAGTTCATTGCGATAAATGTCTGCATTAAGAAATTTTCGAACATAGAATTAGCCGCCCTTCGTATGTTGTTGTTCTATCCCCAGTGGGCTTAGAGCAGCCGCAGGGACAGCAGCTTCATTTTTCTGCACGCCAACAATACCCCGCCATAGGACACGAGTGCGTTAATAAGTGTGTCTAGTACGCAGACCCTTACCTACCCACCCGCCCCAGCAGCACTGTGGGACGCATTCTTGACGGCAAGTCCTAGCTGCTTACCAGACTGCCAGTAAACACTGCCGCCTTTTAAGTTTCCCTTTTGTTGGGGGAGAAAGTGCAGATCTAAGAGTCAGGATTGCGGGCACGGGGTGGAAGATGGCTCCATCTGGTGTGTTTTCGTGTGAGGCTGGTAATGCTTTTTCCTCTCATTAGAGCATTGTTCCTTGTGTGTGTGTGTGTGTGTGTGTGTGTGTGTGTGTGTGCGCGCGTGTGCGCGCGCATGCGCGCGCTAATGTTGCTTTTTATTTCATGAAACTCAAATTATTGCAAACATCAATTTCAGGAACATGTTAGAAAGACGTTAAGACAAAAAGGCAACGAGAAATACAAAACGCACACACAAATACTAATCAGAAATTGAAGTGATTCGGAGAAAGATTAAAATGTTCTTTGACCGATGGAGATATTAAGAAACCATACACCCCAAAATAAAAATATGAACTAAAAGCAAAGAGTACATATCTGCTTTTTACTCTTGAATGGTGCACCATTCGAGCGGCATTAAATTTTAAGACCTAGTTCAACTTGTATTTCTTCAGGCTACGTGGAAACTTGGTAGATTATTTTTTCCTAATTAAAATAATAATAAAACTGACTTGGGGAAAAAATAAAATAAAACAAGCTCGAAGAGGCCTGAACATAACTGTTGTCAGTTTTACCGTTACAAATAGAATTAGTCCAAACACTTAAGTGGCTTCCACGAGCCTTCGCCTGCACAATCTCTGTGCAGAATGTTATTAAGTATAATTCATCCTCCTCTAATTTATTAGATTATGTCTGCACGCTGCACACTTATTTTAACAAAGAGGTTTTTAAACAAATATAAGTAAATGCAGATTTAATTTATTTCAACAGGCCAAGAATTCTCAAGAAAATCAATTTTCATTTGCACAGATATTCTGGAAGCCTGGCACCCCCGTCATTACACTGCCGTCCCCTCTCCGCTGGCTTTCCCATGACGGATAGCTTCATTTCTCTGCCACGATGCTATTACTTACAGAAAGATATGTTTAAGGAGTGTTAAAGGTCTAATTTAAACTGACAGAAGTCCCCAAAACCTGTGTGAAGGCTTTAACTTACTCGGGCGCATGGGAACCATTGGGAAAAGAGCGCGTTGCCCGTGGTGATGGCGCGTGTTCGTCTTTATCTGCAGCCCCCGTGTCGTTAATTTTTGGAAGACCTGTAGTGCTGTGTGCATGGAAGAAGGGGCGATTCTCTCTCTTCTCTCCGAAGCTGTGCTTCTCAGAACCAGGGTGCACGCGAGTGCCCACGGCCAAGGTTCTGAAGTGGAGAGGTCTCGGGTCTCAGGTCTCGGGTCTCGGGTCCTGACTGCTCCAGTTCATCCTGTTTTTCTAACCTCACAACCAAACATAAATTGGGCATCTTTTCTGTCCTCTGCCTAAAACCCTTCTAATGGTGTTCCATGTTCTTTGCCATCTCCCGGCCGTAACTCACACGTGCGCTAGCGCCCGCCGGCACCGCTCTCGAGAGCCAGACGCGCACACCTCTTTCCAGCTCCGAATTCGGGTTCATCTTGGTCGCATGAAATCAGCTGTGATGTGAGTATTTGCACCATGGAAATTGGCAGACGGTACAAATCTGAATTTTCAATCCTTGTCCTGATAATTCTGACAGCGTAGGCGCCATGTGGCTCTCACCTGAGCATGTTTTGTCCCTTCTCTGGGATAAAGTTCTTTCTCCTTGAGAAGGGATTTCCGCATTCCCGGCGGGTCCTGGGGGCCCCGCTCTGCGCCCCCAGCTCGCACCGTGACCCCGGTCAGTCGGTCCGACTCCCGGGCATCTGCTTCGAGGCCCCCTTCGCCCCTCCCGCCTGCGCACTCTCGCACGCCAATTCTCGACTGAAAGAGAGGATTCTGGTACTGGGGAGCCAGTTCTAGATCGGACCTGGCACCCCACCTCTGAGCCCCAGCTGCAGCCTCGTTGGAGGACCTGGTCCCCTCACTGTCCCAGCCCTTGCCCTGAGCCTGCACCTCTGTTCCGGTACCCTCTGGGCTCTAAGAATGTCCTGCCTGAGTGGAGCATCTTCGTTTCCTTGAGAGCTTCTGGCCACGCCAGATAGCTGCCAATGTGACAGGGTGGAGCTTTGGGTCCGGTGGGGTTGGCGCAACCTCTGGAGGGCGCAGAGACGGAGGTCAGCCCCCTGGGGAGTCAGCTGTGCCCGCGCGATGGAGCCCTAATGAGAACTCTGGACCCCGAGGCTCAGGGGACTTCCCTGGTTAGCACTGCACGTTGTCACACACCGTTGCTGGGTGGAGTCAGCACTGGCCATTCCTCCCCTGGGAGGGGACAGTTGGAAGCTCCATGTGGGGAGCCCTCCTGGACTCTGCTCCCCGCACCTCTGCCCTTGGCAGGGTATCCTCCGAGTCCACAGCTGTGAGTATGGCTGCTGTCGCTGAGCTCTGCGAGTCCTAGGAGATGACCCCACTCAAGGGTGATCTTGGGGACCCTTCCGTACACTTCCTGTTGGCGTCGGAAGTGCGGGTAGTCATGTTGACTGCCGCCTAACTCACAAACCCCCAGGGTTCCACGGTCCCCAAGCCTTGGCATGCTGGCTGGGACATTGCACACCCCCCCATGAGACTCCCCGGTGCCGATGGCTGCACCCTCAAGAGGGGTTCCCGATTTGTGTCCCTGCCCTCCTTGCCCTGCGTCGCTGGTCCAGGCCTGTCCCTGTTTCACTGCACCTGGGCGGCCTCCCCAACACCTGCAGCTGCAGCTGGGTCTCTCCCCTGCCCCCACGCACACGGCAGCCCTCTAGGTGGCTGCCCTGCAAGGCCAGCCCACCCCCTTCTCTCAACCCGTAGGGTCCCTGAACGGGCCTCGAGGATGCCACCTCCCCTCCCCTCAAAGTTTAGCGCCGTCCTGGGGCCCATGAGCCAGAGGCACTTGTCAATTCGGGGAGATCCCACTGAGAGATTTTTCTCTGGATTCTCTGGTTCTGCTGACGTGGCCCCCCGGGTGCGTTTATCTGGTCCAAGACCGAGTCTTTCATTTTCCTTTTTCACGGAACAAGTGTTTCCTGTGTTTTCAGCCTCTGTGGGCTCCCAGCATGAGCAGCGCCCCTTTATCTTGTCATTACTGCGTTCTCCGCGCCGGTCCTCGGTGGAGACACTCGGATCGCACGGCTTCCTCCGTGCAGAGGGCGTGAAGGCGTCTGCAGCGGCGGCCGCGACATTTCAAATGTGGTGGCCTCCTCCTCCGTGTCTGTCACCGCCACCTGCCCCGCGGCCTCCACTTGCTGACTTTACACTAAAACGAAGCCGAGGTTTCCCTAATGGGGGCCCCCAGTCGAGGCTCTGTCACAGAGTCTGTTAGAAATTAAGTCGGCGGAATGCTCTTCAGACCTTGGCCGCGGAGCCGGCGTGTCGCCCGAGCTCACGCGCGTTAGTTCCCTAACGCGTCCGCGCAGTCCCTCTCCGTTTGCAAACTAGGAAAACGGGCGCAGGTCTCAGCAGCCGCATCCCAGCGCCACACCTCGTCGCTGCGGTGGTCCCCCTGCCAGGCTTCCGGACCTTTCTCCGTGTCACTTCGTGTTTGGTCATGCCCCTCTGTCCCTCAGCTACATAAAAAAATGCCGCCTCATTTTATAAAAGAACTTCACCTAGTCACCCATCTCGTGCAAAGTGGAATAGGGCTTCGAGTCTCTGCAGAGTGAACGAAGCTTTTTTAACAAGTGCTCCTGGGGACGCCATCTGAATGCATCTCCGGCCACCGAAATGATGCATAGAGTTCGAGAGTCTTCACTGAGCGGGTCACCGGGCTCAGTGACACCGGGTAGTGACTAATGTCTTGGTCCACATGGCCCGGCCATGGAGCCCTGCCTTTCCAACTCGGACTGGCTCACGGGTGAGTTAGCAGCTCCAGAGCCTGTCTCGTCACCCGTAGAGGGGGGACAGCCACAAGCCTCCCTTCCGGCCCAGAGGTAGCACCAGCAAGGCAGCGTCCCTGCCACCCTGCTGGCCGTCCTGCTCTCTCTGGTTCGGTGTCTGAGGCCTCCGTGTGTCTGAAGGGTGTGGTGTAAATCACAGCAGCGTCTGATTAAAAACCTCCACCTGCAGCTGAACTGCTCGCCCTGCCTTGGCCACACGTGATCCTCGCCTGTGGGAAAGCTCAGGGTGCTGTCGCTCAGGGTGCTGTCAGAGAGACCGCTGCAGCGCCGGTCCCCAGTGCCAGGCGGCAGGTGAGGGACGCGTGCGCCCGGATCGGAACACCGAAATCATCAGCAAAAGCCAAGGGGAGAAGTCAAAACTCCGTGCACGCTAAATGAATTGATTTTCATAAAATTAACATTATGCCGCATAATAACGTTTCCCAATATAAGGTCTTTTCGTATTAATATTTATAACGTTATAAGGATTAAATCATACCTTTGTGATTATATTCATCTTCTTTTAACCTTATTCTGTTTCAAAGATAAGAGCTGGTTGTGGG
>NW_011888871.1:797240-797602 GCF_000151845.1 Pteropus vampyrus | reverse complement strand
CGACATCAAGTGTCGCTGAACTGGGAGATAAGCACCTGCCCGCTGGACACGGGGCTCCCTGGCGGGAGGCGGGAGCCGGGAGCCAGTGTGTGCGGCGGGTCGGGCGGCATCCTGCAGCAGCCCTGCCAGGGCGTGCACGCCGAGCCTTGTGCGCAGAACCGACGGCGAGCCCAGCGGGCGGTGCAGGAGGTGGGACCCGCAGCCGCGTCCGGGGCCGCGCAGCCCGGGGGGCGCAGAGGGAGCCCTGTCCTCCTTCCCTTCACAGCAGCAGATGTGTTTAAAGCGTCACTTTTTCTCGTGCTTAACCAGTATTTTAGGTCTGGCTTCGTTCTGAACGTTTGAGTTTGTCATTTGAGCTGAGT
>NW_011888871.1:791507-794305 GCF_000151845.1 Pteropus vampyrus | reverse complement strand
TACTGCTTTAAAAAAAAGCAAGAACTGCCGCGTTTCGGTCCCTCAGTGCTGTGACAGTTTGGCCCTCTGATGGGCGGTACACAGCAGAGGCCCCCGAGGGACACCGGGAAGCCGGTTTCCAACAAGGACTCACTCGCCGGCGTGGGGGACTTAGGAAACGGCCCCCTGGTGGGCTGAGACCATGCGCTGCCCCAAATCGGGCCTGCCCCGGACACCGAGGGGGCTCGGGATGGAGGTGGGGACACCACTGTGTCCCCCCGGCTGCGTTCCGGAACCCCTCTCCAGCGGCTTTACAGCCCTAGCCACGCATGTCCTGGCTAAGGCATCAAGCATCGGACTTGGGGGTGACACCCTGGCCTTAGAAGACCTTCATGGTAAACAGCCCACGCCGAGTCTTGTCCACATGTTACAGCAGGTAGAGGCAGCCCCGGCAGGCCGGGTGGCACGGAGCTGGCCTCGGTCTCACCTCCTATCAGTGGAATCCCTCCCGCTCCATCGGATCCATCGTTCCTGCTTCTGGTCACCCAAACCCATCGCCGATGCCAGCAGCTCCTGCCGGTGGCTCCTGTGTGCCAGCACTGAGCTCAGGCGCATTATCTTGTTTCCATGTCGGCAGCAACCCAGCGCGGTGGCCTCCGTCGCCCTATTGTACAGAGAGAGGCTGAGGCCGAGCCATCTGCCAAGCTCGAACCCTATGTGCCTGCGGTCCTCTCGAAAATGTCCCCGCGAAAAGGAGAGGACCCAGGGAGGGGGCCGCAGGGCCCGAGAGGGGTGGGTCACGCGTGCTTCGCATCCGCCTCGGGAGCTGTCGCTCTCCCAGGCCTCCGACTGTCTTTCTGCAGAGCCCGGGGGCGACAGGCCGGGGAGGCAGGACCAGGGGTCCGTGGTGAATGAGGCCGCGTGGCCCGCCGGCTCCGCAGGAACCCCTGGCAGTCCCGGGGCGCTGACGGCACCCACTAATCGCCTGTTTCTTTTCATTTCTAGCTGTCGCTCCACGACAAATATTTCGCACGTCGGAGGCAGCTGGCCCTGCTCCGGGGCCCGGGGCCCAGGCGGGCCGCCTCGCCGCTGCTCCCGGGGCCAGGCACAGCTGCAACTACGCAGAAATGCCCCTGAAGACCCCAGAGTGTTTTCTTGGCATCTCAGCCCCAAATGGCAGGTCAAGCTAGGGGGCCCTGACGGGGAAGAGATGCTCCTCACCCCCGCAGCCTCCCATTCCCGGCCCGGCACCGGAAAGGGAACGTTATGCAGTAAATTCTTCCTAGCACGTCAGCAGCACGTGACCACGGCACTTTCCCCCACCGGCACCGCCAGGACCTGGGACGCAGGGCTCCTGCGCTTCTGGCAAAACCTGCAGCCGAAGCACACGCCTGATGGCACGAAGGCCGGAGGGCTCCGCGGAGGGGAAGGGCTGGTCCCAGCGGCTCTTCCCAGGCGAGCGAAAGGGTCTCTATCACCCAGGGTGACCCGGGCTGTCGCCGGCTGGGCTTTAATGCCACCTCATTAGGGTTGAGGGCTGAGTTCTCTATCCAGTTAAGGAAAATCCACCTACTGGGGTGTGCTTAAGTCACAAGTAGAACAGGCATCTCCTGCCACCCAGTTAGGCGTCGCCCTAACAGCCCCGTGCTGCTTCCCCGGGTGTAGAATGCGGGTGTCCCCTCAAGCAGGAAGAAACCACCATTGCAATCGAAGACATCCCGACTTTTCTCGGGGAGAGAGGCAGCCTCGGCTAATGAGAACAAGCAGCCGTGTTTCCCAGACACCAAATGAAAACTGACACTCTTCAGCTCGGCAAAATACAAAACAAAGACCACGCCTGAGTCTCAGGACGCCTGCTTCGCAGCCTCCGGGCACAGCTGTCATTTTGGACTAAACTCGGCCGAGGAGGAGCAAGTGCCGGCGGCTCGTTGAGGCAGATAGAGCCGTGCTTCCCCGAGCTAACAGTGGCTTGTTCCCTGTCTGGGCCTTTTGCGGGTGTGACACTGAGTTCCTTGGGAGAAGGCCCCATCGTCACGGTTAAATTAATAAAGGAGGTGAAATCGTCCACTTTCCCTGGCCTGACGCCCCATCTCAAAATATTAAGTCTGTTGCTTCTCATATACATGGTCGGCATCTCTGTGCTTTGGAAGGACAAAATAGTGAATATTCTCTCTCTTCTCTGGCCATCAGCCGAGGCCATGAGGGAGAGAGCGTCATAATCTCCCCTCTTGACGGTGGAAAGCCCTCCCGAGGGTATTATCCAAGTCCGACACCGACTCGCCAGTGCTTCTGGCTCGGTTGGTCTTTTAGTTGTTTCAAAAAGGGCCTTTGACGTGTCCTGGTGTGACCTGTGTCCTCCCTCTGCTGGCCTGCAGGTCAGCAGCCAGTATCCTAGGCTCGCGTCTGTGACTCTGAGCCTGTTCACATTTTTAAAACTGAAAGTGAGCTAAACTGACAGCAGTTGGAACTATGTGGGCCTGATGGCGGAGTCCAAAAAAAATAAATACCACCGAAAACAAGAAGACGCAAAGGGAAAAATATCAGTCAATTCACCGTGTTTCTGTTTCGGTTTGTTTTTCGTAATTTTGGATCCGTGAGATGCCAAGACCGGACTGGACCGATTTCCTCTGTGGCTTGCAGAATGCCCTGGGCACACGGGTGTCACACACGGATTTCTCTGTCTACTCGTATCAGACCTGAGCTGCAAGTTCTTTTCTTCTGGGGAACCCTTCACTTAGAATCAGGCGTGGGGTGACTTTCCACCAGGGGCCCCCATTCTGAGCCCCAATTTGTCTGTGCCCCAAGGACTCAAAGTGCTC
>NW_011888871.1:787566-790617 GCF_000151845.1 Pteropus vampyrus | reverse complement strand
CATTACCGGCCCGAAAATTGCTATTCTTGTCTTGATTACTGGGTCTTTTCAGCCTCAGAATTAGTTTTCAGGGTACGGAGTAGTTTCTACCAACTCCATCCTTTTTCAGAAGGGTCTTATTTACCAGAGTTAATTTTGCTCACATTGCAACGTGCTTGAAAATAAGTATGAATCTTGTTTATTTTCGTTTGCCGCGTTCCACCCGCAAGTAGCAATTGGAACTAAATTACAAGTGTTCAGAGAACGTGCTCGCATATTTCAGCGCTGTCGAGAAACATCCAGCCGGACAAAGCCGGGTTCGAACAAAGCTATAAACCAAACCATTGTTAGCTTTAGGGTCCCCTAGAGAGTGAGGCCATTGGTGCCGCCACGGGCCTGGTGGGGGGCGGGGGAGCGGGCGTTTGTTTTCGTTGCATAAGCCGGTCACAGTTTTACCATCTGCCTGTCTCTCGCATCCCTGGCAGGCAGGCAGGCTGGGGGTAGCTTCGACTTAATGGTTCCTAGCCCATTAGAAATGCAACCCTTCGTATTTCCTTGGAAATAAATCTCCGCTTATTTCCAAGGCCACCCAGGAGAGAAGGGGTCTGCCAAGGAAGGGCTTGGTGCTTTCCCAACAAGGTCGGTCTCCATTTCTTCTCAGAAAGCTGGAGAGCTCCGTGCCTGGGGAGGGGCGGGAAATCAGCCAGCCGGTCTCGACGTCTTGATGGTGGGCTTGCCACAGGCTGGGGGAGCCACCAGGCGAGGTCCCTGCCCCCATGAGGCCTGCAGTCTAGTGTCGCATGTGGCCACAGAGCCACACACCACAACCAGTGCAGGAAGCGCCTTGGGGGAGAGATAGGGGTCTCCAAGGACCCATCACAGGGATTCCCCATTAGGCCGGGGGCCCAGACAAGGGCTTTCTGAGGAAGCGACATTTCAGTAGGGGCCAGAAATCTCAACTCTAGCAGCCCGGGTTGGCATTTTTCTGTTGGATGCAAACCAGGCTTTGCCACCAGCTTCGTCACCTGACACGTGCAGGCCTGGGCACGCCACAATCCTTAACACCGTACTCGTGGAGGTTTTGTGAATTGATTCTGCTCTTTCCATTGGACTTCCCGTCAGGGAACCGTATCTTCATTTCTGATCGATAGCTGCTTGGCAGGGCCCCTTGACCGTTGCTAAGCGTCTCTGTCCCCTTTAAGCACCTGAAATTACTCAGACTCGAAGTTGAGATTCAGCATCTCCCATCGAGAAGCGGGCCTATTCCCTCCCGTAGAAGTGGGGCTGGTCCCGTGAGTGGCTTTGGCCAATGGGACGCACAGAAGTGCGCTTGTCGGGAACCCCGGGCCTCAAGAGACCTGCGCACTGACGTGCTCCGCCTCCTCCTCCGTCTCTCGCTTCCTCCCTCCCCTGCTGTCCCGGGAAGACGAGCCGGGCTCCCTGCCGGGGTGCGAGAGACCGCAAGGAGCACAGCCGCGTTGCCGCTCGTCCCAGCCAAGCCACTGAGGACCGTGGACAGCCAAGCCCCGATACAGGTGAGCAAGGATCAGCAGGGCCACCCAGCCCACCTGCAGACGCCTGCGCGATACCAGATGGTCGGCTGTGTATCGGTCTGCCGGGCTGACTTACATGTTTGTTTCTCACAGTCCTGGAGGCTGGAGTCTGATCCAGGTGTAGACAGGGCTGATTCCTCCCAGGCCTCTCTCCTTGGCATGTAGATGGCCATCTTCTCCCTGTGTCCTCACGTGGTCGTCCCTCTGGGTGTCTATGTCCTAATCCCTTCTTACGAGGACACCAGTCATGTTGAATTGGGGCCCCCATTTGACCTCATTTTATCATAAATCCTTCTTTAAAAGCCTCGTCTCCAAACGCAGTCACATTCTGAGGTCCTGGGGGTTAGGACCTTAACATGTGCATTTGTGGGGCCACAGTTCAGCCCGAAGCAGGATGTTCTGCTTCACGGCATTATGGTGGCATTTAATAACGGATGCCGTTAGTAGGTGCCAGGCACTGCGTTTGCACTGGGGTTGTAAACAAACGCTAGACAGGACTCGTGCCCTGCCCAGGAGCTGAAGGTCTGTGGGTTTTTCTTCCTATGTCACCCATACCCAGGGCCAACCGCGTACATATCCGCACACACATCCCAGCCTGGAACCGCCCACCCCCAGCTGGCTGACTCATGCTCTGTGTTTGCCAAACAGACTCTAAGAAACACAGTGGGGAAGAAAAAACATTTTACTCCCCTCGTATCTTAATATTCAGTCAAATAATAAGCTGCCCCAGGCAATAGCTTGTTCTGTTTTAATTAACTTGCCTTTTAATGGATTTCAACGTTCATTACCAAACACCAACGCACCTTTGTGAGCATCTGTGAAGTCGGCGCTCATACCACGTGGTGCCCTGGGACACGTGGGACCTCTGGTCGTGGGAAGAAAGTGTGTGGCTCACGTCGGTGCTTAATTTGTGGTTCGATCCTACGATGGCGCGTTGGGGTGAGGGCTGCAGGAAGGAGAGGAGAGGCATGGGGCGTAGGGAGCCCCGGTTCAGCCTCCGGAGTGGCGTGCGGAGCACCGTGTCCGCGGCTCGGTTATGTGGTGTAAAGCAGGGGTCCCCAACCCTTGGACCAACGACTGGTCCCAGTCAATGTCCTGGGAGGAACCGGGCCACACAGCAGCAGGTGAGCGGCGGGCGAGCAAGCAAAGCTTCATCTGCGTTCGCAGCCGCTCCCAGCGCCAGCATCGCCGCCTCAGCTCCGCCTCAGGTCCTCAGGTGTTTGATGCTCATAGGAGCCCCGGTCCCTGGTGCCACAAAGGTTGGGGACCGCTGGAGAGGATAAGACGCGCGTCACGCTGGTGATGCTGTGTGACGTACTCGGCTGCTGCTTGCGAGAGTGAGGCACCAGTGGTGGCAGAGACGCCGTTGCCCAAATCAGGGTGACGCTGGGGGGCTCCTCCAGGACCGGCCAGGCCTCCTGGGGAAGGCCAGACCGGCACTCACACAGTAGGGGCAGACGCGGACATGCCACCCCGCCCAGAAATGCTGCTGCCTGCGGCCACATGGCAGGAGGTCAGT
>NW_011888871.1:784285-786666 GCF_000151845.1 Pteropus vampyrus | reverse complement strand
TCTGTAGGTTTGGACTTGCCAGCCCCGCGGTAGGTAGGCAGGTGGGTAGATAGGCAGATAGGTAAGCAGATGGATAGATGTGTATGATCACATCTACAGCTGACCCTGGCCCTATGTGGGAATTAGAGGTGCCGACCACCGGCACAGTTGAAAATGACTTAAATTTTAAAAATTTAAGTCAGCTCTCTGCATCTCCATTTTCCCAAGCGCGGATCAAAAATACAGTTGACTGTATATGTATCTAGACACGGTGGAAGATATGGCTGTAGATACATAGGTTCCATACACGGTCTTATGTATATCAATAGATCACATACATAGCTACATGTATCGCTATAGATTACATACACGGCTATCTGTATAGAATCTCCGTAGATTATACACATAGTTACATGTATCTATACGTATCTCTGCATCTATACGAAACCTCTGCATGAGGTTAGCTAGGGCTGTGCCGTCGAATGCACTGGAACCTGAACACTGCTCGCTCGCTTGGCTGGTAGTCGGTGCTGGCTGCTGCCTGGGGCTCCTCTGTGTGACCCCGCGTGTGACTTGGGCTGTCTCACGGCATGGCACCTGGGTTCCGAGAGGGAGCCTTTCTTAAGTGGAAACTGCAATTGCCTTCAGGTTCAGCGCTGGACTCTACGTGGTGTCGCCTCCGTGGCCTCTGCAGGTCAGGGCCTGGCATGGGGCCAGGCTGGACCGCGTGTGAGGACGCTGCTCGGGGCATGAAGAGCAGGAGGCGCTGCCGAGTGCAGAAGGGGCAGGGTCGTCTCTGGAAACTAAAAAAAATTCAGATTTAGAATTTTAAAAAACATCATTTAGCCCCAATTAATCATTGGCTGGCCAAATCTGGCCCACAGCCTGCACGTTTGATATTTGTGGTCGAGCACCCTGATTTTCCCAGAGGAGGTCCCCAAGATCTGGTGGGGGATAGAGATGGGAGGAACTTTGTTTTGATTGAGGTGAAATTCCCATAATATAGATCATTTTAAAGTGAACAGATTCAGTGGCCGTTGGCTCGTTCACGACATTGTGCAGCCATCACCTATAATTCCAAGCATTATTATCACCGCAGAAGGAAACCCCACACCCATGAAGCTGTCACCCTCCGTTCCTCCCTCCCCCGCCCCCCGGCACCCACCAATCTGCTTTCTGTCTCCGTGGATTTACCTAGTCTGAATAGTTCCCGTCAACGGAATCATACCATATGTATGACTTTCCGTTTCTGGTTTCCCCCACGTAGCGTCATGTTTTCGAGGCTCACGCACAGTGCGGCGCGTGTCAGCACTTCCTTTCGTGGCTGAGTTGTATTCCATCCTATGGACGCGCCACAGTTGACCCAGCCGTCCATCGGTGGACGTTTTGGTCCTTCCCGTCTCTTGGCTGCTGTGAGCGGTGCTGCTGTGGACATTCACGTATGAGCGTTTGAGTACAGAGGTTGAGTTTTGAGGCCGTGCAGGCGGTTAGAAGCAGATCTGAAACAGCAATGCGGGTTCTCAGGCTTCCAGTCTAGCACGTACTCCTAGACCGCGGCAGAGTCAGATGCAGCCAAGATGTAGGATGGCGCTGGGCGGTTCGCCTGCTCCTGGCTCCTTCCGAGGCGACTTTAACGGTGAATCAGAACCAGAAAATCACTGCTGAGTCAGATCCTTCCCAGCCATTCAGACGAGTCTAATATCATGCAAATAAAGCCACCTGGCCATGCAGATTCAGTTTCTCTCTCTCTCCCCCCCCCCCCCCCCCCAAGACGAGCCATGAAACAGCACCAAGCATTTGAGATACTTGGGAGCAGTTCCCAGAAGACTCCCCTCAACGAAGCCCCTCCGCGCCGCTCCTTAGGGCTCCAGTGGTAAACGATGCTGCTGAGAAAATAGCATTGTGGCCAGAACAGAAAAAAACGTTTCCAGCTTTAAAACCTCTGCATTTCCCGAGCCCCTGGAACTGTCTCTGTCACTGTATTTCGAAGGAAACGTTTCGCCCCCAGAGGCCCAAGCCGGTTGCAGACTTTAAGTTATGGCTTTGGGTCTCGCTACGAGTTGTTATGCAAAATTAATTATCTTGGTCATTTGAATGTTTTCCCCAAAACATAATATAATCTCATTATAGTCTACTCCATACCACAGTGAATCTCGAGCCAAATTCCATTTAGGAAATTGAAGGTAATTTAGAGTTATATGATTTGCAAAAACAAAACAGAAAAAAGATGAAGCCCCTTTCTCTGCTCATTTGGTCTGTCTCTATAATGTGGAAGTGACATTCATTTGGTTGGGAAAGCGTGTAGGGGCTGGGGCCGCCGAAGCGGCAGTTGAGAATTTTTTGAGTAAGTTACCTAAAAATAGACTGTTCGTAAGAATTCTGGGGTCCAGACTGCAGAGGGC
>NW_011888871.1:781040-783120 GCF_000151845.1 Pteropus vampyrus | reverse complement strand
CTCGGGCCCGTAGGGGACCAAGGGGCACAGGGGCGGTCCCGTCTCAGAGCCAGCCCACCTGGGGCACGAGGAGCTGGGGGACGCATTCGCTGGCTCCCGTCAGTCGTTGGTTGAAGGCTGTTCCTGGGGCTCCGCTCTCTGTCCCAGGTGTGAACCAGGCGGTGGCAGCAGCCGGAGAGGGTGCCTGGAAGGGGTCAAGCAGCCAGCGGCGGGTCGGCGTGTGGAAATGCAGGGCACCGGGCAGCCCTCGGCGGCGTCTGAATGGAAAACGCGAAGGTGAAGCCCCCGCCGCGGGCGCAGAGGCTGAGCCCGCATCGCGGCCTTCCTCAGTCATTGACTCCGGAGCCGCACATAGGGCTGAGTTCCAGCCCCAGCCCCAGAGTCACCTGCGCCGGCCGAACTGGCCCTGGTGGAGCGTCCGCGTCGCGCAAACGCACATCCGCCTTCTCGCATCCTGCGCCATCGTTCTCTTCGGCGTTAGTTTCCTGGGGCCGCCGGGACACGCGGCCACACGTGGGGTGGCTTGAAACGACAGGAATGTATCCCCCCAGCTCCGAGGTGGGAACCCCGGGGAAGGGTGTCGTGAGGATCGGCCGCCTCCCCGCCCCTTCCCCGGTCCGCAGCGCCCAGCGCTCCTTGGCTGGTGGACGTGCCACTCCGAGCTCTGCCCGCATCCTCCGGTGGCCTTCCCGGCGGCGTGTCCCTCCACAGTCTCTCCTCTCCTTGTGGGGACACCATTACTTAGGCTCCATCGCATCTCATGACGCATAGATAATACACCTGCAAAGGCCCTATCTCCACATAAGCCCGTGGGTTTCGGATGGCCATGAATTCGGGGGGAAACACTGTTCCCCCACTGCGCGCACTCGCCAGTCTGCCCTTTTACAAATAAGGGACCGAGGTTGCCCAGGACCCCAAGCCGCGGGGGGAGGGCGGGGTTCCAGGCCCGGTTTCCAGGACACGGAAGCGCTGAGCATCCCCCGGGCCCACTGCATGGGGTCTGAGGGGCTATTCGAAGCCTCTGAGAAGGCGCCCAGCAGAAGTGGCTCGAGGCCAGCCAGGCGCAACTCAGGCTCCACGCTTGTTGTGTTACTGAAATGAATTTTCCCAAAGGACCCCAAAAGGACCTCCAAAAAGCCAAAGTACCAGGCTCTAGTCGCAAGTAGTGCGTTTCTCTTGCATATCAACCTGACGGAGACTTTGGCACTGGGAAACAGGGAGGGTAGAACTGGTCTGGCCAAGATCAGTGGTCCAGTTTGTGCTTCTGTCTGCTGTTGTTGTCCTTGGCGTCAGAACGACCCTCGGCCACAATCACTTTCATATTTTATTGCCTTTTAACCTGGTTCTCAAAAGTTTCAAGTACACTGGAGCATCTTTTCTTCTTAATGGCGTGTCCTCCCGAAATTTATTTTTAGAAACAAATGAGTAAATGAAAGAAACCAAACCCATCTTGATCCCAGTAACTCTGAACCAAACAAATCAGGTCGTCTTTTGAGTTTCTTTGCAGCTTCCAAGGTCTGAAAGGGTCTTGTGAGTCATTAACTCGTTGGCTCTTGTAGAAGTATTTGTGCGGAGCCATCAGGTGGCACAGACTGCGAGGGAGGCTGGGATTCTCCACGAGCACAGCCTCCGACCCGGACGGCCCATCTCCTCTTCATAGGGAGGCACAGGCAGGACTCAGGCTCGGGGCTGCCAGTTCACCGTGGCCCGGTTCTCAATCCCTACACAATACTTTTCCACCCTTATTCTCGTCTTTAGTCAAAAACGGAAAACAAAACACAGGGTCAGAACGTCAAAATCTAAGAGGAAAATCTGGGTCCCAGAGTAACAAATTAGTCATACCCCGAAAAGTGGTTTCTCCAAATAGAATTGACCATTTCTTGTCTATATTGTATCATCGTAGCCCCGGTACAAGGAGAAAACACACTGCAATTCTGAGACTAACTTCCCAGAGTTTGGTCAGATTTCACAGGTTAAGACTGTCCTCACCTCAGACACCAGCCGCAAGCTCGGAAGGCCCCAGGCCACCTGCACTTCTGACCATCTGGCTCGACCCACGGCCCCTGCTCAGGGCTGACAG
>NW_011888871.1:772265-779900 GCF_000151845.1 Pteropus vampyrus | reverse complement strand
TGCGGGCTCCCTTTGGCCATGTGGGTCTGCGTTCGTGTGCCCAAGGGGTGTTTTCCTGACTCTGGGGGAGCTGGTGTGTAAGCACCGCCTGCCCCGCAGGTGCGGGCTGAGGCCACTACTCCGGTCGTCCCCGGGGGCCGCGGGGGCGCGGAGCTCACCCCGCATCCCGTGCGCAGGGCCTTCCCCTCCCGGCGTCATTTCCCCTCAGCCCTCGGTGTGTCCCGGGGTCGCCTCCCAAGTAAACCACCCACACGGATGTCCTCGTCTCGGTGTCCACTTCGGGGAGGCCCAGAGCAGGACGCGAAGTGCCCGGGAGGTTGACTGACACCCCGTGTGGTGGGCTCGCACAGGGCGGCACGGGAAGTATCAGGAGCAGTCGGAACCCCTGGATCAGTAGATTCGGAGGGGAGGTCGCCCCAGGAGAGGGTGTGGCCCCGGAGGGAGGGAGCAGGTGGCTGAGCTCCGGGCGGGAGGAAGGCGCACCCCCTGGGGAGGAGGAAAAGAAGCGGGAGGGTCGGCCGGGCTGGCCGGTGTTGCCCAGCACGGGAGCGGCCAGGCTGGCCAGCGTCGCCCGGCACGGGAGCACGGAGGTCTCTGAGCTCCTAACTCCTCATTCGCAGTGCGATGCACTCAGTCCTCGAGGTCGGTGGCCCCGGCTCTGCGTGGCTCTGTCCTGGAGGGAGGTGGGGCTAGCGTGGCCCCGACCCCGTCCGGCAGGCAACGTGGACTCCAGCGCGGAACCACGTCTCCCCCTCTTCTTTGCTGTCATTCCTGTCACTCGTATCACTTCGGGCTCGAACCTTTGTTGTCACCAGAGCGGCACTTTACATCCGTAAACCGTATTTCATCTGACCCTCGTCTGACCCTCGCCAAAGGCTGGAGGATTTAAAGGAGCAACGCAGAGCTGCGCGTGGCTCCGCCCTGGTGTCAAAGGCCCGCGTGGGGCGGGGAGGGAAGGGCCACCCCCTCGCCGTGGTGTCCTCGGCAAACCCGCGCGGGAGGAACCGCCGGCCCCATCTCACAGACACGGGAAAGCGCTCGCTGCCAGTGCGCTTACTGGGTTCTCAGTTCAAGGTCGTGTGCCCCCGACGTCCCATTCCCAAAGGGCTTCCCACGCAGACTGCGAGGTCACCTGCCCGTGGAACACACTGACGCACGGGACGGCTGTGTCTCCCCTCCGCCATCCTGCCTGACGAGTCGACGTCGCTTTGAATAAGCCCTCTAATCGCCCTGAAAAGCACAATTGTATCGCACCGAGTGTCAACAGACTTCATTTCCTTCAGGAAAATACTTTAAACGTGTAATTTCGTAACTCTTTTTGCACGATGTCGCATGTTAAGAATTGTGGGAACTTTAAAATATGGAGGTGTCAAAATACTGAATTGTGAAAGTTGCTAAGAGTGGATCTCAAGCTCTTCACAAGGGGAAAAACTTGCAGCTGTGACGTGCGGAATGTTCACGAAAATTATTGTGATGGTTTCACAGTGTAGACATAAATCACGATGTCGTATGGCTTAAACGTGTCGATAATGTCCCGATACAACCACGGGGAGAAGCACTTCAGTGAGGTGCTCCGAGGGTGAATGTGTCTGTGCTGTGAGGGCATCACAGGACAGAACGAAACAAAGAAGTAAGACCGATTCTTAGCCCACAGACTGCGGGAAACAGACCACAGGTTGCGTCGGGTCTGGGCCTGGGCTTTGCTGACCCCGACTCCTGTAGACGAGGAATTGTCAGGAAGAAAATGGAAGCGGCCCAGGCCTCCCCGGTTTCTTGAGAGACCCTCTCAGGCTGCTGCCTTTTGCCTTTTACTCTGTCTTGGGTTGGAGACCCCAGAAGCAGATCCTGAAACGATCAGAGGGTAAGTCATTTTAGGGGTGGCCTCAGACTCGCAGTAGGGGGCGGAGGGGTGAGCAGGAAGAGGGAGGCGGTGAGTAAGGGGTGTCTCGTGACCCAGTGCCCTGGCGGAGGGGCAGCTGGAGCTGGTCCCGCGGGGACCTCCGGGAGACAGGTGGAACACACCTGCGAGTCACCCTGATGGGCAGGTGAGTGTCTCGGGGTAATTGTTCCCCGGCCCCACCAGCTTTCCACTGACAGCTGCTCCTGGTGTGGGCCTGATGAGCCAGAGGATCTCGGTGATGGCGGCTGCAGCCTGGGGCTTGGGAGCCGGAGCGGGAGGCCTGGGGCTGGAGCGGGACCCTGGCAGCGTCTGCAGGAGTGTGTCCTTCCTCATTCAAACAGCTCTCCTTTCTTCCTAGAAATAGCCGATCTCAGTGAGTGGGCTCATGCAAGGAAACCATACTCTCCATTGCCCCCTAATTCGTGTGAGAAATGAAACACATTTGAAAATATATTTTTGACACGCTGACGATGTGAGCCCCTGGAGCATTGGGATGATGTAAACAGGCTTTTTCTCGCCCTTCTTATTCATAATGCTTTTTCCAAAAGCTCAGTAACAAAACCACGTTTGCAAAACTTTCCACTCTGAGGTGGGCAGCAAAAGGGGAAGGTGGCGGAGGTGGTGGCAGGTCGGGGCGCACTGTTACCCCTCATTGCAGAAAAGAAACTGAAAGCAAGCCGCCATGGGCTCAAGGTCACAGGTGCGTAGCAGAAGAACCGTGTCATCCTCACGTGACTGCTCATCCAGGGCTGTGCGGACTCACCACCACAGCCCACACTGCACTGTCGTCCTGTGCCTTCCGACCGCGGGCCCCCGAAGGCAGAGAGTGCCACTCAGTGTGTCCCCAAACCACCTCCGTGCACTCCGCAGCACGTGCCAAGAGTCATCCGTGCACAGGGCGGGGAGGAGGCAGAAATGGCGACACACAGCCATGCCCGTGGGTGGGCGAGTGTGCACATCAGAGAGAGGTTGCTGTCAAAGCAGGGTTCCGGGAATGCCAGAAAAGCGGGGTGGGCATGGGCGCCGCAAAGACGGGGTGGTGGCAGCAGGCCGCCATGTCGCCTGCAGGGAATTTGAGGCCAAGTGGAAGTCATTCTGCTTCTGTTATGGCAGACTAGCGATTCTCCACGATGCCTGCGATAAACTTGTCCCTGAACAATGCCATTGCTTGGTCTAGGTCTCAAACAATTGCTGTGGTTACTATTGGGTTTTAGTAACAGGTATGTGAGCCTCAGGTCGGCACATTTTTATTACTCGAACGTTAATAAATGTTGTATTCAGTTCTGCAGTCCATCCCCAACACACACCAACTCAGCTACACAACATGCTCCTGTAAATAGCAAGTTCCCCTGGAGACGAGACGAGGGTTCTTGTCTTGGCGCTTCTACTTTACGGTCTGGCCAAAGCAATCAGACAAGAAAAAGAGATTAAAGGCATCCAGATTGGAAAAAAAGAAAATTACCTCTACTTGCAGGTGAAAATCTTGTACAAGGAAAAGCCCAAGGAATCCACTAAAATAAACATTCTTAAAACTATTAAGTTCAGCAAGATTGAGAGATTCAAAGTCAATATACACAAACCAGTTGTGCTTCTGTACAGTAGCAATGAGCAGCCTGAAAACAAAGTCAAAAAGACAGTTCATTTACAACAGCATCAAAAAAAAAAAAAAAATACCTCGGAGTAAATTTCATGAAAGCGGTGAGACTTATACGCTGAAAACTACAAAACAACACTGGAAGAAATGAATGAAGATCTAAACGAATGGGAGGACATCCCATGTTCGTACTCCTTGAACCGATCTAGAGATTTCACCGCAATTCTTATTTAAATCTCCTCTGGCTTTTTTGCAGAAATTGACAAGGTGACCCAAAAATTCATACAGAAATTCAAGGGGTCCAGAATAGCCAAGACAATCTTGAAAATGAAGATCAAAGTTGAAGAACTCACACCTCCCGATTTTAAAACAACTACGAAGCTGCCGCGATCAAGATAATGTGCTACCAGCAGGAAGACAGACATACAGAGAGTGGGGAAAATTGAGAGTCCAAAAATAAACCCTTATTTATGGTCAACCGATTTTCAACAAAAGGGCCAAGACAGTTCAATGAGGAAAGAATAGTGTTTTCAGTTATGGTTCTGAGACAAATAGGTATCCCCATGCCCAAAACCGAATTCGGACCCCAACTTCACACCATAAACAAATATTACACCAAAGCAGATTGTAGACCAAAGTGCAAGGGCTAAAATTATAATGCTCGTAGAAGAAAACACGGGAGTAAATATTTGCGGCCTTGGTTTAATCGGTGATTTCTTAGGGTATTCACCAAATGCACAAGGGACAAAAGAAAAAACAGATTCTCGAAATTTTTGTGCTGCAAACAATACCATCAGAAAAGTAAAAGGACAACCCACAGAATGGGAGAAAATATTTACAGATCGTAAATCTGATAAGGAACTTGTATTCCGTTATATAAAGAACTCTTACAATTCAATAATAATAAGACGACCGCATTTTAAAAGTGGGCAAAGGCTTTGAATAGACATTTCTCCAAAGAGGACAAACGAATGGCCAAATAAACACATAAAGAGATCCTCAATGTCAAAACCACAATGAGATGCCACTTCACACCCATTAATTAAAAAAAAAAACAGACAGTGGCAAGTGTCAGCAAAGAAATAAAAAAAACGGACCCCTCGTACGCTGCTGGTAGGCATATAAAATGGTGCAGCTGCTTTGAAAAACACTTTGGCAGTTCCTCGGAGTGTTAAACATAGAGTCGCCATATGACCCAGAAATTCCACTCTTATGTATCTGCCCAAGAGAAATAAAAACATATGTCCTCACGAAAACTTGTACATGAATGTTCAAAGCCTTATTCGTAACACTCAAAACGTGAAAGCAATCCAAATGTCCGTCAACTGCTAAAAAGTGAAACAAAATGTTGTATATTTATAGAAAGGAATAATATTGATATATACCGCAACAAGGACTAACCAAAAAAAAAACATTTGCCAAGTGAAAGATACAAAAGTCATAATGTACGATTACATTTACGGGAAATGTTTAGAATAAACACGACCACAGAAACAGAGTAGATGAGCGGGGGCCAGAGGTGGGGAGGGATTTGGGGATGCGGGGGGCAGGGGGAATGCAGAATGATTGGCAGTGGGAGCCAGGTTTGTTTGAGGGTGATGAAAACGTTTTTAAATCAGGTTATGGTGTGATCACGCAACCCTGTAGATACACTAAAAACCGTTGAATCATACACTTTAAATAGCGGAACTTTATGATACGTAGCTTACATCTCAATAAAGCTATTTAAAACAAAAAACTAAGGACTCAGAATCGTTTGAGCTCATTCCAAGCTGCTTCTTGCCTCCAACCCCTGGGGCACTTTGCACTGCTGTCTTTAAAGGCGGATGCCAAGAACAAAAACAGCACAGTGATTACAGAAAATAAAACAGCTCGAATTACCTCGTTTCTGCCATTCTTGTGACCGTTTGGGAGTTTTATTTATGTTTAAATTTTAAAACAGTGAAACAGGGCAAATCGTATGCTGTAATATTTTTGTTTGTTAAGTACAAATTTTAGCTCACTTGTGAAATATTTTCCTGACTTTGAATACTGTCTTTAAGATTGAAATTTAATTTTTTTCTAACTGGTCACGGTTTTCAAAACCAAGAAACAAATAACAATGATTACTGACTATTATATAATTATTACTGAAAATTTGAAACGCAGAGGAGACGGTTAGAAATAATCTGCTCCAGGTGTCACACAGGCTGGGACGTAGGGACACAGTCCTTTAAGAAACTCAAAGGTCGGAAGCACAAATGTCCCGAACACTCCGCGCATGGTCACGTTTGAAGTAGATAACGACGCACTTCATTTTATAGAATGCGAAATATTCGCAGGCTTGAGCTAAAAGGATTAAATAATTGCATAGTCAGAAACGCGTATACTTCTAAATAGTCGTGACACATCTGTCACACTTTACGTGTCGACGTTCATAAAGTGACAGGTGCTTGTCGCATGGGTCACGGGGGTCTTGCCTCCTTGTCGGCTGGAGTGAGTGGTCTGCTGAAGGCCATGCCCAGCGAACTCTGGGGGAACAGACCGAAGCTCATGATGTACATACTGAGAGATGCCTCATAAAAACCCAGACTATAAAGTGGTTTGAGCACCACTGGTGTGTAGACGCCTGTGTTTAAAGTGGCTAATTCCATAAGCTACAACATTCGTATTTTTAATGAGCCCTAACGTCCCCGCTCAAACATTGTGTGCTAAAAACAGACATAACATAACTCAGAGCCATTAGTGTTGCTTGGGTTTTTCCAGTTGCTTCCTCTAGAAGCCCAGGGAGGGGGGGAAGCAGTCGGCAGGCACGGCGATTGACGAGCAGAGCTAAATATTTCCCATTTTTAAACAAGAGAAGCAAAAGCAGACATCGGGCCGCTCTTACATGCCGTGCGAAGAAGAGTGAACTTGGAGGTGATGGAGCACCTTTCGGGCCTCAGGTAACCCAGAGCGTTTTAAAGCCTAATCAGTTACCTGCTGGCGTCACAGTTCCCGGAGACAGACAAAGCATCCATCATGTGCTCGCTGCAACAGCGCACACAGATCTCTGGTCGTCACTGCGTTTATCCATTATTTATAGAGAGCCCCGAGTGCACGCGCCACACTAAAGCGGATGCGACGAGCCAGTTCCCCCGGCGGTGGCGAGCCGGGAGAGAGAATGGTCACGTTTCGGAAGCTGGCGTCTATCCCCGTGCAAGGGGGAAACGGACAGAGCGCGGCCGCCCGCAGCGGATGGGCTAGTTCTGCGTTTTCCCGCATCTGCCCGCCGCACGGGACAGGGCCTGCACGGCCCCTCCGGGCCGGCTCCAGGCTCAGACCCGAAAGCCCGAAGTTCGCCGCCGCCGCCGCCCGAGCAGGAGCCGGCCGCTACTTTGCAAGCTTCGTGCGAACGCCTCCCCGTCGGCGCTGCGGGGGCGTGGGCTTCGAGGTGAGCCGGATAGACAGCCGTCGCCATGAGTCACCACGCCAGCGACTGAACACGGTGAACGTGCGTCACCAGCCCACGGACGGGTGCGTCTCCTGGATCGAAGCCGTGCTCTGCAACATTTTCTTTTCTAAAACAAGTTAAGGGTCATTTAAGGTGTTCAGCGTATGGGAAAGTACGTGGACCTTTCAATGGGTGGTTTTTTACCAGTGTGGGGAAATGTAGACACATCGATGCCTTTCTAGAATCATCTCCACGTAGGGACACGGCATGGAAAGAATCTGAAATTAAGAGGAATGAGCTCGAAGGGGCAGAGAGAGCAATAACAGCATAAAAGTATAAAGTACGTAAAACATAATTAAGGGCCTGGAAGGTTCTGTTTTGCTCTCGATGCTATTTTGGTGGGTACTGATATACACAATGGCAGTGAGGTGTGACGTCTGGGGAAAAAGCAATATATTAATTCTCAGATCAATAGTTTGCGAAATGCCTTTTTCCTGTCCCAAGCGTGTGACTGTTCCACTGATAAGGAATGATTTTCTTGGAGCCGAAGGCAGCCAACCCGGGGTGAGATTGCTCTCTGAGGGGAGGGAGGGGGAAAAGGGGGGGCCGTCTAAGAGACAGAGCCGCATCCCCCCCCGTCCCCACTGTCACCCCACTTGGCTCGCGGTGCAGCACAGGTGCCTGATGCAGGCTTGGCTCTGGGTGACACCAGCCTCTGATCTCCTGCCA
>NW_011888871.1:768677-772215 GCF_000151845.1 Pteropus vampyrus | reverse complement strand
ATGCCTTTCTAGAATCATCTCCACGTAGGGACACGGCATGGAAAGAATCTGAAATTAAGAGGAATGAGCTCGAAGGGGCAGAGAGAGCAATAACAGCATAAAAGTATAAAGTACGTAAAACATAATTAAGGGCCTGGAAGGTTCTGTTTTGCTCTCGATGCTATTTTGGTGGGTACTGATATACACAATGGCAGTGAGGTGTGACGTCTGGGGAAAAAGCAATATATTAATTCTCAGATCAATAGTTTGCGAAATGCCTTTTTCCTGTCCCAAGCGTGTGACTGTTCCACTGATAAGGAATGATTTTCTTGGAGCCGAAGGCAGCCAACCCGGGGTGAGATTGCTCTCTGAGGGGAGGGAGGGGGAAAAGGGGGGGCCGTCTAAGAGACAGAGCCGCATCCCCCCCCGTCCCCACTGTCACCCCACTTGGCTCGCGGTGCAGCACAGGTGCCTGATGCAGGCTTGGCTCTGGGTGACACCAGCCTCTGATCTCCTGCCAGAGTCAGGCGACTCTTAAGCCGCTGGCTTATAGCTACAGTTTTTCAAGGGGAGGAGAACTGTGGTCAGGAGCAATGGTGGACCATAGCGAGACCTACTGGGGAGCAACAGCGGGAATGGGGGCGCAGAGACAGCTGGCACTTTCGGGCCTGGAACTGAAGCTCTGCAGCTATGACATGGGTCCCCGCCATTTTCATCCTTTTCAGTTCTAAGATGCCAGCTCAGGGCCACCCGTCTTGAGAGAAGCTGTATTCCACGCACCTCCTCCAGGCAGCCCTCCGTCACTGCCTGGCCGGAACGCAGCTGGTGCCTCTAGGCGAGCTCCCCCTGGCCCGGTCCTCGCGGCAGACCCCAGTGGGGTGACCGCCTCGTCCAGCTCTTCCCCATCCACCCTCCCGCTCGCCCACCTTCCTTCCTGAAAGCGGCCCCTCCCCGCGTCAGACGCGTGTCCCCGTCTTGGAGTCTGCCTCTCGTCATCAGCCCTGTTCAGGTGGCAGGAGACACGCAGGCATCTGTGCACGAGCTTGCTGGAGCTCCGGGGACAGACGCCCTTCCCTTCCTGGGCACCCCACGCTGAGGATGGTGGGTGTCCCGGAGCTCTCCCCGTGGTGGCACCAGGGACGTAGACAGCAGATCCTGAGGGAGCCTGACGTGAGTTCTGGGGGCCCCCAGAACCTGCATGCCGCCGCAAGAACACTTCCCAGCCAGCCTTAACGTCCCGATGACGTGGACCGTGAGTGACGGCCTGTGTGGCACGCGAGATGTCCCCACAGCAGAGGCTGCAGGTGGCCTTCCTGCCCGGTAACACTGGCAGAGTCTCCCCCAAGCCGGGCGAGCAGACCAGGGGGCTACAGGAGCGGGAAGTCACCCAGGAGTTCCAGCCGGGTGCGCGGCAGCCAGGCCAGGCCACGAAGATGTCCTGGACGCCCGAGGAGCCAGGCAGAGGTCGGGGGCAGGACCCCAGTCGTCCCCGTGGCTCTCTAGGACCTGCGGGCCCCTCTGTCCTTCCGTGGCCTCAGACCCACCCTGGGGGGAAGGCACAGGAGAGACGAAACATATTTATTCCAGAACCCCTGACGGGACCGCTAAGCTCCCGGATCGGGCCACGTTTTAAAGCAGACAGAGCTGAGAGTTTGCTCCGTCCTGTTAACGCGGCGGGCGGGGCGGGAGGAAGACCAGGTGACCCCCAGATAAAGCAGAGGTTTTCTCGCTCACGCGGGGTGGTGTGAGCGACCCTGTGACCCCACGAGCCCGGAGCGTGGCGACTTGAGCGCAGGAGGACGCAGGAAGGAGACGGGGGGCTCTCCCGGGGTGTCTAGAAGCCCCGCACCCGTCCAGGCGGTGTCTTTATGACTAAAGAACTAGGCGGGGGCGGACATGGGCGTTTTCAGGGACAGGAGCACATCCCGCGCAGAGACAACACGCCCGTCTGGCCCGCTCACCCCCTTCCTAGTTCGGCTCCTTAGAAGTGGCCGTTTTGGACCAAAGGAGGCCTTCGCACGGATCTGGTGTAAAATGCAGCGAAATCCAGCCAGCGCGGCGGGGACTGGCCGTCCTCCCGGCGGCCGGGTCACACCGCCACGCTGGCCTGCTCCGGGCCGCCCGCGCGGTCGCGCCCTCCTCCGGGTGCTCGTGGACCCCTCGCCCTCGCTGTCTGCCCGCGTGTCTACAAAGAAAGATTTCTTCTGTACGCGGTGGGAGCGCGTTCTCGGGAACGCGCCCGGGAGGGACGTTTCCCACAGGCCCGCGAGCCTGAGAACGTCTCCGCTCGGCCGCGCGCAGAGCTCCGCGTTCAAAGCCGGTCTCCCCCGACCCCCCCAAGAATGTAGGGGCATCGCCCCACTCTGTCCCTGCTCCAGGATGCCCACTGTCCCCGGCGAGGACCCAGGCGCCCCCTGACCCTCGGCATCGGCACACATTTTTCCAGTCTAAGAGATTCCAGAACCTTCTTGTTACCCATCCCCTCTCTCCTTCCCTCCAGTTTGGCGAGGCCGTAGCTAGGAGCGAGCTCTCGTTCTTCATCGCGGTGGTCCCCTGGGGCCCTCCCATCATGGGGCATCGCGTCACTCTCTGGCTCTGACAAATACCATCACCATTTCATGACGAATTCCTCCTCCCATGTTCTCTCTTCCTTCCCCGGAATGATTTTTAAATGCTCTTGGTCTTTTTGAATGGATCATTTATGTCTCGACTTTTCTCTCACGCTTTTCATGTCTTTGTGGGTTTTATTTCATTTCGACTCGCCATCTTGGGAGACAGATAGATACGACAGACCTCTTTTTCCAGCCCCTCGTTGAATTTTATCCATTTGTTCTGTTATTTTGGTGATCACATTTAGAACTTCCGTGGACTGTTGCTTTACTCAGACAGTTCGTGGGTGTCATTTCTGCTCAGATCTCTCTGAAGAAACTCCTTAGAGGGTTTGTGGACCTGATGCGCATTGTCCCAGCGTATCCACCCACGGAGACAGCTGTTCCGTATCCATCCAAGTGACGCTCTTTCGAGCTGGTTTCTGCAGGTGAACTGGCGGGGCTCCCCAGGGGCAGGCACGGTGCCCGGGCAGGCCGCCTTTACTCCAGACAGGGGCCACATGACAGCTGCCCGGGGACCCGCGTCCTTCCGACATGGAACAGAAACCGAGCATCTAGAACTTTCATAGCATTTTGACATCGCCACGATAACCAGGCTCGAGTCTTGAGTGTCTTTTTTTAAAAATCCCATGTTCACAACTTCATTTTCATCATATTTTATAAAAGTACCCATCCGTAACAGATCGGAACTATTTTAGGTGGTGGATCTGGGGGATGTTTCAGGGCATTGCTTCAGAGGGCCTGGGCAGAGAGAGGTCTCTGCAGGCTGCACGTCTGAGAAATGTCCCATGAGGAGGAGTCTCCTTGGGCCACTGTCCCCATTCTCAGGCCCTCTCTGGCTGGGCCGAAGCCACCCGGGGCCCGGTTAGAGAGGACGGGGGGCGGGGCGGTCATTCCTGTCAGCCCTCCAGCTCCCCCATGCCGGCCCCCCAGCCCCCCCATGCCGGCCC
>NW_011888871.1:759038-768391 GCF_000151845.1 Pteropus vampyrus | reverse complement strand
CTTGCCTGCTTTCCTGGCACCTGTTAACTTGCCGCCCACTGTTCTTTGCTGTCATTTCAGGAGGAGGCAAAGGTCTGTCTGTCGTCCACTGTCTTGAACCAGAAGTCCTTGTTCAAAGACTTTTGAATCACCTCACTCTGGGGTCACAGAGGGATCGATGCCTGCCAGGTGGGTGCTTTCTCGGTGATGGTAACAGTCCGTAGTACATCAATACCGTCCCATAAAAATGTAATGTACACAGTTTTCTAGCAGCAATGTTTTTTTAAAAAGATGTGATTCACTTCAATATTTTATTTAACCCAACATATCATGAATAGTATCACTTCAACATTCAATCAATATCAAAATTGTGAGTGAGGTGTTTTGCATTCTTATTTACGAAGGGATCCAGAACAGGCCTCCCCAAGATGGGCCCCTTCGGCACATGAATTATTTTGAACTGAAGGCGGTCAAGATCCTGCAGGCTCATGAGAAACTTTTTTCTCCCCCTTAAAGAATTTAAATTAGGGGCCTCGCCAATAAAGAGTCATCACCAGAGAGAACTTTTTAGGACTCAACTATAGGGCAGTTCTAATCACTGAACGTCCGTCCTTGTCATTCTGCAGTGACCTTCTTCCTCCTGCAGCCTCAAGGTGTCTTCCCCTGTCCTTCGCTCCGAATGTCATCGGCACCTCGTTTGCCCTGCTGTCCTGCTCCGCTCGTGCACGTGGGTCTCTGACTCTCTCGTGATGTGAGGTTCCCGTATGGACATAGGTAGCTGAATCTGGTTATTCTCTCTTGTTACTCTGTCTCGTGTAGATGTAATTATTAGACCAGCCACTAGAACCTCAAGGTAGAGGACAGTTTTTGCCTCCCCCACACAGACAAACCATGTTTTCAAAATCTGGTGTGTCTTTTGTATGTACAGCACTTCGATTCGGACAGTAACTTCCGTTACCTACATTTAGATTTTGTGAAACTTACAGTTGAAAAGTAGATTAATATACAGACACTCTTCAACTTGGGGTGAGTTACGTCCCAATAAACTCATCAAACGTTGAAAATAGTATTAAGTCATAACACATCAGCACGCCTGACCGGCCGAACGTCGTAGCTTGGTCTAGCCTACCCGCCACCTGCTCAGAGCTTCTCCTTGGCCCGCAGTCGGGCAAAATCAGCATGATGAATGCACCATGCGGCATCGCGTTTGCCCTCGTGATCCTGGGGTGACTGGGAGCTGCCGCTCTCAGCATCACACCGAGTATCGCTCGCCTGGGAAAGGACCTGAATTCAAAATCTGAAGCACGGTTTCTACTAAATGCTATCATTTTTGCACCATCATAAAGTCGAAAAGTTGTGAGTCTAACCATCATAAGTTGGAGACCGGATAAAAATGGTTTCCGACAGCATGCCTTAAAAACAAAGTTTTCCAATAACAGAGTGAAATATCGATGTTTAGATTGAAATTGATTAAATGAAATTTAAAATTTGGTTCCTTATTCACACCAGTCTCGTGTCAAGCACTCCATAGCCAAGTGTGACTGCTGTCTGTCCTACTGGGCCACACAAGTCTGTATCTTCAGAGGGGCTGGTTACAAGGCACACGCAGTTGTCAAAACTCATTTCGTGATATAGTCAAAATCTGTATGTAAATTTTACCTCGCTAAATAAACCTCTCTATTTAATGATATGCACGAGGAAGTATCAAAAGGTGAAGTATAGTGATGTCTTCAACTTACTTTGAAAAGCATTTAGAAAAATAAGGATTGATGACCAGAGGGATAGATGGATACATATGTGATGAAAGCAAACATAGGAATGTTTATTGTAGAATAATAAACAATATATGGATGTTCACTGTATAATCCTTCTAACTTCCAAATATTTAAAAATTCTAATAAGGTGTCAGAGAGAAAAAGAGACACGTCTTCAATGAACTCTGCCTGCACGAGATCCCATCGCTCGATCTGAGAAACAGACCGTCGAGTGGGAGAAGCCAGACTCCCCAAGAGAACCTATGTATAGCTCTGTTTGTATAGTTTTTAAACTTTATGGGCAGGAGATCAGGCAAAACTGATCCACGCTGTGAGAGGTCAGAATGCGGCCTCTTTGGTGGCAAGAAGGGGGTGTGAGAGGGAGTTCCGGGGTTCAGAGCTCTATTTGATTTGCGTGTGGGTCTCGTGGGTGTGTCCGCTTCGTGCAAGTTCCTCAAGCATTTAGCAGAATTTGTGCACCTAACTGTAAGTACACCTCAGCCATCGGTTTCGCGGGTCACCCCTGCACGAGGGAAACCAGAGAGCGTCTGTGAAACCAGACACCTGACTTAACGGTTTCACCGAGCGCGAGGGCGATTCCTGCCTGGTCCCCGGCAAGTCACCGCGGACGGAGGACGTGCGTGCCGTGGGCCTTGGAATTTATTTCGTGAACTTGCTCTGCGGTTCTCGATTACGTTTCCGAACGTGCTTTGCAGAAAGCCAGCCTGTGTCTTCCTTGGCGCCTGGCCCACGTGCATTCGCTGCAGCCCCTCTCCTCAAAATCGCCAAGATTCCAGATTCCCGCGTGCTCGGCCCGCGGCGCCATTATTCATTTGTCTGTTTGCTTGGCTGTTTTGTAGAATGCCTTTCCCTCCACGAGCTCGAGAAACTTTTCTCGAACAGGAGGGTATGTCCTCTAGCTGACGGGAGGAGGGAGAGAAGAGAGTGGTAAACTGAGGCAGAGTATGACGAGAGGTGTAGGGCCGGGGGCTCGGTGGCGATTTGGCAGTGGGAAGACTAGCACCCGAGACTCTCTGGAGGTGCCGGTTCACCTGGATTTTTAAGTTCACGATTCAGAAGAACTCTCCAGACCTCGCCACCCACCCAGGGGCCCGCGGCCATAGCTTTTGGGGGTAACTTATTAAAACAACAACATCCAGAAATCACAGTTTCTCTCATAAGTGCAGGTCACCAGAACATTGAGGGCACGAGCACAGGAGCGTGTGCCGTGGGCGAAGAAGGTCCAGGTCGCCTCTGTCACGGTGAAGCATCCAGGAGGGGCGTAAGAAGCCCTTAGAGACGGGCTGACCCCAGGTCAACCCCGAGAAGCTTCCAGAACACAGGCTGAGGCAGGGAAGAGGCCTGGGCGTGCCCGAGGCTGCAGGATTGCTTCCCCTACTCTGTGGGACTCCCCAGGAGGGCGTCCCCTCCCCGGGGCCGCACCTGGGGGCTCCGGCAGGTTCTCAGAGCCCCGGCTGGCTGACGCCCCCAGGCAGGGGTCCAGCCTCCCCCGCCCCCCACGCCCGGGACAGGTGCCCTGGCCGCCGGGCCCCCCGGGGACTCCCCCACTGCCCACCCGGGTCCACACCCCCAGTCCCACGGCGCCCCCACCCCGGGGCCCGTCCCCGCCACCCCCCTCAGTACCCCCCCCAGGGCCTGGGACCCAAACTCCGCCCCTCCCTCTTCCTTATCTCTTTCTCTAACCTTTTGCATTTTTCAGTCTCATTTCCTGTCGGGTTTGCATTTCCCTCCCCCGCCCCTCTGAGCCTGTGACACACTTTCTCTCTTTTTCTCTCTCTTTTGCCTTCTCTGGCCTCCGGACTCCTGCCAGGAGGCGCAGCCCCCTCCCGGACGGCGCGGCGGTCCCGGGAGGAGGGAGGAAGCCGGCAGCCTGCGCGGAGGGGGCGCCCCGGGCCGGCGGAGCATGAGCGCCCCAGGTAGGCCGGGCGGACGCTGGGGTGGGGGGAGGCAGTCGGCGGGGGGGGGGGGGGGGGGGGGGCAGTCGGCGGGGGGGGGGGGGGAGCCGCGGCCGTGGGGGGAAGCGACTCAGGGCGGGGAGAAACGGGGTGTACGGGGTCCGGGCGTGGACGGGCGGTGGAGGGAGGTCGGGGTGTGCTGGGGGTGTACGGGAACGGCTGGGCCCACACCCCGCTCGCAGCACCTCGGCCCCCTCCCCGTTCTGTCTCCCCCTTCCCCTGCCAGGCCGTTCGCTTCCCCTGTGCACCCCCATACCCCTCCTCGTGTTTCCCTCGGATGGTCTGAGGGTCTCCGTCTGGCAAAGTCCCCCCACCCCGCAGAGAGGAAGGGGATGAGGGTCGGGCGCGGGGCGCCTCTTGTGCACCTGCCGCCAAGGGAGGAAAAGAATGTTCTCTTAACTCCTGAAAGGACAGGAAGTCCCCGTGCCACAGCCAGGCCTGACTCAGAGGCTCCTGGGAGGTGGCCCGGCGGGGGGGGACCAGAGACAGACGGGTGGCAGTGGCCTGCAGGGAGCCACCTGTGCGGCCCACCTGTCCCCCGCCTGTCCCCTGCCTGTCCCCCGCCGTGAGCGGGGCCGTCTGAGCTGCCGGCTTCCCGCATGGCTCATGAGCGTCAGGCGAGCGCCACCCACACAGTCCCGGCCTCAGACCAAACGGACCCGTGTGCCCGACCTGCTCTCAAAGCCTCTGAGTTGTAGCTGAGAGTCATCGAGGCGGCCAGCGCCGGACGGCTGCAGCGCCGGCCCCGGGCCCTGCTGGGCCGGCGCGGGGAACGGGCACCCACGTTACCGCTCTGCGCTGCCCTCCCTTCCCCGCATCGCGCTTCTCTGCACCGCGGGCGGCTGGAAGGAAGTGATGGCTCCTTCCTGGGCCAGGGGTCTGAGAGCCGGGGACTGAGCCTTGTCAGGTCGGGAAGGCGTGTGGACGGTCCTAGATTTTACTAGCGTCTGCATCAGCAAGGAAGGCTGGTGGCCCACCGGGCCAAAGTCTTGAGTCTGTGCACGATGATCCTCTGTGTGACTTTTCTAACTGTGATAAAGTAGACGTGACACGAATTTGCCATCTTAACCCTAGTCAGTGGCCAGCTCAGTGGCATTGAGCACATTCACAGTGCTGTGCAGCCGTCGCCACCGCCCTCTCCAGAACGTCCCATCTTCCCAAACTGAGACTCTGTCCCCATTAGACACTAAGCCCCACCCCACCCCCAGCCCTGGCACCCACCTTTCTACTTCCTGTCTCTGTGAATTTGATGGCTCTAGGGACCTCAGATAAGTGGGATCAGACAGTATCTGCCCTTCTGTGTCTGGCTCATTTCACTGAGCACGATGCCCTCCAGGTCAGTCCACGCTGTAGCGTGTGTCAGAATCCCCTTTTCAAGGCTGAAGGATGACCCGTTGTCTGGATGGACCATACTTTGTTTGCCCGCTCATCCTTTATGTGATGTTTGAAAAGAATCTGTCAACCTGACTCCTGTAAAGATAGTGGCCCTTGTTTGAATCGATGAGTGAGCACCGTGTACATGATGCTGTGTCGGGCGCCGTGGGGGACACACGGGAGGCACATGAGACCCAGAAGTCCTTGCCCTAAGCCGCTCACGGCATACGGACTGTGTGTGCCGTGTCCAGGGTGTGGCTGAGATTCAGACTAGATGGAGCAGAATTACGGGAGGGGAGGGAGGCGGGATGGGAGATAATGGGGCTCAGCGGGCCAGAGGCTCACGGACGAGGCCGGGCCATGATCGTGCTGGCACCCGCCCCCCCACTCTCCCATGTGGTGTTTCTCCATCCTTCGGAGACAAGGCTTGCTTCCCAGGGCTGAGGGGCTGTGTGTCTGGTGCGGGGTGAGGGTGCTGGTGGAGAATGAAGGTGCTCTGGTTTGGAGGGCGCTCTGGTTTGGGGGGCACTCTGATTTTGGGGGGCGGTAGAGAATGAAGACGCTCCTGTGAGTACAGCTCCTCACAGCACCTCACGAATCCTGACGCTCGGACCGTCACGACATAAAGGGGCATCAGACCCTGAAGACCGGAGCCTCCTGAGATGGGTTTAAAACCGCCGGGCGGGAGGCGCGGCACGCTGTGGCCACGGCACTGCTCGCCTGCGCTGGCCCGCGACCTGGGACGGGCCTGTCCTCACTCAGCACTCGCCGCCTGTGCCCCCCAGTGCAGTCGGGACGTTAACACCGACCCTTCCCGGCCTTGTCAGTCACACCAAGCGTAAAATGAGAAAACATGACATGTGACGTATTGTTACCTTGGCTGTCATTCCCGAGATCTGGGGCGGGTAAGAGGCTGGACGGTGAGGTCCAGATGGGGGGCTGGAATGCGGCGCCCCCACATCGCTGGCGGGTTTGGTCCCCGTTTCCTGGTCCGCGGTCCCCCGTCTTCCAGGGCGATCGTGAGGATTAAGGGACATCTACCCCATGGATACACTGCATTTCCCGATCGGTCCAGAAAACATTTGAATTGATTTAAATATGGAAACAGAAAGAAGAGGAAAAAACTTTTTAGGAAGCCCTGTAAAAACGCTTTTCTGCTGAAGAAGACGTGCGCCGGCAGATTCCTAGGCGCCGGCCTCCCCGGCGAGCCACGCCGCCTGGACGAACACAGCCCCGGCCACCTCCCCCGGCCCCCGCGTCGAGCCGCTCCTGCTCTGGGCCAGTGGCTTTATTTCCGGGCGTAATATTTTTGGTTGTGATTTGCTCAGGGCTCTGAGACTGTGATGGTCACCGTCGCGTTTGCAGGATGGGTGTCGTGGCCCAGGGCACAGCCCCGTCTCCTCAGGCTCCAGCTCTCTCTTCTCCGTGCCCACCTCGTGGTCATGTGTCCCCAGGCCCACCTGTTATGTCACAGTTCTCTGCCCCTCCCTGCCCCATTGGGGACCGTCCCTCAGTGGACCACACCCCCCTCATAAGTGGGTGGGCCAGAGGGATTGGCAGGCAAACCCCGTAACCCAAAGGAGGGTTGTCCCCTGTGGTTTCTGCTTGGAGGGTGTGACCTTCCTTCCTGCCTCCCTCCAACTCAGGAGTGTGCAGTTGTCACACACCCGTGTGACAGCGACAAGGCGGGGGTTCCCGTGTCCTCTGCCCGGTCCCTCACAGATCCGGGTGGCAGCAAAGGCAACACCCGGCAGACTCTGCTTTTTATAGCCACCGCCATCCCTGGTGCTGGCTTCATCCATTAAGAGCAAGATGCTCTAGTGGGAAAATCTACGGCCTTGGCACCAGGCAGCGACGGCGTCCATCCTGGCTCTGCCACGGACGGGCTGTGTGACCCCCGGGAAGTCACTGATGGCTCTGAGCCACAGATGCCACAGATGCGAAATGGGTATGAAATGCCCCCCTGAACTAACATGGAGCTAAGCGTTCCCAGACGCACCTTGTGCACGCGAGTGCTCGGGTGGCATTTGCCTTTAAGTGTGTACCTCCGACTCCGTTATTTTTTTTTTTTGAGTCAAGGATAGGAAGGAGAACAGAGTGACGAGTTACATGCAGAACAGAATATGTCTGACAAAGAGCCATTTCCTTAATTTACAAGGAACTCTTCCAAAGAAACCGATGAGATGCAGCCATCGGCAAGTTTTTTTCTGCAAAGCTCCAGGTATTAAATGTTTTAGGCTTTGCCAGCCAGACACTGCAGCCAGGGGCCGCAGACCTGGACGGGCGGAGGTGGAGTGTGACTCCGCCCTGGCCTGCAGGCCCCCAGCGCTGGAATGAGGGGCGTCTGCCCAAGAGACAGATGCTTAAAGGGTCTGAACAAAGACAATGAACACAGCAGCCAATGGCTTCCTTTCTCATTAAATAAGCGGGATGCGAAAGGACAGGGACTCACCATTTTTCACCTGTCGGACTGGCAAAGATCTAAAGTTTGATGAACGCGGCTGTTGGCAGGGGAGAGACGGAGCGGGCACTCTCATATGCAGATCCGACCACACGCATTTACCAGCATGATGATGAGTAAACCCTGGGGCCCAGGAATTCGCTTCCAAGAAATGATGGCAGAGACTTGTCCATCTTTTCCCTCCCTCCATTTATTGTCACATTGTTTATTATGGGGAGAAGCTCGAAACTACACAAATAACCTCAAAGGCGAGGTCCATCCATACAGTGGAATTCTGTGAGGCCATCGATGAGCCGGAGGGGGGCGGGGGGCTGGGAAAAATGCAGGGAGTTTCTGGAGGAAAACTGCAGCAAATGTAAGAAAATGCTTCCACAGTGGGGACATCTGGAGCCCGGGGGTTCGGCGGTCTGGTCGAAGGATGAAGAATTTTAGTATTTATTGTGTGTCCGTCTCTACTGTTTGTTTCCATGGGTGTCCGCCGTCTCTATAATTAAGAAAACGGGGCGAAGAGCCAGGTCAAACAGAGGGGCCGGCATGCGCCCTATCTTCTGCCACTGCCCGAGCTTTCCCGGTTCCCCGCCTGCCAATTCGTGGGGAGAGCGTTCCTCGGGGAGTGACTTCTGGTTTCAGCCGTGTCCCAGTGAAGAGTCTCAGGGCCATGGTGCTCCTGTTGAAAGGCAGAACCGATTTAAAAAAAAAAGAATTTTTAAATACAGGTGTAGCACGCGCTGCAGACGCCCCAGGTCTGACGTGCGTGACTGACTGAGGGCTCACATATGCCCATGCCGGCCACCCCCCAGATCAAAGTCAGCCCAGATCGAGGTCAAGGCGCGGGTCCTTTCCAGGCCCCCGGGGGGTCCTCAGGCCCCTCCCCAGTTGCTCGCCCCAGCCCCCTCTGCCTGTCCTTGAACCTCACATAAATGGAGTCGTGCTCATATTCTCTCTCGTCTGCAGCTCGAGCTGCGTTCCTGCTGTGTGTCGCAGCCGCTCGAGGGTTTCCGTTGCATCGCATGAATTTACCGCAATTTATTTGTTCATTGCACCCTTGATAAACGCGCGTGTCGTTTGCAGTTTGGGGCTGTTGTGACAACGCCGCTGTGAGCGTTCTTGTAGGAGTCTTGGTGGCAATGACCCGTTTTTTTAATCCGAGGGCAAACCCTGTTGCCAGCGTTGTTTGAGGTTTAGTGACGAGTCCTTTCAGGGCATGAATGTCGGTAGGAAGTAAAACTGTTTTATCGTCGTCAGTGCTTCGTTCCCAGCCTCTGAGTGAGGATTATGTGATGCATTGAGATTTTCTAAGAAATGGCCTTATCGAAAGGGATTCAGGTGCACCGGGCTGGGGGCGACGTTCGGTTGAATGAGATGATGCCTCGCCCTTCTCTGCGAGCTCCGTCGTCAGTTCTGAGATGCTGTTCAAAAACCAGCTCGTTAACCTCCGCTGGGCCCGAGGAGCTGAGCCCGAGGAGCTGAGCCGAGGTCCTCCGTTTGCACGTGGAGATCCCCATCCCTTGTGGGCGTTGACAAGCGCGTCTTCCACAGGCAGAGGGGAGGTCCTTCCGCAGGCCCCTGGGGACGTCCTAGGTCCCACGGGAAAGTGGCCTGGGTGGGAAGGGGTGGTTTTCTGGCACCGCTCCAGGCAGAGGGTGCTGTTCCCAGGGAGCCAATCCATCTCTTTTCCCCGTGATTTTGCGTGATGATTTTATATAATTCTGTATCGTTCTTAACTAATTTTAAAATACCCTTTTTAAACCCAGCCTTTCCTGTCTGTGGCGGAGCCAGACTAGCTAGGTCCAAGAGGCCCTCTGTCCC
>NW_011888871.1:756198-758198 GCF_000151845.1 Pteropus vampyrus | reverse complement strand
TCATCTGCAACGGCAGCCACACTCCGAGGGTTAGAGCTTCTGCACAGGAACTGGGTCCTTACAGGGCCTGACCACTCGGCGGCCGTCGTCACAGTCCGTCCTTCTGTCCTCCCGCTGAGAGAGTGGGCTGTGGGGTCCCCGCGCCCTGGCTTTTTCTCCTGCCTGACCGGCCGTCCGTTCCTAGTGTCCCGTTCCTGATTCCTCGCGTCCTGGACCTCTGAGGGCAGAGGGCCTTGGGCCTCTTCTCCCTCTGCGGCCACCCCAGGTGGCGCCGTCCAGTCTCGCGGCCCTGTGTTTGCGTCTCCCGCTCAGACTGCTCTGGAACTCCAGGCTCTGACAGGCAGCTTTCTTGGCTCCCGTCCTGGGCCGGGCAGGTTCACAGACTTCTGACTTTTCCATCTCGAAGTCCGCTCGCCCGCCCTGCCAGGGGTTCAGGCTTAAACCCTCAGAGGGACCCTCGGTTCGGTCTGAGGCGCAGGAGTCTGCCCCCCAGCCCTGCACAGAAAGCCCGTTGCTCTGGCCGGGTCGGGAAGAGTGTCGTGCTTGGCCACGTTTGTGCGTCTTTCCGCGGGGACTCGCTTACCCAGCATGGGGCACGTGGTGCATCATGCTGGGGACACCACGGGGTCCTGGGCCCCTGACCCATCGGGCATTCGCGGCCGGGTCCCTGCTCCCTCGGGTCTCAGCCTGCTTCTGTGTGCGGTGCCACAGCGAGACGGGGCTTGGGATGGCAAACGGGTTTCGGCTTGAGGGCCAGGCCCAGCAGGCGGTGGCGACTTGGCTTGAGAAGGCCGTGTCTGCTGTGGGCGTGGAACTGAAAATTGCAGCCTGGCGCCTCCGATGAGTCATCTCCACCCTGGCTTTACAAATCCACGATGGCGCCGTGACCTTGAGCAAATCACTGTCCTAAGGTTTTGTTTCTTCACAAGCAAGATGGAGATATAAATAATTCCTTCCTGCAGCACGGAGTTGCTCCGAGGAGCATGGGGGTGTGAGTGACCGGCTGCCTCGAGAGAGCAGACGGCTGTGTGAACGCGAGGCATCGGTGTTCGTGATCGACCTCTCCAGCCGGTGCCCATTCCGGTCCGTCCCGCCGTCCTCCCAACTTCCTCATGGGGCGAAAGCCTTTGACGCGCTTTCCCCTCCCCCGGCAGACGCGGTGGCTGTGGCCGTGGCCGTGGCCGTGGCCGAGGCCGCTGGGTGCAGGTGGGCTCTACCTGTGCAGTTTCCACGGCCCCGAGCCGGGTGGGGGGAGCCAGGAGCTTCATCCAGGGCCTTGCGGCTCATCAGCAGTGTCCAGCTGCAGTCCACCCCCGTTGTCCCCACCACTTCGTGACGCCTCTACGCAGCGGGTGGGGGCAGTTTTCCCAGAGTAAGTTTTGTCTCCCTTAGGGGTGCACCCTTCTTACCCAACTCTGTGGGGTTAACCGCGTCCTCCAGCTGGGAAGAGCAGGTCTCCCCAGAATTCCTGGAGGGGCGTGCGCCCTGCAGCCTGTGGGAATCCAGCGGCGATAGCCAGAAATAGCTATTTTTGTTATCTGCTGAGAAACGTCCCCGTCCCTACATCTACAGGTCTCTCTCCTTTCACCTTGAACGTTGGTAATGCTTCGTGTTTCCTGCCAAAATCCCAAACGCAGCCTCCGTCCGCAGCCTCCCGTGTGCATTAACACTTCTCAGAGACCCAGGGGACCCATCTGTCCTCACGTTATTTGGTTCCAGCAAAGCTTCGGGGCCTTACTTCTCACCAGCGGCGGCTTCTGAGTGGAATTCATTGCTGGGCCTCTTGTTTATCGGCGAGTGTGTTTTATCGTAATGCGTTTCCTCTCCTTCTGCCTTTTCCTTGGACTTCGTTCTGCCGCCTTTGTCATGAACCATGTTTGCTGTGTGAAACGAGAAGCATTCAAACCTCTTTTAAGGCATAAGCGTTTTTTTTTTTTTTCTGGTTGTTATTTTTTTATTTTTATTTTTGGTAGTGGCAGAAAAAGCACTCGCGTTTCCTG
>NW_011888871.1:752540-755202 GCF_000151845.1 Pteropus vampyrus | reverse complement strand
ATGTGGGCACAGAGGGGAGAGGCCACCGAGGGCCACCGAGAGCCCCCGGATGCTGCAGCGAGGAGGCAGATGCTGTCCCATGGGCAAGGGCCACCGCTGGGCGTTGCGAGCAGCGGCCTCGAGCCAGGCTAGATGTGCGAGTTCAGACGCTCCCCACCCCCACTGGGACCCGGGCCAGAATCAGTCTCGTCGTTTAAATAAATTTTGTACTGAGGCATAGCAGGTACGAGACACGCGCGCACATGCTCAGTGCGAAGCTCACTGGATCTTCACCAGGTGTCACCCGTACCCAGATCGGGAAATGGAATATGACCAGCTAAAAATAATATTGTGATTAATAATAATAATGACTTTTAGTATAATAATAAATTTTAGTATAAAGATGTCCCAAATATTGTGTGGGACATCCATGTTTTTAAAAAGTATTGCTCGTCTATTCAAAACGTAAATCCAACAGGTCAGCTCTGGCTTTACCCATGTTGTTGCCTGTAGTTCTTTCCAATTTTTCTGCCAGGAAGTCTGTTTTATGAATATTCCACGTTTTGTCTGTTCTGCTCCTGACGGATATTTGAGTCGTTTTCAACTTCCGGCCATTCTGGGTAAGGCCTCTGCGAACATTCTTGTACATCCCTTTTGGAGACCCTCGTTTACATTCCCACCCAAGAGCGTGTTTGCCGGATCTGGGCGTGCGCTTACAGTCGGCTCTGATAGGATGTTCTGCCTGCGGTGTTCCCAGAACGTCCGTGCAGTCTACACCGCCGTCGGCAGCGGATGAGCGTTCCGGGACTCACGCCCAGTCGTGTCTGTCTCTCCATCGTAGCGTCTCTGGTGGGCGTGCAGTCAAAACAAATCATTTTGTGGTTTTAATTTGCGTTTCACCTGTGAGTAAGTCGAGCATCTTTCCACGCGTTAATTGGCCATTTTGGATCGCCTCCTTTGTGAAGTGCTCGTTCAAGTGTTTTGCCTGTTTTCCTCTTGGGTTATCTTGTTCTTATTGAATTGTAGTAGCTCTTTATATATGATCGGTAGGAGTCCCTTGTCAGATGTATGTATTACAGATATCTTTCTTCAGTTTATGGTTTGCCTTTTCACTCTCTTAATAGAGTCCACTGATGAACAGGAGTTTTTTAACTTTAATGTAGTCCAATTCATGTGGTTTTTTTCTTTATGATTAATTCTCTTTTGAGTCCTGTTTAAGAAAGATTTGCCTACCCCAAGTTTAGTTTCCTTCTAAAAGCTTTAGTGTTTCATCTTACACATTGAGAGCTATAAGACATCTAGAATGGATTTTTCATCTTTCACATTTAGAGCTATAAGACATCTAGAATGGATTTTTCCTCTAAAATCTCCTTTATTAAAGTATAATTTACATACAATAAAACATACCCGTTGTAGGTACGCAGTCCAGTGAGTTTTGATAAATGTTTATACCCAGGTGAACCACAACCACAATCAAGATGTAAAATATTTCTGTCACCTCATAAAGTTGCCTCACGTCCCTTTGCCACTCGGAGTGTGGTCCATGGACCAGCAGCATCACCTCGCCTGGGAGCCGGTTAGAAATGCAGGTTCTCGGGCCCCACCCCAGACCCACTGAATTAGAATCTGCGTTTTAACGAGATGCCCAGGTACTGCGTGTGCACGTTGAAGGCGTAGGAGCAATCCTTTGTCCTGAGGAGGCTCAGTGTCTGTCTCTCCCCCCGCCCCCGCCAGAGCCACCTGGGCGAGCTCAGTGGGGTTCCTGGGGGAAAGCCCCGAAAACTGCGGTGGCCCCCAGACCTTTTCACGCTCACACGAGTCCACGCTCAGCCCCTAGCGGTTCACCAGTCACCATCTCGGTGTCCCTGCCAGCGTGTGGGTGCAGCAGTCTCTGCTCCCCGCAAGCTGGTCTCAGGTGCCATATCCCTCTAGATGCCCCTGTCTCTCAAATTTCCGAGGGGGGCCATGCATCTCGTGGCCTTAGCTCTCTGACGGGTCTAAGAAAATTGCTGGCTTTCGGTGTGTCCAGCTTTTCCTTGTAAGGGGAGGAGTGACAAAACTTCCACGCTCTTTCCGTGTCGGAGATGAAACCAGAGCCCGTATCGAGCTGTCCCCGTGCCCTGCGGCATATCGTTTAGGCCACACTGCGTAACAAACAGGCCCCCAAAGATCCGTGTCTGAAGGAGCAGAAAGGGTATTTTTTTCTCTTACATAAAACCCGGGGTGGGGAGGGGTTTGGGTCCGCGGGCCAGGGCTCCTCCATGCCATCACCCGGGGGCCCAGGCTCTTCCCATCATGCACCTCACCACGCCCGAGGGCCGTGGCGGTGTTCGCGCCCGGTCAGCAGAAGGAGAGGGGCGGAAAGGTGCACCCGTGGGAGGTTTATTTGGGACCCAGCCTGGAAGCAAAACACACGGATTTGTTCGTATTGCATTCAATGTGGCCGCACCTGATGCCAAAAGAAGCTGGGAAATGCCGCGGGCCGTGCACACGGAGAGAAGGAGGCTAGAACTTCGGGCACGGCTCATCGTCACGTTCCTCCTCGAGCGCCTGGTGTCCGGCGGGGACCGTCGGGCCACGTGCGTCTTCTCTTCGGAGACCCAGCTTCCCGCGTCCTGTAAGGCACTGTCGGGGTTTCAACCGTACTGAATCCGTAGATGGATTTGTGGAGAACTGGCACCTT
>NW_011888871.1:750332-751920 GCF_000151845.1 Pteropus vampyrus | reverse complement strand
TTAGCTCTCTGACGGGTCTAAGAAAATTGCTGGCTTTCGGTGTGTCCAGCTTTTCCTTGTAAGGGGAGGAGTGACAAAACTTCCACGCTCTTTCCATGTCGGAGATGAAACCAGAGCCCGTATCGAGCTGTCCCCGTGCCCTGCGGCGTATCGTTTAGGCCACACTGTGTAACAAACAGGCCCCCAAAGATCCGTGTCTGAAGGAGCAGAAAGGGTATTTTTTTCTCTTACATAAAACCCGGGGTGGGGAGGGGTTTGAGTCCGCGGGCCAGGGCTCCTCCATGCCATCACCCGGGGGCCCAGGCTCTTCCCATCATGCACCTCACCACGCCCGAGGGCCGTGGCGGTGTTTGCGCCCGGTCAGCAGAAGGAGAGGGGCAGAAAGGTGCACCCATGGGAGGTTTATTTGGGACCCAGCCTGGAAGCAAAACACACGGATTTGTTCGTATCGCATTCAACGTGGCCGCGCCTGATTCCAAAAGAAGCTGGGAAATGCCGCGGGCCGTGCACGCGGAGAGAAGGAGGCTAGAACTTGGGGCACGGCTCATCGTCACGTTCCTCCTCGAGCGCCTGGTGTCCGGCGGGGACCGTCGGGCCACGTGCGTCTTCTCTTCGGAGACCCAGCTTCCCGCGTCCTATAAGGCACTGTCGGGGTTTCAGCCGTACTGAATCTGTAGACGGATTTGTGGAGAACTGGCACCTTTCATCGCCCTGAGTGTGTCCATCCGAGAACTCGATCCATCGCCGCATCCGTTTAGGCCTCCTATAGAGTGTTTTAATAAAGTTTTTACATCTTCTCTATAAAAGTCTCACTTAGTTTTTCTCCAACGTAATCCTAGTATCTTTTGGTTTTTTACTGCTATTATAAAGAGTATCTTTTAAAGCTTTGCATTTACGTTAGCTACTAGTATAGAAAAACGGCTGTTTTTTTTAAAAAAAAATTAATCTTAGAGTCACAGTTCTCCTAAACTCTGTTTTTAATTCTAATAATTCGTTTCTAGATTTTTTTGGTTTTCTAGGTAGATAATAACATCCCTTGTGAATTCCGAGTGTCATTTTCTTCGCGTCCGTTTCTCACGTCTTTTATTCCCTCGTCTTTCCTTCCCTGATTTTTCTCGCTGTGCCGTCGAGCATCTCAGCAGAGCGCTGACTAGGAGCAGTGAGTGTCTGCGTCCGAGCCTCCATCTCGGAGGAAAAGCTTTCAACGTTTCACCTTTAACTGCTATGTCTGCCGGAGGATGTTCGCGGATATATTTACTTAAGTTAAAAAACGTTTATTTCCTTTCCTTTTCTGGTTTGCCAGCGTGTTTCATCATGAATGAATGTCACATTTTATTGTTGCTTTTTCTACGGTATCGGAAATGACTATACACAGCTTTTTCCTTTCTCTGTTAATGAATCAAATTTCAATGTAATATTTTCTAAAGTTAAACCAACCTTGTATTTCTGGGATGAACCCAACGTCATGGTTTTACGTGTTGTGGCTAGATTTATTTTCTAGTTGGACATTCCTTTTGTTTGAACTTGTTTTATGCTTTCTGTCTTCCTCATCTTTGATTTTTTTCTCATTTCTTAAGGATCGATTGAA
>NW_011888871.1:748088-749662 GCF_000151845.1 Pteropus vampyrus | reverse complement strand
AGGAGCAGTGAGTGTCTGCGTCCGAGCCTCCATCTCGGAGGAAAAGCTTTCAACGTTTCACCTTTAACTGCTATGTCTGCTGGAGGATGTTCGCGGATATATCTACTTAAGTTAAAAAACGTTTATTTCCTTTCCTTTTCTGGTTTGCCAGCGTGTTTCATCATGAATGAACGTTACATTTTATTGTTGCTTTTTCTACGGTATCGGAAATGACTATACATAACTTTTTCCTTTCTCTGTTAATGAATCAAATTTCAGCGTAATATTTTCTAAAGTTAAACCAACCTTGTATTTCTGGGATGAACCCAACGTCATGGTTTTACGTGTTGTGGCTAGATTTGTTTTCTAGTTGGACATTCCTTTTGTTTGAACTTGTTTTATGCTTTCTGTCTTCCTCATCTTTGATTTTTTTCTCATTTCTTAAGGATCGATTGAAATTTTGCTTCATTTCCCTCCTGAATCTGGTCCCCACCCACTGGCGTTTGGATTGGAAGTTGTACACTGCATTTTTCATGCCCTTAGTGGATAGTCTCGACATTTAACGTTCATACTTAATTAAGTGTAAAGTTAATTGTTATCTTTGACCTCCTGGCCCCAAATACAGGGGCGTGATTCGGTTCCAGATACCGAGCCGGTTCACGCACCGGTGCCTTCGAATCCCGCAGAACGGACCTCGTCAGCCGCTGCTCCTTTTTGCCTCTAGGCCTCCCTTCTGGGAGAGAGCACTTTTCTTTCTTTTGGAAACACATCCTGAAGAAGTTTCTCGAATGAGGGTCCACTGGGGATGAAGTTTCTATTTTTGTTTGTCTGAGAACGGCTTGATTTTTCTGTGAACTGTCGTGGGGCCGACAGTGCCACGTTGACAGGTGCATCACTTCGGCCCCTGGCCGCTGGCCGCCCGGCCTGGCCACACCGCCCCAGGCACCTGCGCGGGCCCTCCCCGGGCCCCCCTCCCTGCCCCTGCTGCTGCCACAGCTGCGTCGTGCCTGATGGTGTTCATTTCACGGCCTCACCGCAAAGTGTGATCATGTGGGCTGCCAGTTAATTTTTTCCTCTTGGGACTCATCGTGCATCCCAAGTATGAGAATTCACATTTCATCCGTTCTGGAAAGTCCTTAACCATGCTCCCCGTGCGTGTCGACTCTCTCCGCGGCCATCTCTCGTCCTGTGCGGACTGTCTTCGCTGGTTCCGCCACGTGCCTCAGCCGCCCCGATGGCTCCGTCTTTTTGCCCCTCCGTATCACGTTCTCGATCGTTCTTGCTTTGTTACCTAGGCGATTTCTTCATATCTGTTGTAGTGTTGACTTCAGACGTATCTCTTCTCCCGTTCGGTCATCCTTTAGGGCTTTAAAAACCATGTTATTATGGGCATTTTCAAACGTACAAAAATAGATTGAGGTAAGGACCCCCCCTTTGCCCACGGCCCAAGTTCAGTGATATCTCCACGGGCGCCTCTTCCTCTTCGATCTGCACACCCCACCCCCTCCCCTCGGCGAATTGTTTCAAAGCGAATCCCAAACTCCTTATTGTTTCATCCACAACCATTTTAGTTCCAGAGAGATTTGAACTTCAAT
>NW_011888871.1:744303-745858 GCF_000151845.1 Pteropus vampyrus | reverse complement strand
CTCCCGGGCTCCGCGGAGATCTCTCCTGCATGCAGATGGCCTTTCGGTCCCCAGAGCGGAGCGGGAGGGTTGGCTGCGGGAGCAGTCACGGCTCGTGTCACCCCCATGCTCCCCGCTGACCTTCCCACTGTGACGAGTGCCTCGGGGCCGTGGCGCTGAGCTCGTTTCCCGCGTGGGAGCTGCCGGAGCTGGTTTTAAAGCCGGGGCGAGAAGCAGGTGCGGGCCGCGTCCCCGCCTCACACGTGGAATCCAGCCTGGTGCCTTCCCCGCCCGGCGGTTCCCGCATGGCAGCCGAAGCCAGCGGATGGCAGCTCCGGGTGCCTGCCTCTGCCATCCAGGGGTCACCTCCAGGCCCCCGGGCCTCCCTCCCGCCCCATCTGCCTCCGACTGCAGGTTTCCCGCCACTTACCTGGAGGCCAAGGGCATAGGTGTCGGGACCGGGCCCGCGCCCGAAGCCAGCCTCTGCCCAAGGGCCCGCGCCAGCAGCGGCCACACTTCCTGCACCTGTGCCCGGCGAGCGCGCCCCCACCCCCGGGCCCTGCCCTCCGCTCCCAGCCCCCTGCCCTCCTCGCAGCCCGGGGGGCCCCCACTCGTCCTCGGCCTCGCCTCGCGCCCCTGCCGGCTCCGACTTTCTGTCGCATTTCGTGCCCACGGAAGAGGTCGCAGTGGGAGTGTAAAGCGGCTCAGCCGCTGTGGACAGCAGTCTGGCAGGGCCTCGAGGGCCAAACACGATCGCCGTGGGACCAGCAATGCCCCTCCCGGGTAGGTCCCCACAAGCAGTGGATCCAGCTGTTCCAGCAAATCCCTGAACACGGATGCTCACAACAACCCCATTCTCAGCAGCTGGAGGGCGGATAAGCGAAATGTAAGCCCGAACAGCGGATGGTCACCCGCCGTAAGGGGACGCGTTGCCGACACGCACTCCGGCGGGGAGAGGCTGGGAGCCACACGCTCCTGGAAGAAGCCCACACAGAGGCCGCACGCCCCACTCACAGGCAGCACCCGGAGCGGGCGCCTCCCGAGACAGCAGGTCAGCGGCCGCCAGGGGCGGGGCACGGCTGGCCACTGGAGGTGCGTTGGGGACCAGGCACAGGCGAAGGCCACACAACCCTGAGCACGTGTTAGATGCCACCAGATCGCACAGCCGGCACGTTTAGTCTTATGATATGCGGACTCCGCCTCGACAGAGAGGGAGAAGTCGCGGATTCCCAGAGCTCGAAGGAACTCGATCCGGCGCAGCCTTGCGGGTGACGCAGGGACCCCCTGTGAGGAGCCGCCGTAGCTTCTCTCTGTTCGAAACGTCATAGAAATGCAACCATACGGGTGTGGCCCCTCGAGACCAGCCTCGCTCACCCGGTACAGTGCCTCTGACGTGCGGCCGTGCCACTGTCTGCAGTGACATGTTCGTTTGTCACCGAGTGGGCCCCGAGGCCTGGGCGCCCCGCCCGTCTGCTCACCCTGGCGCAGTCTCCAGGCCTGGGTGACTGTGCACAGAGCTGGGAACATCGGTGCGCAGGCTCCCGTGGGACATGCGTCTCCTGTCTCTAGGGCGGAC
>NW_011888871.1:741823-744253 GCF_000151845.1 Pteropus vampyrus | reverse complement strand
GGCCCCCTGCCCTCCTCGCAGCCCGGGGTGCCCCCACTCGTCCTCGGCCTCGCCCCGCGCCCCTGCCGGCTCTGACTTTCTGTCGCATTTCGTGCCCACGGAAGAGGTCACAATGGGAGTGTAAAGTGGCTCAGCCGCTGTGGACAGCAGTCTGGCAGGGCCTCGCGGGCCAAACACGGTCGCCGTGGGACCAGCAATGCCCCTCCCGAGTAGGTCCCCACAAGCAGTGGATCCAGCTGTTCCAGCAAATCCCTGAACACGGATGCTCGCGACAACCCCATTCTCAGCAGCTGGAGGGCGGATAAGCGAAATGTAAGCCCGAACAGTGGACGGGTCACCCGCCGTAAGGGGACGCGTGCCGACACGCACTCCGGCGAGGAGAGGCCGGGAGCCACACGCTCCTGGAAGAAGCCCACACAGAGGCCGCACGCCGCACTCACAGGCAGCACCCGGAGCGGGCGCCTCCCGAGACAGCAGGTCAGCGGCCGCCGAGGGCGGGGCACGGCCGGCCGCTGGAGGTGCGTTGGGGACCAGGCGCAGGCGAAGGCCACACAACCCTGAGCACGTGTTAGATGCCACCAGATCGCACAGCCGGCACGTTTAGTCTTATGATATGCGGACTCCGCCTCGACAGAGAGGGAGAAGTCGCGGATTCCCAGAGCTCGAAGGAACTCCATCCGGCGCAGCCTTGCGGGTGACGCAGGGACCCCCTGTGAGGAGCCGCCGTAGCTTCTCTCTGTTCGAAACGTCATAGAAATGCAACCATACGGGTGTGGCCCCTCGAGACCAGCCTCGCTCACCCGGTACAGTGCCTCTGACGTGCGGCCGTGCCACTGTCTGCAGTGACATGTTCGTTTGTCACCGAGTGGGCCCCGAGGCCTGGGCGCCCCGCCCGTCTGCTCACCCTGGCGCAGTCTCCAGGCCTGGGTGACTGTGCACAGAGCTGGGAACATCGGTGCGCAGGCTCCCGTGGGACATGCGTCTCCTGTCTCTAGGGCGGACTTCATGAGAAACTGCCAGGGCCCTTTGTCCAGGGTGGCTCACCCTTACCCTTCGCGGTCCTGTCAGCAGCGAGTGAGTGTCCCGGTGGCTCTGCCATCGCCAGTGCCGGGTGCCGTTTGGTGTCATATTTTACAGATGCTGATAGGAGTTTGGTGGTATCTGATCCTGGTTGTAATTTGCATTTCTCTGATGGCTGATGGTGTCGAATGTCTTTCGTGGGCGTATTTAGCATCCGTATATCCTTTTAGTAACGTGTCTGTTCAGGTCATTTGTTCCTTTTCAAACCGGTTTTTCGTTTTCTCAGAACTAACTTTTGAGAGTCCTTTTATATTCTAGATACAAGTTCTTTGTCAGAGGGTGGCGTGCAGATGTCCCCCCTGCTTCCCTGGCCACTCTGTAGCTTGTCTTTTTATTCTTTTATCAGAATCTTTTGCAGAACAAAGTGTTTCATTTCCGAGAAGTCCAGTTTGTCCATTTTTCCTTCCACGAACTGTGCTTTTGGTGTTTGGCTAAGAACTTCGTCTAACCCATTGTCACAAATATTTTCTACGTTTTCTTCTAAAGTTGTTTGTCTTATATTTAAATACATGATCGACTTTGAGTTAATTTTTATCCATGGTGTAAGGTATACGTTAAAGTCCATTGTTTTGCATAGGGATATCCAGTTATTCGATCACAATTTACTGAAAAGACTGTCCTGTTGAGTAGCTTTTGAACCTTCGCCAAAAAAAAAAAAAATCAATCGGCCATATTTCTGTGGGTTTATTTCTACGCTCTGTTCTGTTCCCTTGATATATATGACTGACCCTTCATAATACCATCCTCTCTTGATTACTGTAGCTTTACGGTAGTTTCAAAATCAGATTTTCAATATTGTTTTGGCTACCCTAGGTTTTTTTTTTTTTTTTTGCATTTTTATATAAATTTTAGAATCAGCTTGTCTCTGTTAAAAATCCTGCTACGTTACCGTCTGCATGGAATATGTTTCCCAACCCTCGTTAAGACCTCATTCTGACAACGTCATTTTCATTTAATCGCCTCTTTAGAGGCCTTCAAAGACACTCACATTCCTGAGGCGCAGGGCTTGGGAGGCCAGCGCGCGAATTCGGGGTCACGGTTCAGACCACGGCAGGCGGTCCCGGCGTTTCGTGGACCTGCTTCTTGCCCTGGAGCTCTCCCTCCTTGCCGATGCGCGTCGTTTGGTGCTTCGTTATCTGTCTCTGGATGGCAAACATTTTGAGTCTTCGCGTGTGTAAAAAAGCGCATCGTTCTTCCCTTTCTACCCTGTGTCACTGTTTAGCTGAACATAGAGTTTCGGTTTCAACATGCTCCGTCCTCGGAACGTCGACGACGTCGCCCCCGCTGCCTTCTCGCATCTGCTGCTGCCAGCCGGCCTCCTGCGCCCCTTTCTGCGGGTCCCCGCCAGCC
>NW_011888871.1:738007-741773 GCF_000151845.1 Pteropus vampyrus | reverse complement strand
CGCATCTGCTGCTGCCAGCCGGCCTCCTGCGCCCCTTTCTGCGGGTCCCCGCCAGCCCTCGGGGTCCCCGAGCAGACGCGGGCTTCCGCCCTCCAACTGCCCGGCACTGCACGTGTCCCGTGAAGCTGAGGACGCGTCTTCTTCTTCGGGCGTGGGAATCCTCCCGGAATTCCTCTGACTCTGTCTTCCTCCGCGTCCTCTGTTCTCTCCTGGGTCAGCCTCGAGAGACGCGTCGCCACGCCTGCTCCCGCTTCCCCCTCTCCCGACTGTCCTTTCTTCCTGTGCGGGGCCTCGTGTCTGGAGGCCGGGCAAGTGCCTCAGGTCAGCCCTGCAGCTCGGTGACTCGCCGCGAGCTCCGTCCGTTCTGCGGGTTCAGAATCACCTGCCGATGTTTCTGTTTCCGGTGCTGGTTTAAATCTCTCTTGATCGAGCCAGCATCTCTTGCATCTTTCTGAGGACGTCAGGTATGCTCGTCAGGTGCCTTATTCTGCTGGCTCCGTGAACCGTTCCCCGGGCGGAGGTCCTGTTTGCTGCACCGGGCTGTTTCTCTGTGGTCGTGTTGCCTTTCCCCAAACGTGTCTCGGGGAGGGGACGCTGTCTACGTTGGACATTCTCTGTATCCTGTCTGCCATGGCTGCTCTGTCCACTGCGGCCTTCTGTGAGAGATGCTTCCAGGTGTGCTGTGGAGAAAGATGCTTTTCCTGGCTCTGAGGCCTCCTGTTCCTCCTGGTCATGCTGCACTGCCCCCGCTCCCCCACTCACCCAGGGGCCACACCCCCACCCCTCACCCCAGAGACCGCCCTGCCTCTCGGACCCCAGGCCATAGTCACAGCTCCGATGGCAGGAGACACTGGCAGGGAGGTGTCCCCATGGCTTGCCGCCTGGACGTGGGTGGTGGAGGGGCTCGCGGAGGGTCGGCCAGCCTGGCCACCCCTCTCCAGGCTCTGACCTGTCGCCCAGGGCCACCTCTGCTGTGTCTGTCACTGTCACACGTGGAGCTGGCCTTTTCTGCCACGGGGCCGGGGTCGGGAGTCACGGAGAACTGCCTCGTACACTGGTTTCCTCCTGTTACAACCCCACGTTATTTTTTAAGTCCCCGTGTGACATTACTGGGTCACTTTGAAGATTTAGTGAGTCGAAGCTCAAGATTTTTCCCTTTTCTCTTTTTTCCCCACAAGCTTCTGCCGTGCCACCCCTCCCCCGCCCCGCCCTTGTACACATTTTTAAGGCGACATTCAGCACTTTACATCTATTTTTATTGAATTCCATCTGTGGTTTGGGCCTTACATTCCTGCCTGTCAAATCTCTTTGAATAATGATGAGCGCATTTATCATATTAACTATCTCTTTCAACTTTGTGGGGCTGCAGATCTGATATAATTCTCCTTTATCTCTTCCCTGACATCGTTGCCAAAAATGTCGGATACTACAGGGCCCAGAAATGAGCTCGTTGGTGTCACCGCTGGCCCTTGCCCAAGGTTTATGTGTTTACTCAGCAACCGTTTGTGAGGGCAGAGCTGCCATCGGTCCCCTTGAGGTTGCACAGCCTGTGATTACACCTGTCAGGAAGAGCAGTCGACCCAAACTCTAGTATCTCATCCTCAAGGTTATCGCGGAAAATTAGTCAGAAGCTAAAATCAGAATGGACTGTGAGTTAATCCTGGCAGATCGGCAAGTCCTTGTCTTACTGCTTCCCGATCACTCCGGCTACTGGTTTTTCTCCCTGCTAGAGTGGGAGTTTCTTGGGGGAGGGGACCTATGTGACACCCTGGGGAGGATGTGACGCCCTGGGGGAGAGTGTGACCCCTGGGGGAGGGTGTGACCCCTGGGGGAGGGTGTGACCCCTGGTGGAAGGTGTGACCCTGGGGGAGGGTGTGACCCCTGGGGGAGGGCGTGACCCCTGGGGGAGGGCGTGACCCCTGGGGGAGGGCTGCAGTCTGGCACACACACTCATTCTCACCTGGAGCCTTTCTGCCTGGTGCTTTGCAAACGCTAACCCACCCCACCCCACCACAGTGGGGGCGACGTTGCCTTGGTGACTGCTGCTGGGGACAGGCCTGCCTGAGGTGCCGGGCTGCGTATGGCGGGGTTTACCCGACCGTCAGACGCCCAGCCCCGCCCTGCGTTGCGCCTGCCCCCTCCCCGAGCACGGCGCCCTGGTCCCCATCCCCCCCATGCGGGAACGGACTCAGAAAGCGCCATCCTCTGAAAACCCCCGACCAGAACCGAGGTGGAATGAAAGGGACGATGTACAGCAGGCGTCCCCTTTGGGACGGGTGAAGCCGGGGCGGCCGGGTCCTCCCCACGCCCACGGGCCGCAGGCCCCCGTCGTCAAGCTCGTCCACCGTGGCCGTGACTCCGTGACAGAACGGGGCGATTTTGCCTAAGAGGAAGAACTGGCCCCGTGCTTTTTACCGGCACCATGCGAGGAGGGCGTGGCCCGGTGCCACCGACGAGTCCCGTCTTCTGAACAGAGACCCTGAGCGCCTTCTCCAGGGAGGCGGGTGCGGGTGGCGGGCCGTCTCTCACAGTGTGTGCCACAGAACACCAGGCCTGTGAGCCGCGTCGTGGGCCAGTCGGGAAAGCCTGTCTGCCGCTCCGCCTCGGGGTGGAGGGCGGGCGTCCTCACGCGAGGGCTCTGAGAAGTCCTGCAGCCCCCCAGGGTTCCGGTCAGCCTGTCGCACGCCCCACTCCTCACCTTTGTTTTGGGTTGAACACACTGAAGGAAATTCGAACCCTGGAGACCTCGTGCCCTTGCTCCCATTTCGAGCTCGTCCGCTGGGCGGCCAGGGCCCCCCCCATCTCCTCCCCATCCCCCCCTTTACTCTCAGCTCTCAGGCCACTTCCTTCAACTCTCTCAGCACAGGCTCCCTAGTGCGGTCTGTCCCTGTGCTCGTTCCCTGCGTCCCGATATCCCCAGTGGACCGTGGGGACTGTGACGTCAGGGTCACACCTACTGTGAACGCAGTGCCCGCAAAGTGCCAGCACACGGTGGGTGCTCAGGAGTCGGTGCCCACGGAGTAATCGTGTCTGCAGACTTGGTCCTGGTCCCCGGGGCGGGTCCTGAGCTCAGCCCCGGCGGCTCGCGGTTCCCCTCCCGGGCCATCTGGCCCCCGGCGGTGCTGGCCTCCACGCGCGGGCCTCCTCCGTGCCTCCTCCCGTGCCTTCGTCCTCGTGTGCTCTGTGCCAGGGTCCCTGCCCCCGCCCCGTGCTTCATTCCAGCAGTGTCTTCCCGTCACTCGGGCCTTGAGTGGAGACAGACTCAGGCCTCCCCGCCTGACCGCCCGGGTGGCCTCCTCCCGTGCGCTGGCTTCCGTCCTGGCTCATCCCGCCGTGTGACCGGCGTGATGTATGGACTCGGTTCTCTGGCAGCGCTCGCTGGGTGCCCAGCCCTGCGCTGAGGGTCACGTGTGTTCTCTCCAGAGCCTCACCGCAGTGTCCCTCGGCAGGCGCCTCGGTAGGCGGCGTGGGTTCTCGCCATGTGGCGGGCCGTTCGGCCACGGAGAGGGCGGGGTGCTGATGCTGCGGGGTGCACGGCCCCTGAGGGCGTGATGCTCAGTGAAGGAAGCCGGACAGGAGCGGCCGCACAGGGCGGGCTCCGTCCCCGAGCGTCCAGGGAGGGGGCCCTACAGCGGACCGCAGAGGAGCGGGTGCTGGTGGGGCCGGGCCGGGCCGGGGCGGGGCGGCTTGCGGGCTTCTGCGGGGCTTGAAACGGTCCCACGGCCTTGCGAGCGCACTGAAACGCCCTGAATTGTACGCGCGATGC
>NW_011888871.1:727002-729602 GCF_000151845.1 Pteropus vampyrus | reverse complement strand
GGGAGGATGTGACGCCCTGGGGGAGAGTGTGACCCCTGGGGGAGGGTGTGACCTCTGGTGGAAGGTGTGACCCCTGGGGGAGGGTGTGACCCCTGGGGGAGGGTGTGACCCCTGGGGGAGGGCTGCAGTCTGGCACACATACTCATTCTCACCTGGAGCCTTTCTGCCTGGTGCTTTGCAAACGCTAACCCACCCCACCCCACCACAGTGGGGGCGACGTTGCCTTAGTGACTGCTGCTGGGGACAGATCTCGCCTGAGGTGCCGGGCTGCGTATGGCGGGGTTTACTGGACCGTCAGACACCCAGCCCCGCCCCGCGTTGCGCCTGCCCCCTCCCCGAGCACGGCGCCCTGGTCCCCACGCCCCGTGCGGGAACAGACTCAGAAAGCGCCATCCTCTGAAAACCCCCGACCAGAACCAAGGCGGAATGAAAGGGGCAATGTGCAGCAGGCGTCCCCTGAGGGACGGGTGAAGCCGGGGCGGCCGGGTCCTCCCCACGCCCACGGGCCGCAGGCCCCCGTCGTCAAGCTCGTCCACCGTGGACGTGACTCCGTGACAGAACGGGGCGATTTTGCCTAAGAGGAAGAACTGGCCCCGTGCTTTTTACCGGCACCATCCGAGGAGGGCGTGGCCCGGTGCCACCGACGAGTCCCGTCTTCTGAACAGAGACCCTGAGCGCCTTCTCCAGGGTGGCGGGTGCGGGTGGCGGGCCGTCTCTCACAGTCTGTGCCACAGAACACCAGGCCTGTGAGCCGCGTCGCGGGCCAGTCGGGAAAGTCTGTCTGCCGCTCCGCCTCGGGGTGGAGGGCGGGTGTCCTCGCGTGAGGGCTCTGAGAAGTCCTGCAGCCCCCCAGGGTTCCGGTCAGCCTGTCGCAGGTCCCACTCCTCACCTTTGTTTTGAGTTGAACACACTGAAGGAAATTCGAACCCTGGAGACCTCGTGCCCTTGCTCCCATTTGGAGCTCGTCCGCTGGGCGGCCAGGGCCCCCCCATCTCCTCCCCATCCCCCCCACCCCCCTTTACTCTCAGCTCTCAGGCCACTTCCTTCAACTCTCTCAGCACAGGCTCCCTAGTGCGGTCTGTCCCTGTGCTCGTTCCCTGCGTCCCAATGTCCCCAGTGGACCGTGGGGACTGTGACGGCAGGGTCACACCTACTCTGCTCACCACTGTGAACGCAGTGCCCACAAAGTGCCAGCACACGGTGGGCGCTCAGGAGTCGGTGCCCACGGAGTAATCATGTCTGCAGACTTGGTCCTGGTCCCCCGGGGCGGGTCCTGAGCTCAGCCCCGGCGGCTCGCAGTTCCCCTCCCGGGCCATCTGGCCCCCGGCGGTGCTGGCCTCCACGCGCGGGCCTCCTCCGTGCCTCCTCCCGTGCCGTCGTCCTCGTGTGCTCTGTGCCAGGGTCCCTGCCCCCGCCCCGTGCTTCATTCCAGCAGTGTCTTCCCGTCACTCGGGCCTTAAGTGGAGACAGACTCAGGCCTCCCCGCCCGACCGCCCGGGTGGCCTCCTCCCGTGCGCTGGCTTCCGTCCTGGCTCATCCCGCCGTGTGACCGGCGTGATGTATGGACTCGGTTCTCTGGCAGCGCTCGCTGGGTGCCCAGCCCTGCGCTGAGGGTCACGTGTGTTCTCTCCAGAGCCTCACCGCAGTGTCCCTCGGCAGGCGCCTCCGTAGGCGGCGTGGGTTCTCGCCATGTGGCGGGCCGTTCGGCCACGGAGAGGGCGGGGTGCTGATGCTGCGGCGTGCACGGACCCTGAGGGCGTGATGCTCAGTGAAGGAAGCCGGGCAGGAGCGGCCGCACAGGGCGGGCTCCGTCCCCGAGCGTCCAGGGAGGGGGCCCTACAGCGGACCGCAGAGGAGCGGGTGCCGGTGGGGCCGGGCCGGGCCGGGGCGGGGCGGCTTGCGGGCATCTGCGGGGCTTGAAACGGTCCCACGGCCTTGCGAGCGCACTGAAACGCCCTGAATTGTACGCGCGATGCGATGAACTTTATGAGGTGTGAACGGGGTCTCGGTGAAAACACATAAATGTGGCGTCGATTGAACGGGTCTGCACGGAGACAGACGTGCAAAGCCAGCGCCCGCCGCCTCGCCCACGGGGCCATCCAGAAACGCTGCACGGACGCAGAGGAGAGCTGCCCTGCGTCCTGGGCTCGTCACACACCTGTCACATCTGCAAACATGCCGGCAGCTCGCCGGGCATCGTGCGGCCGCTACAAGCGAGACAGGTGGGGCCCCTGGCCCTGGGGTCCTGCGGGGCAGACAGGCGTCCGTGAGTGCTGCAGAGGACATGGCAGAGCTGTGACCCCGGCGCATGGCTTCTTAGCCGTGAACTTGATGGGAGACGCGACCTCTTCACTCTCGCCGGCTCCAGCGAGCAGTTAGCATCTCCTTCCGTAATGAATTCAGCGGTATCCGTGGCGCTCTTAACAGAAATCAACACGCCATCAACAGAAATCACCAATATTTTAAGTTTCGCAGATGCCTTGACACATCGTTTGCACTTTTCTGTTTGAAACCGGGAAGTCGTTTGACCCCAATGCAGGATATTGTTCAATGCACTAATGAGGAAGCCACATGTTAGAATATCGGAAGTTTCAGAATAT
>NW_011888871.1:719166-726952 GCF_000151845.1 Pteropus vampyrus | reverse complement strand
TTTGAAACCGGGAAGTCGTTTGACCCCAATGCAGGATATTGTTCAATGCACTAATGAGGAAGCCACATGTTAGAATATCGGAAGTTTCAGAATATTCGATAACCCCGCTTCGCTACACTGGTGTTCCTTTGTGACCCTCTGTGTGTTATTTTGTGTATTTAAAAGCATCGTTCAGGAAGTGCTCCCAAGGCCACGTGGATTCAGTAGAGTTAAGAAATGCTGCCCCACGGGAGCAGCTCCGCGTCCGGGAAGTGTCCGGTGGTTCCTGCAGGGGAGGCAGTGGGCAGGCCTGAGCAGGCAGAGGGCTGGCGGTCGGAGGCCCAGCCGGCTGTGAAGGAAGGCGGCCCCCCAGGGACCCCGGGAGTGATGCTCGGGCTCTCGGAGAGGCCCCTGGGCAGAGGGGAGCTTGTGTCCATCCTCAGTTGGCCCAGGAGGTGTGAGCAGCCGTGTGTCGAATGGTGGGCACGTGGCAGAGTTTGGGCTCCGAGGACAAAGGGTGACTTTCCCGGAGGAAAAGAGCCTCCGCCGCTCGAACAGCACTTCGAGGAGGTCACGAGGGAGGAAGCACCAGGCGAGTCAAGCGCACAGCCAGGGCGGCGGGCCCTCCTCGCGCGTGCCGGGAGGCCCCCCGTTGCTGCTGTGGAGACGGGCCAAGGGAGGCACGTTACAAACGGCGCGTCCGCCGTGACTGCGCGTGTCTTGGTTTTACGGTCTGTGCCGTAACCCGATGTTCCTCAAGCGTCGTTGGTGCTGCTTTTTCTTTACGACTTTCTCCTCTTTTCCCCGTGGCTGCTGCCGTTTCGTGTCACAGCTCCCCACTCTCTGTTGTCCCCCATTATCCATTACTGTCACCACCCTGCCAGGATGTCCTTGGAGGAGACTCTTAATGGAGCTGTCCCGGTTAAAGAAATTCAATGTGATTGAACTGCAGCGAAGAATCAAACTCCGAATACCTGGAAGGGATGAATAATAACTGGGCATTAAAGCATACTGGTTATTTATTACGGGCGGAAGGCAGGAAAACATTAGCATGTAAAAAGCTGTAAATTAATCACGGCTGGTGCTAGGAAACCCGAAAAGTCACCTCTGTCTCTGTTGACGCCGTCTTGTTATTCTCCACGTGTCCCCGAGTCCCCAGTGCTGTCCTTCCAGGCTAATCTTCACCCCAGCTGCTGGCTGCGGCGCGGAGGGGAGATGTCGCGCCAAAACAGTGTCAGCTCGCAGGCCACTCGGCGTTCAGAAGAGGGCGGCAGGGGGCCGAGCATCCGAGCCCCGGCCTGGATCCAAGTCCCAGCCCCGCCACGCACTCATGCGACCTCGGACAAGTCACCCGACGTCCCCGACACTGAGGCTCCGGTCTGTCAATTGCGACTGACTCCAAAGCCTTCCTCACAGAGTCGTCACAGCGATTCGAGGGGCTACTGCCTTGGCGTGTTTAGTCCCGTGGCTAGTGGCAGCTGTTGCTGACCGACAAAGGGGCGAAGGCCTCGTCACTCAAAATGCTATTGGTGGGCCAGCGTCACATGAAGACCGGAGAACCCCAGACCCCACCTCGGACCCCCAACCTGGTCTCTGCGTTCAGCAGACACTGACGCGGGAGAGGCACGGACTCGGCATCCGCGTGTGCACAGGGAGCGTCCCGTGAACTGGAGAAAGGGCGTTCTGTGCACCGTGACCGAGGAGGGGACTCGTGCACCTGGGAGGCTTCTTGGCTCTGAGCGGAAGGGACCGGAGCCTCTGAATCCTCCTCTTAGAGGCGAGGGAACTGAGCTCCGCATGGGTTAGGCACTTGCCGGAGGCCGCAGAGGCGGCGTGCTGGCCAAGCACTGTGGCATGAACACCCCCCGGGACCCTGCCAGCTCGACTCTGCACAGAAACAAGACTAGATGGTGTGAGCCGAGTGCCAGAGCCTGGGCCATCACCGCCCTGGTCCCAGAGGGAGCCTGGGGACCTGTCGCGAGGGATGTCTCAGCTCAGGGCCAGTGGCAACGGCAGCCTCCCAGGCTCCGGCCTGATCATCTCAGAGCTGGCTCTGAGTTGACACAAGCCTGCGACGGGACGTGCCACCAAGCCACCTAGTTCTGCCCGCCTGCCCAGCCCAGCGCCTCACCGTGCCCCCCATGTGCACAGGGCCGTGGGAGCTTCCGGGGGTTCTGGCTTCTCCCCGAGAGACGGCGCGTTGTCTGCCTGAGACGCTAGTTTACGATGTGGCTTCGGGGGTGTCATTTAGTCTGAATCCAACCACAGTCGTCCCCCCTTATTCGTGGTTCCGCTTTCTACAGTTTCAGTAACCCTGCAGTCAACTGCAGTCCAAAAATGTTAAATGGAAAATTCCAGAAATACGCAACTCCTAAGTTGTAACTTGCACATCGTTATGAGTCACGGGACGAAGTCTCGCTCTGTCCAGCTCTGTCCTGCCCGGGCCGTGAGTCGTCCCTTTGCCCGGCGGCTCCATGCTCTGCACGCTCCACCCTCGGTCCCTCCGTGGCCGTCTCAGCCGTCAGGGTGCGTGTCACCGGATCACAGTGCTCGTTCGAGTCACCTGAATTTACTTCACAATGGCCCAAAGCCATTCCCATAATTTTCATTACAGTATATTCTTAAAATTGTCCTATTTTATTAGTTATGGTTAATCTCTCACTGTGCCTGCTTCATAAATTAAACTCCGCCACAGGTAGCGTGGACAGGAAAACACATGGTGAGTGCAGGGCTTGGTGCTCTCCGCGGCCGCAGGCACCCACTGGGGGTCTCGGCACATGTCCTGTGAATTCCAGGGACACTGTGGCTCTAACGAGCCTTCGTCAGAGCTGGGAGCAGAACCCAGGGCCCCCTGCCCAGGGCCGTCTGCCACTCCAGACCGCGGCCTCGTTTGGGTGTCTGTGATGCAAGGATTTGGATGCAGGTTGTTTGGGGCCAGAGCAGAGACGTGGGACAGGAAGGGAAGGTGGCCGACCGAAAGGGTGTGTCCTGAAGTCTGTCACCTCTGTGGGCAGTGGGAACTTGATTCTGCGGGGAAACTCGGGGAACAGGCAAAACCCAGCATGTCCCACGCGAGGGATGAGGGGCCGGGCGTGGTGTGTTCTGTTTATTCCCCTGCTCCTGAGCAGCGTCCGTTGAGGGTCCTGGTGGCACTTGCAGCGTATGACACGCAAGCGCGGGCTCGCATTCCTGGAAAAGGGACTTCGGGCGCAGACGCGGAGAGGGATGGGAGGCGCGATGGCGTCCACTCCACACTCGCCGAGGTCTGGGACAGAACGGGGCTGTGGCCGCTTCGCTTTGGACAGGGGTGAGGGGCGCTGGCCGAGGGGCCCTTAGACAGGATGGGACCCCAGAGCGTGCTCACTGGCCACGCGGCCTCGCTCCTCTGGTGAACAGACAGGTCCCCTCCCTCCAGGGCGGGTCGTGGAGAGGAGATGTGTGAGCAAAGCAGAGCCCGACCTGACGAGCACTGTTCTCAGAGTCCCAGCTTGGGGCCCGTGCAGGAAGGAGCCACACGGCCGCTGGGGAGCCAGGGAGCGGCGGAGCCAGGGCGTCCGGCCCAGCGACAGCGTAGGGGCCTCGGGCGCTCCGGCGTGGCGGCCGTGTGGGCTCCCCACCTCCTCCAGTGAAAGTGTCACCGCACGCAGAAGGACCGGAGCCCTCGCCCTTGGCGATGGCCGCAGGCTTGGGCCTGCAGTCCGTACTCGGAGGACGGCGCGGAGGCAGCCCCTCGGTACGCCGGCGACGGCGGCCCCGTCGGAGGGCCGGGCTCCTCTGCGTGGTGTCGGCCGCGTCCCTTTTGATCCGAGTCCGTTTCCGTTCACGCGTTCTGTCGCTACGGGGAAGAGCGGGTTAGTGACTGATGGGCTGCATCGCGTCCCAGGCTCCTCCGTGGACACCCTAGGGCACAGCGAGGTAATGAAGCAGGTAATTAAGGTTAAAGGAGCTTCTAGAAGTGGGCCCGGCCCAGCAGGGTCAGCCTCCTTGTAAGACAAGGCAGAGACGCGGGGGCGGGGGTGTGTGCACCAGGGACAGGCCGTGTGGGGACACCGCGGGCCAGTGCCGTCTGCCTACAGGAGGAGCAGCCTCAGCAGAGCCCAGCCCTGCCCGCGCCTTGACTGTGGACTTCCAGCCCCAGAGCCGGGAGGAAGCGTCATTGTGTCGGCCCAGCCTGCGCGTTCTGTCCCGAGCTGACCCAGACGACACCACAGGGGACCACGCATCTTTAACGGGGCCTAAGGACACCGCAGACGTCAGAGCTTCTGCCTGACAAAGGCGGTCACGTGTGGAGCCCGCAGCTCAGCCCTCCCGCGTTGGCGGTGGCTTCCCGAGGCCCTTAGCTGTTCACGCACACGCACACGCACACGCACACGCTCGCCCAGACCCTGCCGGTGGGGGTCCTCAGCGCTGGCCGCTGCCCCCGTTCCGAAGCCGTGGCTCGGGGGAGACAAAACGAGACACGCTGAACAGTTGGCGGCCACCGAGCCCTGCGTGTGTCCTCAGGTGGGGACAGCTGTGAGCGCTCCGCCCGGGGAAGCCGCGGGCGCATCGTGCCCTTGCTGCGGGCAGAGCGGATGGGACGAGATTAAAGAGACGCCGAACTCTGCGTCCGGCGGCCAGGATGGGGTAGGTGGGCGGCGTGTCGGGGACTGGGTTGCTGAGAGCCAGCCCGCAGCTGAGCCTGGAGGCCCCAGCCCAGGGTCTGCGTGCGCCCCGAGGCCTGGTAGCTCTTCCGTGGGGACAGCAAATAGCCCGCGCCGTCCGGCCAGAAGCAGCTCCAACCAGAGCAGAGGCCGAGCTTTGGCTCCGGCTGTGGACGTGGCTGCTCCCTGGCCACCGCGTCCGCCAGTGCCAGGGCGTCGTCTCAGGGTCTCCCGGGGCCGAGTACGAACCTCAGTGACGCCTGCAGGTGCACTGACCAACCCGAGACGGCCACCAGAAACCCACTCTCCTCCAGGACTGCCTTCTGCCGCCCTGCGCCTGGTAGGGCGGTGGCCCGAACGTGCCACTAGCGCAGGACAGCGGGCACCCGGCGCCCCTCCGTGCCCTGGGCCTGCACATCCCCAACCCGCAAAGGGACAGTCCGCGCCCCCGCGGTGCCCCCCATGCAGACGACCTTCCAGTCACCTTCGAATGGTTTCAGAGCCTGTGTCACAATACTTGACTATAGAGCCGTAGGTCTATTTCTGGACTCGCTGATCTGTTTCATTGATTTATTTACAGCGTTTCTCTACACAAAAGCCATTGTCTTGATGATTATAGTTTCACAGCAAGCCTTGAAAGTGGGTAATTATATCTATATTATAATTATATATAAATCGTATATAAATTATAATATAATAATTATATAATACGAATAGATATATAATTAATACATATGTATTAATATTTATTATATTCCTCCCACTTCCTTCTCTTTTGCCGAAATTGTTCTAGCTCTCTCGCCCTTGCCCCTCTATATAAATATTAGAAATGGTCTGTTCATACTGTGCCAAAAAAGCTTTTTGGTATTTGATTGGGATTTATTGACGTTGGAGGTCAATTTGGACCTAACTCACATCTTAACAATATCGAGGTGTCTTCCAGTCAGTGAAGATGATGTATCGCTCCATTTGATTTGGGGCTGAATTTTTTTTTTTTTTTTTTAGCAGTGTGTTGTAGTGTTCACTGTAGACGCTTTATACATCTTTCATGATGATTAAATCCTAAGTATTTTATGGGTGTTTTTGGTATTAGAGTTTTTTTAATCTTCATGTTTTGACCTTATAACCTTGTCCTTGCTAAATGAGCGAATGATTATTCGTAGTTATTATTAATGCTAGTAGATTTTTATAGATTCATTCGGATTTTTCCACGCAGTCATGTTATCTGCAAATAATGGCAGTCTTACCTCTTCCTCTCTAATCTGCATTCCCCAAAACCCCAGAACAAGGCCGAGTGTAAGTGGTCGGCGTGAATGTCCCTGCTTTGTTCCCAGTCTTCGAGGAAAAGCGTTTCGCTTTTCATCACGAAGTCTGGTGACAGTGGCCGTCAGGTTGGGGCAAGGCTTTCTATCCTAGTCTGCAGTGAGATTTTCACAGAACGGTGTCGAATTCTTCCAGATGACTTCCACATCTGCTTTATTCTCCATTTACGTGGTTCATGACAGTGGTCGATATTTGAATGTCGGACCAGTCTTATTCCTGGAATCAACCAGTTTTTCAGTCAATCGAAGAGGACGAGATTTTTTTCTTTTTATAAGAGCTTTACGACGCAATTTATTTTCTACGTATCACTCTGTTCTTCAAATAAACAAAAACAAGAGCTGCCCAGTCATCCCACAGCTTGTGGGGCTCAGATGTCCATGGAACCAGTGCATACAGAAGAAAACTATCCCACGTGTCTATACACGACACAGCCACGTAAACCGTGAAAGCTAAGGACGTTGAAGGCAAACGAGGCGATTAAAAACATGTGACGTACTCGTCACAAAGCTCTCTTCATCATGACATACAAATATGTCCTGTGAAAACGCGGCAGGAAACCGGCCTTCATCAGTTGGTCATGATATATTATCCTTTCTAGGTCTTTCTGAAATTTTGTGCTAAAATTATGCTAAGGGTTTTTGATTTCATGTTCACGAGGGGTACTGGTTTGTACTTTTCCCGTGTTGTCTTTGGTTTGGGGATCAGTATAGCGTTGGCCGCATCCGGTGAGAGGAGAAGTGTTCTCTCTCTATTTTATGAAAGGTTTGACGTAAGATTGGTGTTATTTCTAACTTAAACATTTGATAGATTTTTACCAGTGAAGACATACGAGTCTAGAGCTTTCTTTGTTGGGGGGTTTCTGATAATGACTTCAAAATTCTTTATAGATAAATCGGGCTAGTTCAGATTGTTTCTTCTGAGGTCAATTTTGGGAATTCGTGTCTTTCGAATAGTTTTCGTCCTTATTGTCTACGTTGTAGAATTCGTGGGCATAAAGTTTTTCATAATGTTCCTGTAATAGCTTCTCAGTGCCTGGTGGATCTGTAGTTATACCTGATATCTTTTTCCTGATATTGCTCAAAGATATTTATCTTTCTTTCTTAGTCAGTCTCGCTAGAAGTTGATTCATTTGTTTCTTAATTTATCTAGCCAGAGGTTTATAATTTTGCTGAACTTTTCAAAGAAGCCGCTTTTGATTTCACTGATTTTTTTCCGTATTGCTCTGTATTTTTCTCTTTATTGTTTTTCGCTCTCTATTATCCTCTTTCTGACTTTGACTTTTCTGTCTTCTTAATGTAAAACCTTCGATCATTAATTTTAAATCGTTCTTCTTTTCTAATATAACCATTTAGATTGTAAATTTTCCCCTAAGCATCGCTCTAGCCGCATGCCACAAATTTCCATGTTTTGTTTTTGTTCCTATTCGGATCGGAATATTTTCATATTTCCCTTATGGCGTCTTCACTTATCAATGGGTTATTCAGGACAGGGCCGTTTAATTTCCAAATTCTAGGGATTTTCCAGGTGCTTTTTAATCGTCAGTTTCTATTTTAATTCCCTAATGTCAGAGAACATATTTTATATAATTTTGCTCCTTTTAAAGTTATGAAGACTTGTTTTATGGCCAACATAAGGTCTTGGTGAATGTTTCACGTACACTTGAAAAGCGTATGTATCCTACAGGTGTTGTGCAGTTGTTAGCTATAGCGTTCTGTAAATGGCCATTAGGTAAAGTTGGTTGATAGCGTTGTTGAAATCATCTGTCTCCTTGATTTTTATTTACTTGTTCTCACAGTGGCTAAGAAAGAAGTATTGATTCTGCAACTATAATTGTGAATTTG
>NW_011888871.1:713656-719116 GCF_000151845.1 Pteropus vampyrus | reverse complement strand
GCGTTGGCCGCATCCGGTGAGAGGAGAAGTGTTCTCTCTCTATTTTATGAAAGGTTTGACGTAAGATTGGTGTTATTTCTAACTTAAACATTTGATAGATTTTTACCAGTGAAGACATACGAGTCTAGAGCTTTCTTTGTTGGGGGGTTTCTGATAATGACTTCAAAATTCTTTATAGATAAATCGGGCTAGTTCAGATTGTTTCTTCTGAGGTCAATTTTGGGAATTCGTGTCTTTCGAATAGTTTTCGTCCTTATTGTCTACGTTGTAGAATTCGTGGGCATAAAGTTTTTCATAATGTTCCTGTAATAGCTTCTCAGTGCCTGGTGGATCTGTAGTTATATCTGATATCTTTTTCCTGATATTGCTCAAAGATATTTATCTTTCTTTCTTAGTCAGTCTCGCTAGAAGTTGATTCATTTGTTTCTTAATTTATCTAGCCAGAGGTTTATAATTTTGCTGAACTTTTCAAAGAAGCCGCTTTTGATTTCACTGATTTTTTTCCGTATTGCTCTGTATTTTTCTCTTTATTGTTTTTCGCTCTCTATTATCCTCTTTCTGACTTTGACTTTTCTGTCTTCTTAATGTAAAACCTTCGATCATTAATTTTAAATCGTTCTTCTTTTCTAATATAACCATTGAAATTGTAAATTTTCCCCTAAGCATCGCTTTAGCCGCGTGCCACAAATTTCCATGTTTTGTTTTTGTTCCTATTCGGATCGGAATATTTTCAGATTTCTCTTATGGCGTCTTCACTTATCAATGGGTTATTCAGGACAGGGCCGTTTAATTTCCAAATTCTAGGGATTTTCCAGGTGCTTTTTAATCGTCAGTTTCTATTTTAATTCCCTAATGTCAGAGAACATATTTTATATAATTTTGCTCCTTTTAAAGTTATGAAGACTTGTTTTATGGCCAACATAAGGTCTTGGTGAATGTTTCACGTACACTTGAAAAGCGTATGTATCCTACAGGTGTTGTGCAGTTGTTAGCTATAGCGTTCTGTAAATGGCCATTAGGTAAAGTTGGTTGATAGCGTTGTTGAAATCATCTGTCTCCTTGATTTTTATTTACTTGTTCTCACAGTGGCTAAGAAAGAAGTATTGATTCTGCAACTATAATTGTGAATTTGTCTAATTCTTTCAGTTCTATCAGTTTTTGTCTCATGTTTTGAAACTCTGTAATTAGGGACGTACACACTGAGGAATGGTATATCTTCTTGCTGGATTGAGTCCATTATTATTAGAAAATGTCCCTCTGTAGCTCTCATAATGCTCCTTTTCCTGAAGTCTACTTTTCTAATAGTAAAATAGTCTACTTTTCTAATAGTAAAATAAAAACATTCCAGTTTTTATGAAGTGTTTCCATGTTTTTACTTTGCCTTATCTGTGTCTATATATTTAAAGTGTATCTCTGATAAACAACATATTGTTTAATCGTTTTTCATGCACTCTGATAATTTCTAATTGAAGAGTTTAATCCAGTTACGTTTGCCAGCTAAGTGTCTGTTCTCTTTTTGATGCCTCTGACCTCCCTTTCATCTTCCCTCCTTCCCTACCTTCCTTTGGATCCAGGTCTTTCTGGTATTCCATTTTATCTCCGTTGACTCGTTAGCCTACCGCTTTGTTTTATTCACGTAAGTATGCCGCTGCTCCGTGGTCTATTAAAAACAAAAACAAACAAACAAACAAACCCCGCATCTCTCACTTAGTCGCGGCCACCTTGGTTTATGTCCCGTCACGTCCCGTGCAGTGCGAGGCTCACGACGACAAGTTTCACGCAACCCCCGTCCCTTGCGTTTTCATCACAGGTTTTATTTCTACGTGTTTTATAAACTACACAACAGATGGTTGTCATTTTTGCTCTCAACCGTATTTTAAAGAAATCACAAATAAAAATATCTTATATGTACTCACTCCAGTCCCTCCTTCAGGTCCGAGTTTCTGTCTGGTATCATTTTCCGTCAGTCTGAAGAACATCCTTTCACACTCGTGCCGTCGTTCTGCCTGTGATGAATTCTTTCAGCTTTTGGTTTATTGAAGAACGGGCTTTTATTTCACCTTATTTTTGAAAGAGAGTTCGCTGGATCAAGAATTCCGAGTTCAACGTTTCATTTCGGCACTTTAAATAGAGTTCATTGACTTTTTCTTTGCATTGTTTCTCACGAGGAATTAACTCTGATTCTTATCACTGTTCCATTGTATGTAGTGTGTCTTTTCCCTGTCTGCTTTTAAGATTGCTCTTTATATTTTGGGCAATTTGATTAAGATTAAGATATGCCTTATGCTTTTTTTTTTTTTTTTTGGCTTATAGTTCATTGAATTTCTTGGATCTGTGAGTTGATAGTTTTCACCAAGTTTGGAAATTCTTTTAAAAACATTCTCTTCCACAATTTCCCCTTCTCTTGTCTTCCTGGGACCCTAACTACATGAATGTTAGACCACTGATGTTATCCCGCAATTCACTGATTATTCATTTCGTCCTTTTTGACCTTTTTGTACCCAGGTACCTCAGTCATATAGTTTCTATTGCCCTGTTTTCAAATTCACTCATTTTTTTCTTCTGCAAAGTCCAAATGGTCGTGAAGCCCATCCGTTAAATTTGTATTTCATATATTCTAATTTCTTACGTCTAGAATACCCGCTTGGTTATTTCTTGTTTCACATCTTTTTGCATTATTACATTCATGTTTTCTTCAAATCTGACACATTTATAATAGCTGTTTTAAAGTCTTTGTGTGAAGTTTCCGACATTTCTCAAATTTCTGGGTCTGTTTCTATCGAGTCGTTTTCCTCTTGGTAATGAGTCAAATTCGTTGGCTTAGGCACATGTCTAGTGAAATTGTATCGCATTCCGGTCATCGTGGATGCCACGTGTCTGGATTTTGTTGTCTGTAAGTTGTGATAAGTTAGTTTATGTGTGAACAGTCTTGGTTCTTTGGAAACTTACGTTTCAGCTTTGTTGGGTGCATCTACGGTTGTCCTTATTCTGGAGTTGGAGGAGCCCCCTCACCCCCAACCCCAGGTGCGGCTGTCTGGGTCTCTGCGGGTAGCTCAGGGAGGTTTCTCCAGTCTGCGAGGCAGGACGCAGTCCTGTGTGTCCTCTGAAACCCATCAGCACACAGCCTGTTGGTGGTGGCCCCCGCCAGGCTCCTGGAGTCCTGCATGTGCGCGTGTAGCTCCGTGTTCAGCCGAACACCTCACTCCGTGTGGTCCTCTGCTCGGCGTCTGTCTCCCAGGCCTCGGCAGCCCTCACGTGTGCAACATGCATCCAGGCAGAAAGCCAGCGCAGGCCTGAGACTGGCCTGGGCCTTACCGCCATCAGGTCACCCTGAGCCACCTGCTGGCCAGTGCCTACGAATGGCTGTTTCGAACAACTTGTCCCATTCCATGATCGTTCAATATTTTCACTATTATTTGTAACGTGTTGCTCTCCACACACCTCTGACCGATCTGAATTCCCCGGGCCAGAGCAGAGGCTGTTATAAAAGGTGGACAGTGATTCAGAATTTATTGTAAGTGGGGTTCATGAGGCACCCTGTCCCCAAAAAGATCTCAAGTACACCCAAATGTCTTTTTGTATGAAGTATTAGATTTCTGTAGGAAATAGTTTTGGGGCTTGATCCCTACTTTGTAGAGGTCAGAATCCTTACTCCACTTACGAAAGGACCAGCTTCAAGCAGGCAGCGACCTCCCCGAACCCACCCGAGAGATGGAAGGTGACCAGTGGAATCGGAGGGGGGCGGTGGGCGGTGGGCGGTGGGCGGCAGAGCTCCATGTCCAGGGCTCGCTCCAGGGGAGGCGTCCGCCAGGAATGCCGTTGATGTACCACTGAAGCGTTGAGCATCTGGGGCTCACACGAGCAAGTCCAAGACGAGGTGACGGCCACGTGGGGATGAGGTGCGAAGACCCGGTCTCACCAGGGGCTTGGGCACCCAGAAGAACCTGGAGCATGTAACAAGGAGCTGAGAGGTCCGAAGCGCCATCGACGCTCTCTCCAGGGTGCGAGCCAGGGAGGCCAGCATGAGTGTCAAGCCAAGGTCCTAGCAGGCCTAGAAGGGGAGCGAGCAGGAAAGTGATAAGCCATGTCTCTGCCAATGGCGAGGGGCGAGCCCGAGCCGAGCTCGTCGGGGTGCGGGAGCCCCAGGGGAGCTGGGACAGTACAGCTCTGGCCTGGAGGGTCTCAGGTGAGGCCTGGGGGCCACCTGGAGACCACAGACACTGAGCAGTGAGGGATGCAGTGTGAGCTCCCGCGGGGCAGCCGTCACGTGTGGCATCAGCCAAGGCTTGTGGCACAGGGACCACGCCGCTAAACCCCGTAAGCAGAGAGAAAGGGGCTTGGTTTATACAAACGTAGTTTACCCATAACGTTTAATCCTCGAAGCCGGCTGCACCTGTCAGGACTGACAGTTACATCTGAGGGTGTCAGGCCCCGGCATCCCAGCCGTAATGATCTCAGCCGTGACCCTGGGGGAATTGCCCGCAGAGCCACGAGGAGCCAATGCATGTTCAGGATCCCAGATGCCCGCAGCATGGCCACCCGCCTCCACTGAACAGGGCAAAAAGCAAGAAAGAAAACAGCCTCAGAAACTCTGCTCCCTTCTGCCGGAGGCTTTCCTACAGCACAGCCCTGCGTGCCTGGACCGCAGAGCCAGCCCGGTGTCCGAGGCCACAGACCCCATCAGGAGGGGCGTGTCCGGCAGGGTCTGTGTCTGGGGCATCGGCACACCTGCTCCCGCGGTCACCACACACGGGCTGTGTGTGTCACCGTGACTTCGACGATGAAGGACGCATCCTCGCCCACCCACCGTGCTTGGGCCGTAGACACCACGGGGACACACCGGGGGCTGGCGGTGGCCGCGCTTCCCCGCTGCCATGTGGACTGGGCCCTCCATCCATCGCGTTCAGGAAGCGCGCGGTCCTGTGGTAAGTGCAGCTCCCCGGGCCATCTGAGGACTGTCCGTTCCTTCTCAGTGGGACCTTAGGTCCGTGGCAAGTTCTGGATTTGGTGACTAGTGAGCTCCGACGAAGATGGTGATAATGTAAACTCCCCTGGCCGAGCACCTGCTGTGTCTCAGGCATGCGCTTTGGAGATGCTTTGAATCGTCACGAGAACCCCATGAGCGAGGGCGGTGTGAGTCCTGCTTCACAGAGAAAGGATCTGTGGGTGCCTCACAGATCCCCGCCTCAGGGACACTGGGGCCGGGAGCTGGGGCAACAGGGAGGGACTGAGCGTGGACGCCAACCACCAAGCTGTTCTCCGCCATGTCCGGTGCCAAGCAGCCGTGCGGTCTTTCCAGCTCCAGCTTCTTTGCGAAGACCAGGTCCTCCTGGTCCCTCCCTTCTGCTGGGGACAGCGGGAGTTGTAGAGAAGTTACGGAGCCGGGCCGGGCCACAGGCCTGAGGAGGCGACGCGTGGCCCGCATCCGAGTCTGCGCAGGCGAGGGGTCCCGCTCTGGGA
>NW_011888871.1:713291-713606 GCF_000151845.1 Pteropus vampyrus | reverse complement strand
GCCACAGGCCTGAGGAGGCGACGCGTGGCCCGCATCCGAGTCTGCGCAGGCGAGGGGTCCCGCTCTGGGAGGCTGCAGCTCTGCTGTGCCCGCTTCGCAGGGGCGCGGCGAGGGGCGGGGGGCGGCGAGAGTTAACGGGGCCGTGGGCCGCGTCGCCCGGGTCCCTGCGTCTCCAGGCTGGCTTCCCCTGCGACTTCGTTAGCAGCCAGCTGCTAATTAAATTTCATATTTATGATCAGAAAATAAAATCATTGGACCTTTTTGAAATAGGAGTTTATGAGTTTTGGCTCCAGCAGCTGAGTCAGCAGTCGGGGG
>NW_011888871.1:711209-711777 GCF_000151845.1 Pteropus vampyrus | reverse complement strand
GAGCGCAGGGTGGCCAGGACACGCCCAAACCCCTGTGGCCCCAGTGGCCACACGTCGGGGGCACGGCTCAGGAGCGAAGGGGGCGGACTGCCCACACCACCAGATGGAAGCGCCACCAAGGGCGGGGGGACGAGATGCGCCGCCCTGGGGGCCCACCCGTGCGCACCCTGAGGCTCGGGAAGAGGCAAAGCGCTCACGGTGGCGCTGCCTCGGGGGCCGGGGGGTGGGAGGCGCTTTCTGGCAAGAGGTCATGCTGCTTCTCTCCATTGGGGTCTTGGTTCTAGGGGTGTCTTCTTTCCCAAACTCATAGCACTGGACACTTAAGATGGTGCCGCTCGCTGACCCTCCTGAAGTTTCTTTAGAAAAGAACAGGGAACAGTAAGTTCCCTCGCGACTGGTGCAGGCCGGGGAAGGAGGGGAGAGGCCGAAACGCAGATGCGGGGTGTGTGGCGGGCGACGGGGCAGAGGATGGGGCCGGCGCCGGCTGTGCAGGAACGGGGGCTGTGCAGGAAACGGGGTGGGGCCCGCCTCTGCGGACCACCCGTCGTACGGGATGCTCAGTGGGACT
>NW_011888871.1:709559-710454 GCF_000151845.1 Pteropus vampyrus | reverse complement strand
GCCCAAACCCCTGTGGCCCCAGTGGCCACACGTCGGGGGCACGGCTCAGGAGCGAAGGGGGCGGACTGCCCACGCCACCAGATGGAAGCGCCACCAAGGGCAGGGGGACGAGATGCGCCGCCCTGGGGGCCCACCCGTGCGCACCCCGAGGCTCGGGAAGAGGCAAAGCGCTCACGGTGGCGCTGCCTCGGGGGCTGGGGAGTGGGAGGCGCTTTCTGGCAAGAGGTCATGCTGCTTCTCTCCATTGGGGTCTTGGTTCTAGGGGTGTCTTCTTTCCCAAACTCATAGGCCTAGACACTTAAGATGGTGCCGCTCGCTGACCGTCCTGAAGTTTCTTTAGAAAAGAACAGGGAACAGTAAGTTCCCTCGCGACTGGTGCAGGCCGGGGAAGGAGGGGAGAGGCCGCAACGCAGATGCGGGGTGTGTGGCGGGCGACGGGGCAGAGGATGGGGCCGGCGCCGGCTGTGCAGGAACGGGGGCTGTGCAGGAAACGGGGTGGGGGCCGCCTCTGCGGACCACCCGTCGTACGGGATGCTCAGTGGGACTCGCAGGCACCACCTCTCCCTGAGCGTGGCAGCAGCCTGGCCACTCCACATGTCTACACCGCAGGCCGGCCGGGGGATGGGGATCAGGTCTCTGCGGCAGACAGGGGAGCCCAGGATGTCGGGAGGAGACACACAATGCTGCGTTTGAATGTGGGCACCTCGGCGTGAGGCCTTCAGAAACATCGTCCAGGAACATTCTAGCCCCACATTCACTGCCAATCAACCGCCTCCTCGGTGCGGTTCGGTCCGGGGACCTTGGTCTCCCGGGTGAGGTCCGTCACAGTGGCAGGGCCAGCAGGACAGGCAGATCTAGGGTGACGCTGGGCTCCTGGCCACTCCTCCCTTCCCCC
>NW_011888871.1:702421-707704 GCF_000151845.1 Pteropus vampyrus | reverse complement strand
GAAAAACAGTCTCGTGTCGCTGGTGCCTGGTAATAGAGAAAGTGAGAAGAAACGCCCACCAGCCCCCACCCCGACAACTTCATCCGAAGACGCTTCTACAGGCAGAGGATTGAGAGGGAGGCGGCCTGCAGGACTCTCTGCTCACGGGGAAAATCAGCGTCGTCATCTTGAGATGTTTTGGGACGCCGCCCTCTGAGTCCCCGTATCTCACAGCTGCGCGGAAAATGTGAGTCTCTGTGTTTTCACATCTCAGGCTCGCCCAAGGCTTCCAAACAGGTGAGCTGGCCGAGGGAGACGACTCAAGTTCATGTGCAAGATGCTCCGTGGCTCGGCCCGAGCCGCGCAGGCAGCCCCGCCGGAGCCCGCTTTCCCTCTCGCCCCCGCCCCCCGCCCCCGCCCTTGCCTGTCTCGCTCCCTTTCTCTTCCCTTTTCGGGGCCATGCACCTGGAGGCACCGAAAAGGGCTCTGAGTTCCTGTTCCCTTTTCTCCGTCCTCGTCCGCTCTCCCGGCCCGCGCCCCGCCTTCCTCTGCTGCCCTGGTCCCTCTCAGCTGTGTCCTCGACACCGCAGCCCGTGGACAGAGGTCACTGCCCGGATTCCCGCAGCTTCCAGGGCCTCAGGCTCCAAAGCCACTGGGATGCAGAGGAAGCGCGTGCTCGCCTCGCCTCGCGGGCTCAGGCCCGGCCTCACCCTGGGGCGCCCCCTCCCCGGGCCTCGCCGTCTTACGTCCTCAGGGTTGGGGATGGCTTCCTTCCCGGCAGGGCTGCTTCAGGCTCGGGGTTCGTGCTGGCTCGGGACCGGCCCCACACGTGTGCTCAAGAAAATATAGCTGTTTATATTACGTAGCTTTGTCTTATTGATCTATTGCAATAGATTTCTATCGATTCATTTTGTGGTTTTTTTTTTTTTTTTCATTTATTTGGTGCATTCGCATAACAGAAAATTCACCATTTTTTAAAGTGAGTCATTCAGTAGTATTTAGCACATTCACAGTGTCATGCAGCCAGCACCTCTGTCTGGTTACAGGGCATTGTCGTCACCCCAAACAAACCCCTACAGGGTAGCGGTCACCGCTCCATCCCCTCCCCGGCTCCGGGCCACCCCCAGCCCGCTTTCTGTCTCTGGGTTTATCCGTTGGGGACACTTCTTGTAAATGGGCTCACAAAACACGTGGCCTTCTGGGTCCGCCTGCTCGCACGCGTCTTGCTGCTCTCGAGGCCCGTCGTGTCCGGGCGTGCATCGGCGCTTCCTCCGTTTCCATGGCTGAATAGTTCTCCACTGCGCGCATGAGATGCCTTTGTTTTGAGGGTCACAGGCCAGGAAGGGAAGCTGGGCAGAGCGGGCGGGGGAGCCGGGAGCCTCACTGAGTGCCCTGATGCCGCAGAGACGCTGAAGCGACCTGCGAGGGGCTGTGCCTGTCGTCCCTGCCGCCCCCCCAGAGCAGCTCCATCTCGTCGTGGAGGGCGGGCCACAGGGGCACATTGGAGACATGAGCAGCCCTGGCCAGCCCTCCGAGCTGCTGTCTGGCCCTGCTCCTGAGGACGTCATTACAGCTAACTGCAGCCGGCCCAACGTCATCTGAAGTAACAGGGACCAGAATGAGCCAGAGCTGACGGAAATGTGGGGTTGGGGCCTGGAGGGCGGGGGCAGTGGACGAGGCTGTTTACGTGCAGTCGATCGTGAGCAGAGGCCGTTTCAGCGTCTCGCGAGTCACCCATCGCCCCTCAGTGGCCTCACGTTTCATTGGACGCACAGACCCGTTTTGCTCCCAACGTAGTGGATGCTCAACTAATGCATTTCGACGAACTTATTCCGTTGCCACCTCCTTGGCAGAGCATCCGGGATGGGTTTGGATTTCACTCCTGTGCCCGCCAGGTAAGCGCGGGGAAGGGGGCCGGATGTAGGCGTCCTGCTCTATTGCTCTAAAAATGCCAGTGGATGGTGACGTGGCCACAGGACGCTCTGGGGACATGGGGCACTTCGTGTGTGGGGGCCGTCCACAGACTGGGTCCTCAGTCCCGCAAGGACTGGGGGACGGTTGTCACCATGCGTCACTTTCCTGGAGGGCACTAAGACAGCCCAGCTAAAAACTAAAAGTCCCCACGTGTCCCGCTGCTCCCCGTCGCCGGCACCGCGATGGCCCCTTCTCTCCGGGGACGCAGGGCCACAGTCTCCCGGGACCGGGGACACGGAGCCACCTTCCCCCGGGCCCCAGCTTAGGGAGCCAGCCGGACGTCGGCCGGACCACGCAGCATCTGCGGAGGCCGGAGGGCCGCTCCGGCTCTTCGGAGCTGCGGGCGTTTTCCTTCGCCTCTCCCGCCTCCGCCCTTGTGGGTTCTGTTCCTGAGTCATCCTGTCCCCGTCTCTGAGGCTGAGTGCCCACTGGGCGTCGGACACTCACAGCGCCAGAGGCGTCCCGCGCCGCTGGTCCAGGAAGCGGAGCCGGTGAAGACGTTCCTGTGCACTCCCTGTCACCTGACGCGACAAGGGGTGACGTGTGGGGCTCACTGCAGAGGACACTGGCTGGTGCTGGCTTGTCGATTTTCGTAGAATTAGGATTCCTCCGACCGAACGGACCAGCGCGCCAGTGGCCGGGGCGGGCTCGCCTTGTGAGCACCAAGGCCTTCGGGTTCTGGCGGTGCCCGGGGCGGAGCCCACCGCAGAAATGGCCGTGGCCCCGACCCCCACGCGGTGTGGGGCGCCCACCGCCCAGGAGGAGTCCTCCGGCCGGCAGTGGAGGAGGGGCCGGCCTTCCGTGTCCCACCCAGCGAAGGTGGTGACGTGATAGCTCTGTCCGCGGGTCAGAAATGGCAGGCACGTGCCTGGCCGACAGGGCGAGGCAGATGCGTGCTCGGGACACAGCGAAACCAGCCGGGTGTGGGGGAAGGCAGGCGACCCCGTCACGGGCCGTCATGGTGACACTCTGACCCCTGCGGACCCCAGGTCTTGTCCGCAGCAGCGAGGAAAGGAGACAGCGCTTACCCGTCGTGCATGTCAAACGCCTCCTGGAGAAGTCTCATGGGCTGCAGGCTGTGCGAGAGCATATGGGACGGTCCCTGCCCAGGAGTCACAAGCGGCAGGGGGACAGACGGGTGGGTGAGCTGCAAGCGGGAAGCCCGGAGGAAAGGTCGAAGCCAGACCTTTTCGGTTCTTCCAAGATTCTGTTCTGGGTGGAGGCAATTTTCCAGGGCGTCCGCGAGTTCACCGCCGGCCTCGGAAGGGGTGGACTAAGCGACATTGATTAAGCGCCTGCCGTGTGCCCTGCGGCAGCCTTAAGATGTAAGTGCCACTTGTCCAGTTTTAAATGGGGGCTCAGAGAGGTCACGCCACGTGCCCGAGGCCTCACAGCTGCGGGAGGCCGAGCAGGAGTTCAAAGCCCTGGGACGTGTCCTCGTCCCCGGAACAGGCAGAAGCCGTCAGTCTGGTCTCTATGCAACGGTCTCTCAGTTTAACTCTGGTTAGGGAAGAATTCCCGCCATCCTTCTTTTGGGGCAATGACGTCACCTCACGCCGACAGGCACAACGGAGTATGACCTCTCTAGGGCAGGAGCACCACCTGCCATGTGTGGGTGCCCTGCACCCGGAATGCCGGCCCCCCCAACTCGGCGCCGACAGCCGACGGACTCTTCACAGACAGGGCGGCTTAGCAAACTCACCATCGCCTGTCCTCAGATCACGCCCCCTTCCTTCCACGGCCCAGACGTCTGCCCAGTGTCCTCATGGATGAGAAGAGACAGGCCTGACCCCAGCCCTTGAACCTCGGAGGGGAGTAAGGACGTCCGCGGTCCACATAAGATTCACGCTGCTGCTCGCGGCCCCGCGTCTGCCCCGGACCTGGAGGTCTCTGCAGAAACAGGTGCTGGGCGCCGTGTCTAGCCAGCCTCCGGCCTCCCCTCAGGGCGCCCCGCACTTCAGCGGGTGGTGGTGACCTTGACGATGATGACGATGATGACGGGAGAGTTAGAAGGCGGGAGGCGGGAACGGCCCCGCGCCCAGCACCACGGCCCTGCTCCCGCGCAGGAAGCCTGAAGTCGCCTTCCCTCCAGGCTCCCGTCTGCTAGTTGACTGCAGTGTTGGCCGAGCTACCTTCAAACACAGGAAACGTGCTTAGCAGTTACTACGCTTGCCGGTTCCCACGGCGTTTCATAAAATGGACCGCCCCACAACTAGAAATGCATTGTAAAGTAGTTGCCACGTCGCCTCTAAGTATGCTTCCATGCTCGTGAACGCAGGGGGGGATCCGGTGCTGCTTCTGCGTGCCTCTCGGGGCCGAGGCCCCAGAGGACACACGATGCAGCTGGGACCGGCCCTGGGCCCTGGCGGCACCTGCATCCGGGCGGCACGGGGCGACCCAGCCTCTCCTGCGCCTCTGGTTTGCTGAGGCTCCCCTTTCAAACGCCGGCCAGACCAGGCCTCGTCCAGACAAGCCTCGTCCTCTGCCTCGTCACCTGTCGGCGCCCACCTTTCGTCCCTCCCTCTCTCCCCATGGACTTGCGAGGCTTCCCTGCCCTCGTCCCTTCAAGGTCCCCTCTCCTCGCGTGCTGCCCTCACTCTGCTCCGAACACCCTAAATGTGTCACCACGTCTCACTGGCCCTTGTCTCTCCTCCTCCTGAACTCCCTCATAGCCAGTTTCTCTACCGTGCGGCGAGTCATGTAGAATCGAGGGAGTGACGAGTGGACGAGCAGGCTCCCCGTGTCCTGCTCCACGTCTGCTCTGAAGCGTCCTCATTACGGAACTGGGCAGATGTCCCCCAGGCGGGCGTCCTGGCCTCGGGCCGCCCGCAATGCCATTTAACCTGTCTCATGCCCCCGTGGGATTCCAGCGCCAGCCAAGCGAGATGAGAAGGGGGTGGAGGGGAAGGTTTAAGTCGCCACGTGGCCCCCTCAGAATTTTCCAGTCCTCGTTCTTGGCTGCTCTCCGAGTGGGGCTCTTATTTGATGGTGCCGGTGACCTTCTCTGTGAAACTCAAGGGCCCAGCCTTTTCACGCAGACGATCCTCAGGGCCGCTGGGTTCTGCCTGTTAATGATCAAGTCCAAGGCCGGGCCCTTCTCCCCTGTCCAGTTCTGCCCGTTCCAAACCGCCTCTCCAATTCCCAAAGCCAGCAGGTAGCTCGCGGCTTCCTCCCCGCTCCCGTGCAGGAATCTAATTCTCTGCGATTCATGCAGCAGGCCGCGTGCTCTGCGCATCCCGTGGGCTCGCTTTTGTGGAGTAGAAAGCCCAGCTCCCCGCGCTGGACTCTGGGAGGAGCTTCGTGGGTCCGCTCACTTGGCAGATGCGTGGG
>NW_011888871.1:700447-701446 GCF_000151845.1 Pteropus vampyrus | reverse complement strand
CTTGAGGAGCCCCAGGTGTAGATATTATAGGCTGCGGAGACGGCCGGGGTGGCGGGCAGTGGCCTGGGCTGGCGGACAGGGCATGCCCGCGATGGTGGCCGAGAAGCTCGGCTGTAACGGGAGAAGGGGCAGGCGTGGGCACGCGGGGAAGGGCGAGGGCCAAGCGAGAGAAGACATGGACTCCGGTGCGGGTTGTGGACGCCGGAGCTGGAAAGTGCGGGCCTGGCCCAGGAGTCGAGGCAGGGCCATGGCGGGCGGCTGGGGCAGACCCTCCTGCCCCCGCACCCCAGGCCAGGAGCCGCTGAGCGAACCGGTGCGGGTGTCGTCCGCTCGCTGCTGCCCCGGGCCAGGCCTCATTTCCTCGAGGCACGTAACCCCTCGGGGGTTAAAGACCGTTTGCCTCTGTGCCCCGCAGCGCTCCGCTCACAGCCAGTATTCAGCCTTTATTGATCGCCTGCTTCCTCTGGTTTCATAGCCATAAAAAAAGGAACGGGGACAAATAGATAAGGCATCAGCTGCTCAGATTATAGGGCTCAGGGTCTGTGCTGAGATCGAGGTGACCATCTTAGATGGCTTGGATCTTATTTGTCACATGTATCTGTTAGGATGGTTTTCCTAACTGCAAGTGATAGAAACAAAATCCGAGTTTTATACATATTAGGGATTTTATTCTTCTCAGGGACTAAGCACTCAAAGGCTAGCTTGGACCCAAAGTCCTTTGAGCAGCCTAGGCATCCTTTGTCCTCATGCTCACAAGATAGCTGCTCTGCCTCAGAGCATTGCATCCGCATTCCAGGTAGGAAGACAGGGACAAATAAAAGCCTCTGCTCACCTGATTCTGCCCCCTGCCCCACAGAGCCTTCCTGATGTCTCATTTAGAAACACGCTTACGTCTCATTGGCCAGGACCGTGTCGCGCAGCCACCTCCAGCGGCAAGGGAGGCTAGAAACACAGTTTTTTAGGCGGGCACAGCAAGGCTCCCAACAAAACCTGGGTGCT
>NW_011888871.1:695257-698512 GCF_000151845.1 Pteropus vampyrus | reverse complement strand
CAGGCTTGTAATGGCAACGTCGGTTCCCTCCCTGGCCATCAGCGTCCCGGTCCCGGTCCCCGGAGGCCGCCACTTCCGACTCGTCTTCATCGTTCACTTCTGTCATCTGCGTCTTTCTTTCTGAGCAACGTGCTCGCGTCACCGCTCACCGCTGCCGCTGCTGCGCGGCTTTACCTGGTGGCGCAGTGTGGAGCAGACGAGGACGCAGCTGCCTTCGACGGGTGCCCCGCTGCACGCACCCCTCCCTCCCTTCTCGCGATCTGTTTAGCTCACAGTTTTTGTGTTACGTGGTCAACATTGTTCACGTTGAGGCAATTTGCATGCCATGGCTATGTTTTCCTTTCTTTTTGTTTTTTGCGTTTCTCGTTTTTCATTCGCTGAGGTTTGTTTGTTTTGTTTTGTTTTGTTTTTATGTACTTGTCCTGAATGTTTTTTCCCCCTGACTCTCGGACCTGTCCTTTGCTAACAATATTATTCCCTAAGCTATCAACTATATTAGACAGCCATTCGGTATTTCTCCTGGCAGCCTCCCTGAATGAGCCCTCCGAGCCTGGGCAGCGGCATCCCAGTCGCCCTGGACTTTCCTCAATGCTCCGTCCGTTTTGGGGGGGGGGGTTTCGCCGTTTCCGGGGCCCCATCCCTTCCTCCGTATTGTCACGTCGTCGTCATGCTAGAGCGTGTCCTCCAGTAGCTCCCTAAGAAAATGTTCAGAGCATTCGCCTCTCTGAAAATCATTCCATTAGATTCTCACACATAATAGTTTGGGTGGGTTTATAATTCTAGGTTAAAAAGCATTTTCCATCAAAAAATGTGAAGGCGTGGCCTTACTGTCTTCCAGCTTCGGGTGTTGATATGAAAAGGTCTGAGGCCAAACTTGCGTCCCTTCCTCTGCGGATGACCGATGTTTTCTGTGCGGAAACGTCATTTTTCTCTCGTGCTCCGGTGGCCTGCGCTTTCTTAGTGATCTTCTGAGAAGATTCTTTTCCACTGATTTTGCTCCAAGTCTCTAACTCTGGAGACGCGTGTTCTTACATTTGGAGAACCTTCCAATATTATTTCTCTGATCGTTTCATCTTTTAATTTATATTATATCCTCAAAAGATGTACAAGAAAGGAAATACAGCCTCTGTAATCTCTTTCCAGGGTGTCTGTCTGTTTATTGGATTTTAGACCTTCTAAGTTGACCTCGTCCCTCTCCCTTCTCATCTTCCTCCTCTTCACTGTTTGTCAAGTTTTTGGGAGATTTCTTCGACTTTATCTTCCGAATCTCCTACAAATTATGAATATCTGCTACCTTATTTTAATTGCCAAGAATTCATTCCTTGTTCCCTTTTTATAGCATCTTAATATTGTTTTATGGATACAATATCTTCTCTAATCTGTTGATGGATTTTCATTATCAAATCCTGCTTTTTAAAGTTTTATCTTGTTCTGTGTGTTGTCTGCTTCCTGCAGACTCCTTGGATCAGTTTGTCTCACCTGCTCACGTCCTTCCTCATGGGGACAGCGCTCACACGTCGCGTGGTCTCAGGCTTTCGTCACTCCTGAGCGGGAAGCAGCACAAACCGAGTGAGTCCTGCTTGCCAGCTGATGGACGGGCTTCACCCACTAGGCTTGAATTACACACTGATAGCGCGCCGAAGTGACCCATTCCTTTCTCTGCGAAGCAATAGTTGTTCTTCTTGACTCTGAGGCAATATCTGCCCTCTTAGAACTCAGTTTTAGTTCTGTCTTACGCTGGTGTGTCGAAGTGGTATTTCAGGGAGCTTTTGTACATACGCTTTCTGATGAGAGTCATTTAAAAAGCAGACTTTTTAAAAAAAAAAAAAGATAATTCTAGGGTCTGTATAGTGGTGATTAAGAGGAAGTCAGAGAACCCTGGGTCCAAATCCTGCCTTCTATGCTAATTATGACTCCGACTCCCCTGGGGTTGATTTCCTTGGCTATAAAGCAGTGGTGGTGATGATGGTGATGTTGATGATGATGATGATGGTGGTGGTGGTGATGATGGTGATGGTGATGGTGATGGTGATGATGATGATGATGGTGGTGATGGTGATGATGATGATGATGACGATGGTGGTGGTGGTGATGATGGTGATGGTGATGGTGATGATGATGATGATGATGATGATGGTGATGATGATGATGGTGATGATGATGATGATGGTGATGATGGTGATGATGATGATGATGGTGATGATGGTGATGATGATTGATGGTGGTGGTGATGGTGATGATGATGATGGTGGTGGTGATGATAGTGGTAGTGATGATGGTGGTGATGGTGATGGTGATGGTGGTGATGGTGGTGGTGGTGATGGTGGTGGTGGTGGTGATGATGATGATGATGGTGGTGATGGTGGTGGTGGTGATGATGGTGATAATGGTGATGGTGGTGATGGTGGTGATGGTGGTGGTGATGGTGATGATGGTGATGATGGTGGTGATGGTGATGGTGGTGATGGTGGTGATGATGGTGATGATGATGATGATGGTGATGGTGGTGATGATGATTGATGGTGGTGGTGATGGTGATGATGATGGTGATGGTGATGGTGGTGGTGATGGTGATGGTGGTGATGGTGGTGATGATGGTGGTGATGGTGGTGGTGATGGTGATGGTGGTGGTGATGATGATGATGATGGTGGTGATGGTGGTGGTGGTGATGATGGTGATGCTGGTGATGGTGGTGATGGTGGTGGTGATGGTGATGGTGATGGTGATGGTGATGGTGATGGTGATGGTGATGGTGGTGATAGTGATAACGGTGATGATGATACCACCTATCTCAAAGAAGCCTTGAGATTTATTCGTTTGCTTAGCAAAGTACCTGGCACACAGTCCACAGTCAACGGTCCCTAAGCATCCAGGGTGACGCTTGCACCAGCTGAATGCTGTGCCCATAAGTCAGTCTCCGAGGAGACGTATTCTGTACCTGTCCCCCACCCTTAGGGCCAAGTTCTCAAGGGTGTAACCCAGGTTCTAAGGGCAGGTATAGGAAGTCCAGCCTCGTGACTGGCTTCCTGTGCCTCAGTTTCCCCAACCTGTGTTGCCGTGTTCGGTAGTTGTACCAACCTATGCCTACCTGTTTTCCTTTCTCTGTGATTCAAACCTCTCTCACAATTAATTTTTTAAAAGCCTTTTCTTCTGATTATAAACACGTGTTCTCTCTTTTTAAATGCAAATGCAGAAAAGTCTGTTCCATTGGCCTTTGCTCATCGGCCTGGTGACGGCCCCGCCGTCCCTGGCTG
>NW_011888871.1:692934-694022 GCF_000151845.1 Pteropus vampyrus | reverse complement strand
AACACGTGTTCTCTCTTTTTAAATGCAAATGCAGAAAAGTCTGTTCCATTGGCCTTTGCTCATCGGCCTGGTGACGGCCCCGCCGTCCCTGGCTGGGCACTTGGCTTGGCAGATTGCGCCCCGGCCCTCGCCCACGGCGCCCGCAGCAGTGCGGCTGCTCCTGTCCCAGCCACAGGGCAGGGGGGCCCTGAGGAGACCAAGGAGACGGTGTCCTCCAGAGAAGCGTGTGGCTGCCGCTTCCCCAGGGCCGAGGGCCTGTGACAGCTCACTCCGATCCAAGCTGACACCAGACAAGAACAGCTTCTGTCAGCTCTGGGAGAGCTGGTGTCACCTGTGATTAATCCTCAAAGCCAAAACCAAGCAAGTTCCTGATTAAACAGTGGCGTCCCAGCGTCCCCGTCACTCCCGAGCAGAGCGGTCGTGGAGCAGCTGCCTGAGGCTCGCACCACAGGGACCCGGGCAGCTGTCAGGACAGGTGTCAGGCCCCCTCCTTATCCCCTCAGGGTCTGAGCCTCCCCGTTCCCCATCCCTGGCCTCCCTCTCTCCAGGAGAACCAGCCGTTCCCTGTAAAACGCCGAGCCACAGCTGGGCTCCTGGCCCAGCTGAGCTAAGCACTGCGATGGCCGTGGCAGTCACCATAAGGAACGCCACCTCGGGGAAATCAGAGCGCCATGGCCTGTTTCTGCCCAAACCTATGGCAAGCCAGGGGCCGAGGACGTAACGCACAGTGAAGGGGACTCTGCTAGGCTCAGGAAGGAGGTCGCTGCTCCCAACCTCAAAGCTGTGGAGACACCTTCCCCTGCCACAAGCACCCCAAAGCTGCCATCTGCGAGGTCTCAGAACCTGCGGCCAGTGGCCTCCAGGCTGTCCATGGCCGGAACGAAAGCCCTCGTCCCCAGCAGCTCCTGGGCGCGGGCTACCACGCCTCTGTCGCCCGGAGCAGTGTGCTCCTCGGCGTGGCCTTGGTGCTTGAACGGTGCTCTGACCCCGCCCCCGTGCCAAGTCCTCCTGCCTTTCCTCTTACAGATCCCGGCCGTCGCCACTCCAGACCCAGGAGACTGGCTCAGGGCGGGCCGAGCCCCTGCCAC
>NW_011888871.1:689776-692039 GCF_000151845.1 Pteropus vampyrus | reverse complement strand
CTGCGAGGCGCCCCTCACCCCGGAACATCCGTATTCACGCCCTGTCCTTTCTTACACAGGTCACGTGCCCCCCATCCGCTGCTTTTAACTCCGTGTATCCTGGAGGCCGCCCCGCAGGGGTCGGCGGAGCGGCGGGGGCGGCTCTCTGGTTGACCTGGTGGGGGTTCCTTCTGCACGGAGGGGCCTGAGATGGACGACTACATGGAGACGCTGAAGGACGAGGAGGACGCCCTGTGGGAGAACGTGGAGTGCAACCGGCACATGCTCAGCCGCTACATCAACCCCGCCAAGCTCACGCCCTACCTGCGCCAGTGCAAGGTCATCGACGAGCAGGATGAGGACGAGGTGCTCAACGCCCCCATGCTGCCGTCCAAGATCAACCGGGCAGGTAGCCGTCGGGCCACCCCCAGGGAGGGCGGGCGGCCTCCGGGGCAGCTCAGGACGTGCCCTTCAGGTAGCTTCTCGAGCGATAGGCCTCCGCCCAGCCCTTCCCCAGCACCCACGCTATGCGGAGAACAGAGGGTCCACGAACTTGGGCCGGGGCGAAACCGCATTTACTTTACTAACCTGACCTGAGATTCCGCATCCCCTTTGATCTGAGTGGGGGCCGGCGACAAATCACAGGAGCGATTAGGGACACCTGCGACTTTGTCAGCCGTGAAAATCAGATAGCCCCGTATGGCATCTCAGCTGGTACAGACCTCCCCGGTGACATCCGCACGCGCCTCTCCCTTCCAGCCGCAGCAGTTAGGAGACCCGCCGAGAGGTCATGTTACTTAATGCATTAACGAAGAAGCACATATATTATGGAATCATAAACTTAATATTTGATCCTGTATCTCATTGTAATCCAAATCATTTACCTTTTTAAAACTGTTATTCTGAGAAGGGGTCCACAGACTTTTCCAGACTGCCTAGTAGTCCATGACCCTCCATCCCATTCATCGATGGTAATTAGTGTGGCCTGGGGAACTTGTTTGGGTTGTATACGTGTGTGTGCGTGCGTGCGTGTGTGCGTGTGCGTGCGTGCGTGTGCGTGTGTGTGTGTAAACATGCATGTGTTTATGTATTTGTCTTTGAGTGTGGGCACGAGGTCACAGTGGGAACCGTCTTTGTTTCTGTGGCTCATGGTTTAAGGGTTTGTAAATCACGTTCCCACAGTGTGACTGGTGATAAGTGGCCTTTTGCTGTGACTCTCCTTGGCACGCATGACAGACATCACTCGTCACAGCAGGCTTTCCCGCTGAGCTTGGATGTGACTTCACACTGTCTCAGCACGGTGCTCCCGGCAGCCCCGCCAAACAATCAGTTGACACGAGATGAAACTTACTTATTAGGTCCATCCTAGGGAAAAGGTAGAGTTTTGGGACCTCAGGGGAAGAAACGTCGGAAAATAAACGGTTTAAGGAAGGGCCAAGAAATGTAAACAGTAAGTGGAACCAGTAGGGTAGAAACAGAAAGCTGCTGGGCAAAGTATGTTTAGGTTAAAGATGTTTCCAGACTGATGATCGCAGAGAGCAGGCCGCTGTGCCTGCTCCCTGGGACTCCTCGCTCCCCACTCAAGTACCCGTTTTTCTGCTCAGAGGCCCGGAGGCCCGGTGGCCCGGAGGCCCGGAGAACCATACGTCACTCTGTGATTGCTATTGTACATCCAGCCTCCTTCAATCAGACGAGCGGACGCCCGTATGGGTCATTTTAACCCCGGTCAATTGGGAAGTTCTTTGAAAGTCCTGGGTTCCTGAGGCTGCAATTCTGTCTCTTCTGGCCCTTGCCATTTCTCAGAGAAAGGAGACTGACACTCACTGAAGCCCCGTTGAGGGCCTGGTGCTTCGATTTACGTCGTCTGGGCTCCAAAACACGACTCGGGAGTGACAGAACGTGGCGAGTCCAGGAGGAGCCTGGACGCGGAGACGCGCGTCCCATCCGCCACATACTCCTCACTGAGTGATCTGGCCTCTCCCCTAGGCCGGCTGCTGGACATTCTGCACACCAAGGGCCAGAGGGGCTATGTGGTCTTCCTGGAGAGCCTGGAGTTTTATTACCCAGAGCTGTACAAACTGGTGACGGGCAAGGAGCCCACCCGCAGATTCTCCACCATCGTGGGTGAGTGGTGTAGCCATCGGGGGCATTCGGACCCTGGGGGGAGGCGTGTGTGTGTGTGTGTGTGTGTGTCCCTGTCCCGTGGTGGGGCCGTTCTAAAGCTATGAATCTGTGACATTAGGACAGTGCCCCCGTGGCACTTGCGGGCTGTCAAGCACTTACT
>NW_011888871.1:684656-685895 GCF_000151845.1 Pteropus vampyrus | reverse complement strand
GACGCAGCCACCACTGCCGACTGCAGAGGCACAGGTAGTTCACGTCACCCTCAGGCACCTCAGCTTCCTCCTCTGCAGCCCGGGTGACCATACCCCGCCTTCTCATGGACGTGTCGTTATGTGAGATGACACTTGTGAGAAGTGTCCTCGGCTGAGACTGTCACCTGCATCATGTTTGCAGGAGCCGTGCTTCTCGGCTCTGATGAGAGCTGGGGCGGACCAGCAGGCTTTGGGGTGTTCCTGAGCAGAAGCGGGTTTTATGCTTTTCCCCAGGCGATAAAGTCCTTACGTCATCCGCTGCCGAGGAACCCAGGGGCAGCGATGCGTGCTGTGCGCTCCTGGCACAGAACCCGCCGGTCTCTCTGTCACTGGCTTTCTTGTCCCTGGCTTCTGGGTCCAGCTTGCCCCCTGCCCCACCCCCAGCTCCTTAAACCTTCCCGCCCACCCAGGCCGGGAAGCGCAGCCTGCCAGACTCGGACAAGGCCATCCTGGACATCCTGGAGCATGACCGCAGGGAGGCCCTGGAGGACCGGCAGGAGCTGGTCAACAAGATCTACAACCTGCAGGAGGAGGTCCGCCAGGCGGAGGAGCTGCGGGACAAGGTGCGAGCCCCAGGCGGCGGGGTGGCGCCCACCCAGTGGGTGCCCTCGGCGGGGAAGAGGCCAGTCACCGCGAGTGGGGGTGTGTTAGTGGGACCGCCCCAGCCCCACTCTCCTCCCAAGCCCTGGGGTAAGCCCCCCAGCGCCCACTCTCGGCACCCAGCAGTTACTTGTGAATCGCTGTGCCAGCAAGGCACCCATCTTCCCCTCCCCACTGAAGGCCACAGGGTGGCACGCAGCATCTGCGCTGTCCCCCGCTGTGTTCCCTGCCACGTAGGAGGTCCAAAGCAAATCTCAGTTGATCGGCCAGCTTCCTGCCATGGTCCCTGCTGGTCAGATAGCTGACTCTCAGAAGGACAGGCCACGTAGAGAGGGACAGGCCAGCTCTGGCCTGCCCCGACCCCCCGGGGGCTTGACACGTGTGCTGGCATCACCCTGTCGCCCCAGTACCTGGAGGAGAAGGAGGACCTGGAGCTGAAGTGCTCGACCCTGGGGAAGGACTGTGAAATGTACAAGCACCGCATGAACACGGTCATGCTGCAGCTGGAGGAGGTCGAGCGGGAGCGAGACCAGGTGCGTGGGGCCGGGGTGCAGGCGAGGGCCGGCTGCCGGGTCATCGCGGTGTGGCGCCCAGTGTCAC
>NW_011888871.1:682881-684606 GCF_000151845.1 Pteropus vampyrus | reverse complement strand
CGAGGCCCGCGGTCCGCCAGGCCAGGGCTCTGCCTTTCTCAGCGGCGCCCGCGGAGCTCGGCCGGGCGCAGCGGGAGAGACGGCGCCCTCCGTGAAGGACGGCGCACCGGCCACGCCACGGGGAGGGAGCGAAGGGCATTTCTCACCTCCTTCGCCCCTTTTACTGATTGAGAGGCACCAGGCTCGGTTCCAAGGACACATGACTCACAACCAAGGCCGCGCTGCCGGGAGCGCACGTTATAATCAGAAAACAGATAAACGCGCGGTGGCAACGAGCGCCATCGAGAAGAGGAACGCAGTGTGAGGACGGTGAGGGAGGGACGCTGTTTTAAACAGGATGGTCACGGAAGGTCCGTGAGAAGGGGACACATGACCCGCGATCTGAGGAGAGGAAGGGAGCCCGCCATGCGAGTCTCAAGGGAAGTGCACAGGGCAGTCGCCAAGGCCCCAAGGAGGGGGCATGCTCGCTGTTTTTCTGGGGCCAAATGCACAAGTGGCGGGAAAGCAGGTGGGAGAGATGGCCGGGGTCCAGGCCGTGGGAACAGGGCACGGACTTTGCGATTTATCACAGTGATGGGAGGACCCTGAAGGATTGAGAGCCGGGGAGTGACGACTGATTTATATCTAGAAGGATCACTCTGCCTACTGGGTGGAAAATAGGCTCTCGGAATATTTATTAGGCACCTACCGTGTGTAGGGCGCTGTGGGGGACCCAGGAATAAATAACCTGATTTCTGCTCAGGTCGCTTACAGTTCAGCTGAAGCAGACAGACCAGGAAACGATCGCTAGAATGGAGGTGAACTGAGTCCGTGGCATAGCGGGCCACTGAGTGTTTCTGCTAAGAGCACGAGCCTTGCAATCCTGTAGACTCGAATTCAAGTCCGGCTTCTCGCTCTACCACGTAGTTGGCTCTCGGCCTCAGTGTCCTCATTAGTAAATGGCAATAATGAAAATGATACCTACACCCTAGGATTGCTGAGACGCTGCACCATAAGCCTGGCAGTGGGTGACCCCGTAAGCCCCACCCAGCGCTGGCGCTCCCCGCAGCCCTCGGAGACGAGCCTCTGGTCTCGGGTGTTTCGCCAAGGCCGACAGGTTCGGGAACGCAGACACGCTTGGTCACAACAGTTTAGGGGTCTTCCGGGTCCCCGCGCCTGGCGCTCCCCTCCGCAGGTGGACGCCCAGCACGCCCCAGCGGGCCCGTGTCCCGGTGCAGCGGCCAGCTCTCCTTTCTCACACCGAGTCTGGCCAGGTCCTTTAGACCAGAGAGCCCGTGAGCGCGTGGTCCAGTGGGTCTCGATTGGTTCTTTTAGCGCCCGTGCCGTGTGTTCAAGTCGAATCTCATGTGGAACCCAAGAGGACAAACCAACGGCGGGCAGCGCCGTCTCTCTCCTCGCTCCATACGGCGGGGGCCCCTCAGGGCGGGCCCTGAGTTCCGAGGACCAGAGTCCGAAGCCCACCGTAAAAGGGCACTGCCGTGGATGACAGACACATCGGGGACGCGCCAGTCGGTGGCGTCCATCTTCATCTGCGGCCCGTCCCACCCGCAGAGGTTGCCCTAAGGGCCATCCTGCCTCTTTGGAGCTATTCTAAATTAACTCGCCAGGAGCTCCTCATCAGCAAGGAGGTGGTGGCCCGTTTCACTGGGAGAGGTTTCTTGGAGCCCCTCTCTGTCACCGCCTGGAGGAAGGAGAGACGGGGCATGGCCCGGGTTGTGCCGGGAG
>NW_011888871.1:680714-681231 GCF_000151845.1 Pteropus vampyrus | reverse complement strand
CCGCGCCTGGCAGCCCCAGTGCCCTCACCTGTAAGAGGGGAAGGATAGTAACGGCGTGTCCTCCCAGGGGCCAGGGTGGGCCCTGAGCGAGACCGTCGGCGATCTCGGCACGGCAGGGCCGGGCGGGCCGCAGCTGCGATGCGGGTGGACGAGGAAGGTGTGATCGAATCGCCCAGGAGCCGGGGTCCAGGGACGAGCAGGAGAGACGCAGCTGCCGCCTGCCTGGGGCGGGCGTCTGGGTGGGGAGCGCCCTGGCCGACCCGTGGCTGGGGCCGGCGGGCTCAGTGGCCCTGCGCTGCCGCCCGCAGGCTTTCCACTCCCGGGACGAGGCGCAGACGCAGTACTCCCAGTGCCTGATCGAGAAGGACAAGTACAGGAAGCAGATCCGCGAGCTGGAGGAGAAGAACGACGAGATGCGGATCGAGATGGTCCGGCGGGAGGCCTGCATCGTCAACCTGGAGGGCAAGCTGCGGCGCCTGTCCAGGGACAGCGGCAGCCTGGACCAGGTGGGCGGGGC
>NW_011888871.1:676765-680442 GCF_000151845.1 Pteropus vampyrus | reverse complement strand
AAACCCTGGCTCGGCCACTTGCTAGCTGGGCGACCTCAGACAAGCACCCAGTAGCCTCGGCACCTTCGCACGTGACTACAGCCGGCCACTGGCCGCCCCTCGGGGTCCCGCCCCCATCTGGACAGTCACGAGGTTTAAGGCGCCCCACGCCCACTAACATCATTCGTGCTCGCGAGGAAAGTGCATCTCTGGGCAGCGGTGCAGCTCAGAGCACGCGGCACAGCAGGCCCAGCCCTCAGAGATGGCCGAACACCGCCACAAAGCAGCCGGTGCCGTGGCGGCTTGGGTCTGCGTGCTGTCGCGTGCACACGCGGTGCCGAGCGCCTTCTCCATGTGGGCACACCTAACCCGCAGGACCAGCCCCCCCAGGAGGGCCCCTTTTACTGAGGAGGGAACCCGGATACAAGTGGCTGAGTAGCTTGTCTGGGGACACCCTGAGTCGGTAGCCTGGGGAAACCAGCACAGGTGCACATCCCCTCCGAGGACCCGCGTCCAGCCCTGGAGGCAAAGCCTGGAGCATGGCAGTGTTGTAGTTACACGCTGAGGGGAGCTGGGGGCGGGGGCTGCATTCCACAGGGCCGCAGGGAAGACTCCCCACGAGAGACGCCCCGTCCCTGCCCTGCCCTCGCCTGGCCAAGTCCTGCCCCCTCCTGGCGAGGCCTTCACTGGCCGGAGTGGAAACCAGGAGCTCCTGTGTTCCCTCGACCTATCAGCCACTCTGTGCTCATGCAGAGGTCCTGGAAGGCCCCAGTGTGCCCAGCACCCAGCTCGGTGCCAGACACGGGGCAGACCCTCGGGAACACCTGCCGAGTATATGAGTGACAGGTGGGGCCCGGGGGTGGCACCCGTGGTGTGCTATCGGCAGCCATGGTGGCAGCTGTCATTCATAGCATGGGAGGCGAGGACAGGCAGGAGGTGTGGCAGGAGGGGGCAGCGGGAGGGGGCTGGGCAGGCTCAGAGGCCAGGGACCTGAGTTCCTTGTCCTGCACCATGCAGGATTGTGTGGGGGGGAGTAAGGTGGCGTGTGTAAGGGAGCCGAGGGGCTCCGCTCAGACGATGGGCAGAGAGCCGTGGGGACAGCACCTGGTGCTGTTCATGTTGCTGTTCTGTCATTCGGCAGTGTGTTTTATATTTGTGGCTTAGGCACGGGGCTGGAAATTTGGAGTGTGATGGTGACATATCACATCTAAGAGCCAAGATCAGGATGGCAGTCCTGTTACCAAGACTCCGAGGGCCTGCTCCACACCCCTGGCCAGAGAGAGATGGGGACAGGTTCCTGAGCAGGACAGACAGTTGAGCTGGAGCGACCGCTGTGTGTGGGATGGGCACAGGGTCAGGAGGACGGTGCACGCTGTCCTGAGTTCCACGCCTGGGTGCCCAAGGGACCGATGGCGTCATGAGCAGGGTGGGTTCGCTGACCGGTGGCTGCTCCTCGTGCTCCGTCACTGGCCCTGGCTTCTCTGTCTCCAGAGCCTGCCCAGGAACCTGCCAGTGACCATCATCTCTCAGAGCTTTGGGGACGCCAGCCCTAGGACCAACGGTCAGGAAGCTGATGATTCTTCAGCCTCGGAGGAGTCACCGGAAGACAGCAGATACTTCCTGTCCTGCCCGCCCCCCAAGCGCAGGATGAATCTGAAGGGCATCCAGGTACTGGCGTGGGGCGGGGCGGGGGCCCCTGCTGCCAGGCGGGGACACAGGGGGCGGGTGTCGGACCCCAGACGGCCTCCCTGTTTCAGCCCTGCGGATGGGCACTGCCTCTTTGTGTCGACCAAGTCTCCCGTTTCTCCTGAATGCAGTAGGGGTGGGGGAGAGGGAAAGAGAACGAACTCGTCGCTCTTCCCAAATTCGTTTGTTCATTCAGCAGCCAGGTATGGAGCGTCCGTCACACGTTAGCTTGTTAACTGGGTGCGTGGCCGTGAGAGGCGCCACTGGGGCAGCTGGCCTCCAGCAGTGACCGCGTCCGCTCTGCTCCGTGCCCGCTGCATCCGTGGCAGGCGGCCGGCTGGGTGGGGGCGAGCGAGTGAGGGGGACCGGGCCACAGGGCTGACGGTGCCTCCGCGCCTGGCCCGTCCCCGCCCCACACACGCGGAACCAGAGGCGGCACGTCCGAGGGCGGCGGGGAGACCGCCAGCACGTCGTGTCGTGCAGGTGTGGCCGGGACAGCTGCCCGGAAGCCCTGCCTTTCCTGTGACCCCCGCGTCACGCGTGGCTCGGCACGGCCCCCGCCAGCCCGGGCTCTCGTGCCATCTGAGCCACGTTGGCACCAGGAACTGCCCGGTGCCTCCGTGACTCCGCGGCCACGTGGGCTCACCTCCCTTCGCCTAATCCTTTCACTCGGTGACACGTGTCTCGGGCCTTGTTTGATCGGTGGCCTTTCTCCTCCCCTCCCTCCCCCGCAGCTGCAGCGAGCCAAGTCCCCCATCAGCCTGAAGCAGGCGTCAGATTGTCTGGGTGAGTGAGACTCCCAGGTCCCTCTCCTGCTCGTCGCTCTGACGCGCTCTGTCTGTCTGTCCCTCCCACTGGGGTGACCCTCCTGTGGGTAAACCTGGGACGGGCCTCGTGGCCCCAGGTGGCAGGGTGTCCTGATGGCAGTTAAGGTTCACTGTCACCAGAGAGGGCAGGAGCTGCCACCGCAGCCACGTCACGTTCTCGGTTCCCTCCGCCCACCACCTCTCCCTGTGGGTCCAACCGTGACCCCAGGACACACCGTCCTCAGAATCCTCTCGCTGGTCCCCACCATGACCCTCGGGCAGGGATCGGCTAGCGAGGGTTTGCCCAGGTGCCTCAAGCACCTACTGTGTGCCAAGTAGACGCTTCTGAGCTCGTGTCCTCAGGCTGTCAGGGAGAGGGGGAAGGTGCCCCGGACGCCTGAGAGGCGGCTCGGGGGAAGGTAAAGGACCCATCAAGAAGGTGCTTAGACTGAGCCTGCAAACTGAAGGTGCTTAGACTGAATTTCGGCCAGTGGACAGTGTCCGAAAGGGCAGCCCGGGGCAGAGGGGGAGCAGAGCCGGGCGTGGAGCTCGGAGCAGAGAGTCCCCGGAGTAGCTGCGGGCCACAGGTGCGGCCGCGTCCCTCCAAGGGGCCGTGCGGGGGGCAGGGCAGTGAGGGGTCCAGATCTGGGCCGGTCTCCTGGGGTCTGGTGGGGGGAGGGGTGACCTGATCAGGGGTCCCGAGGACTGTCTTCATCAGAAGGGAGGTGCAAAGGGCCCAGGGAAGTAGAGAGGGCGTCTGCCCCACGCAGAGGGAAGGGCGTAGCGGGGTGCGGGAACCGCGTGGCTGCTGGCCGGGCCTCTGCGGCTGCCCGGAGCGAGGCACCGTGGTGGGGGAAGTGCGCACGCGCGTCCGTCCATCTGTCCGCGCACACGCAGCCAGCTGCAGGGACGTGGCTGGAGAGACTGAGCAGTCTCCTGCAGCAGGGCAGGGCTCAGGGAGGTGTGCACAAGGCCCCAGGCACCCTGAGGAGGCGGGAGGGGCGTCCCACGCCCGGCCCTGCCCCTGGTCACCGGCCCTGTTCAGCTGGGGCCCGGACTTTACTCTGAGGAACAGTAATGGACAGGGACACTCCACGAGAGTCGTGTTCTCCCAGAGTGCCAGCTAGCGACCTTGACTGAGGTCCCCCTGGGCCTGGCGGGGCCAGGGACGTGTTGAAGAACAAGACCAGACTCCTGGAGGAGACG
>NW_011888871.1:666547-675700 GCF_000151845.1 Pteropus vampyrus | reverse complement strand
GCCGGCACAGCCCAGGGACACGGACCCAGCGTGTCTGGGGTACAAGGCAGCGCTTTGGCTCCCGAGCCTGGGCTCTTCCCGCCTGTGTCCTCCCCGCCTCCCTCCTGAGGCAGGCAGATGTGCACACAGATGGCCACGCAGATGGGCACGAAGCTCGGTCACTCCAGGCCGAGCACAAGCCTCCCCTGGCCAAGGTCACCGCTGAGAACCAGCTTGCGGGCTCCCAGCCCTGCATCGGAGCGGGGCCGCATCCGAGTTAGATTCGGTGGCCATGCATGCTGTCTGTGCGGTGGGGTGCGGCCGTGCAGACTTCCGGCGCCCCGTGACCCACCTGCGTGTGCGTCTACAGCAGCCCCATCGGAGCCGGTCCAGCATCATGTCGATCACGGCCGAGCCCCCGGGAAACGACTCCATCGTGAGACGCTACAAGGAAGATGCGCCTCACCGGAGGTGGGTGGCAGGTGCGGGGAGGAGGCAGGACAGCGCCCGCCTGACGATGAGGCGGCTAAGGCTCGGAGAAGGGGACTGGCCTCCCCAGGGGCACCCAGCTGGCTAGCGAGTGACCAACCTCCACCGCTTCGTCCCACGCTACCCAGAAATCAGTGTCCTCTGCTCCAAGGCCCCAGGACTTTTCTGCCAAAGAGTGAGAGACCCCATGAAAGGCCCCCCAGCCCCTGCCCCGTCTCCCCTTTCCTCACCTCTTGGAAACCGTCAGTGTCCCCCACTAGCAAAACGACAGCAGAGGTAGGCCTGGGCATCCTGGGCATCCAGATGTCACCAAGCAGCCAGATGTTGTGCACATCACACTCAAAGTCCAGGATGGCTGGTTTCAGGAGGACCTAGAGCCAGGCGGGGCTGAGGGCCGGGGGTGGGGCTGGCACCTGTTGCTCTGGCACTAGAGCCGCACAGGAGCCACCGAGAGCTCTGGGGACCAGCTCTTTCGGCCTGTCACACACTGCAGCCCACCGAGTCCCAGTGGGGTCAGTCCTGTATGTCAGACAAGGGGGAGTGGGGTGCCGGGGACTCCTTGCCTGCTCTTCCTGCCCCTCCTCACCTCCGGCAGGGCGTCCAGCGCCCCCAGCCCTCCCCCCACCCGCCTGCTGTCCATCCGCCATCCGTCTGCCCCCAGAACCGAGGCCTCTCGGAAGCTAGGGTGCTCTGGGAACGCCCCCTCCCCCACGGGCGGCTCAGAGCCACGGAGCTGTCACAGGCTTGTCCTCGCCCACCCCGTGTCCTGCTCTCACGCTCGTCCTCGCTGCCTCCCTTGTGTCCTGTAGCACGATTGAAGAGGACAACGACAGTGGCGGGTTCGAGGCCTTGGACTTTGACGGTAGGTGCCCAGTGGGTCCAGCCGTGTCGTGCATGCTGACGGAGCCCGGCGCGTAGTGGGTCCTCAGGAAAGGCGCGTGCAGTGGATTTGCAGGCAGCGGTGCACAGGTGCCGTCTGTGCCCGGAGGCCGGGCCTCCGTCCCTGTGAGCTGTCGGGGTCCCAGGCGCCCGCAGGGGCCCGGCCTGTGTTCTGCAGGCAGCAGCCACCCGGCTGCACACACGCGTCACAGTTGCATCTGGGGCTCAGAGAGACGAGGCCCGTGCTTGTGGCCAGCTCCACACGAGGGCCCGCCCCATGTGCCTGGTCCGGTTAACTGACTCAGTGACTTCGCAGACATGCCGTTCTGTCCTGAGCTGGCAGAATCAGCAGCCTTAGATGAAGGAACAGGAGGGCACAGGTGGCCCGGAGCAGGGCGAACGCGTAAGAACCCGTGCACTAAGCTGTTAACCGACCTGAACAGGACGAGTAGGGACGGGGCAGGGGAGGCAGGGAGATGCGGCCAGTTGGGGCTGTTTCTCATCTTCTGAACTCGGAGGTGTGGGGCTGGCGAGCCCTGGGAAGACTGGGGGTACGTAGTTACCCTGAATCGCCCCCCGGCAGAGCTGGCATGATGTTCCCTTGGCCCAGAGTGTGCTACACAGAATGCCGGGAACAGGGGCTCGGTCTCCAGGGAGAGTGTGGCCCCGGCCACTCCCCTTAGAGCCAGGGGGTCCAGTCTGTCCCGCACACCCCGCATCTCCACGCCTCGCCAGGCCCTGTTACAGGAGCACAGGACACAGACTCACGTCCCCGTCCTTGCCGTGGCAGAGACTGGGGACGGCCGGGGACCTGTGGGCTTCACTAGTGCAGACGTACAGATCTGGAGCCTCAGGAGATGGCCAGGCGCCGTGGGATGGCGGCAGTGTCCGTGGGATGGCGGCAGTGTCCCCCGGCCCCCGCAGAGCCAGCAGCATGGAGGCTGGATTCCCCGCCCTGCCTCTGCTGCTGCCAGCTCAGGCTGCCAGCAGATAAAGTGAAAGATTAGTGGCTGTCTTTAATTGGGGGCCATCAGAAGCTGTCAAGTGTTAAAGAGAGGTTAGCACCTAATGGAGGTTGCGTGAGGAGAGGCAGGAGGAGCCCTGGGCGGGGGGAGGGGGCTGCCGAGAACTCTGGGCAGCCGTCCAGAGCGTTCCGCAGTGCCGGGGACAAACTCCTTTTGCAGAAGAGCTTGTCACCAGCCCAGAGCAAGGCGTGCAGAGCCTGCAGCCTGAGCCGAGCAGGGTGCCTTTCCCCCAGGCGCTCGGCCCCGCCAAGCTGGGGAGGGGGCGTCTGTGTGGGCCCACAGGCCAGGAAGCTGGGAGGGGGTGGGGAGACCTCAGGTAGCCCCAAAATGGAGACACGGACCCCAATTCAGAAACAGAACTAGCAGCTGCTAACGGAAGCCTTTTCCCAGATAACAAAAGGGGTCTTTAGAAACCAAGTAGCTGGCGAGCTTCCTACAAAGGGGCTCGCAGAGGCAGGGGAGTGGCTCCGCTGAAGCGGGTGCGCGGGCTGGGCCCCACGCCCCCGGGGCCTCAGGGACCGGGGTGCTGACTGACACGGCCCCTTCTCCAAGCCTCCCTGCCGGGGGGGGATCCCCGGGACCCAGGCCCCTGACCGCCTGCCCCACGTGGCCCGGCCCTGCGGGGCCCCCTCCTCTGCAGATGACAGCCACGAGCGCAACTCCTTCGGGCCCCCTTCCATCCACTCCTCCTCTTCCTCCCACCAGTCCGAGGGCCTGGACGCCTACGACCTGGAGCAGGTCAACCTCATGTTCAGGAAGTTCTCTCTAGAAAGGTACTGTGGTCGTGGGGGGGCGGGGCTGGGCTGGGGCAGGCCGAGGTCACGGCCGCTCGCGCCCCAGGTTCCCCCACAGAGGGTCCATCGGCACCCTGAATCCCCCTGGGATTCCTGTCCGGGAACCCCGGGCAATGAGCAGTCACTTCCCCGGCCAGGCCCAGGGGACGGCCTTGCCCAGGGCCACACACCTTCTAGAGACCAAGTAGCAAAACGGCAGTGTCACGATGGCCAGGCCCCACCGGTGACACAGAGTGGCCCGTGCGCCTGGCACCGCAGGGGGCCCGTGCGTGACCTCGGGTCCCCCGGCCACAGCGTCTCCCGCTCCCGGTGGTCCCTCTGTGGCCGGGTGGGCGTCTGTTTTCGCTGGGGAGCCAGTGCCAGCCGGCTCTCACGGTGGCTGCCGGGCGCAACTCCCCTGGGCCTCAGACAACCCAGGAGGCCGCCCCTGCGGCCGCCCCGGCCCTGGCAGGGGCGTCCTGACTCCAGCCACCTGACCGCTGCGTGCTTTCCTGACCCAGACCCTTCCGGCCATCGGTGACGTCCGTGGGGCGCATGCGGGGTGCCGGGCCCTCCATGCAGCACACCACGCTGGCCGGCGACAGCCTCATCTCGCAGCTGACCCTGCTCGGAGGCAACGCACGCGGAAGCTTCGTCCACTCAGTCAAGCCGGGCTCCCTGGCCGAGAAGGCGGGCCTCCGCGAGGGCCACCAGCTGCTGCTGGTGAGAGTCGGGGCTTGGGCGTGGGCACGCGGCTCTCCCTGTGCCCTCTGCACCGCTGGCCGGTACGACCCCCCCACCGCCACGCCTCCACGGTGCTGTGGGTTCCCGGCCAGGAGGAGGGAGCCGGAAGGTGACAGGGCTGTCAGCACCTCGCCAGGAGTCCTTCTCCAGGCTCTTCGCAACTCCTCACTGGTGTTTCCAGACCCTGTGCACACGCGTGTGCACGCGCACACACACACACGTACACACATGCGTGCACGCACGCGCACATGCGCGCACGCACGCACAGGCACACGCACACACACGTGCGTGCATGCGCGCACACGCACACACACGCGGCTGCACGCGCGCACACACACACACACGGCAGCACGCGTGTGCTCTGCGGGGGTGGGGGAGACACAGCAGGCACATGAGCCCGTCGAAGCGGGGTGCTTTCTACTCCCGGCCCCGCTGGGCTGCTTGGTGCTGGGGAGAAATGCTTCCACGTCCTTGGGGGGAGGCTCACCCCTGCAGCTCTGCTCCCCGTGGAGCCGAGGACAGCAGTGTGTCTTTGGTACGCAGCTGGAGGGCTGCATCAAAGGCGAGAAGCAGAGCGTCCCCTTGGACACTTGCACGAAGGAGGAGGTGCACTGGACCATCCAGAGGTGCAGCGGCCCCGTCACACTGCACTACAAGGTCAACCAGGAAGGTGAGGCCACCAGAGTCCCCTGCGCTGGGCTGCAGCCAGCCGGGCACCCGACCCGGGCGGGAACGGGGGGCTAGGCAGGCGTTCTCTGCTTCCCCATCTGTTCGGCGGAGGAAGAAGCCGGCCCGGCCCCGTCGGCAGGCTCCACGGGGCAGGAGTGGCAGGGTGGGCAGGGGAGGGCTCCCACCTGCCCGCACGCCTCGGCTGTCCACCCAGCTCATGTGCACACAGCAGGCCCAGCCACAGGCGGACCGCCGGACCCGGCGGGAGGAGGACAGGGCCGTGTCCCCCGCTGGCCCGCTCCCCCCTCTGCCTGCCAGGCCAATGCTCGCTTCCTCTGCCAGGCTCCCCAGCCCTGACGTCAGCAGCGCCTCTGGGTGGCCGCTGTGGCACGAGCTCAGCCACTGAGCCACGCTGAAGGCCAGGCCTTTTGCACTGTGGTTCCTGGTTCCCGGACAGCCAGGCCGCCCCACTTCTGGTCTGGCCCCCAGCAGCCTCTTCCCCGAGCCTCGTCCCGGGCCAGGACACCAGGCAGCGAGCCCCGACTTTGTCCTCCGTCTCCCGCAGCCTGCGTTCTCACCTCCGAGTTTCGTCCTGCGTGATTACCTCTGCAGCTGGATCCTATTTTTAACCACCAGGGCTCATGAATGTTTCAGCAGAGTGTAAACAGCCGCTTCTCTCTGGCTGCTCCCCACTGCTGCCTGCCCGCCCCCCGCACTCCTTCCTGGCAGCGCCCAGTCTCAGTGCGAAGATGCTAACGAGGCTGACCCCAAACAAGACCCCTTCTCCTCATGCAGGGCAGGCGCCTCCCCTCGCCCGGGCGGGCTTTTCAGGCCAGGAGAAAGTCCCTGGGAGGTGCCCTGCCGCGGGCGGGCAGAACCACCCAGCGTGGCGTGAGCGGTTCCCAGATCGTGTGGCGACCCAGCCCGCGGTCTGGATGTTGGTGGAGGGACAGCTCCCTCTGGCAGGGTCCCGTCCATAGGGACCACCCCAGGTGGCAAGGAGCTCGGCGGGTGATTGGCCTTACCACGACGCGTGAGGCGGGGGCCTGGCCAGGAATCCCCCATTCCCCATGGGCATGACCAGGCGACCCCACGGCTCAGGTCTCCCAGTGGGGGGTGGGCACGTGACGAGTGATTTCCAGGCTTGGCACTGAGGACCCGTGGGCTTTCTCTGCGTCATGCAGCTCTCTGCATGCAGGCAGACTCCAGCGTGGGCGTTACGATTTACGTGTGCGTGTGCGTGGTTCACGCCCCACTCCCTTCTAAAGGGATTTGTAAAATTCGACACTGAAGGACGGTGACGTTAAATAAGGTTAGAACGGCACGTGCCATGGTCCCGCTACTCTGGAAAACCGTTTGGCAGCGTGTGCTAAAGCTCCAGCATACGTAGCCGGTGCCCTGATCGGGCTACCGCGGTGACGAGCTGAGAGACAGGAATCACTCGGCCGCCGAAGATGCGTGCGGGGTGTCGATGGCAGGGTTAGCGCAGGAGCCAGAGCTGGGAACAGCACTGGGGCACACGAGAGAGAAAGAGAGAGCGCCGTGCGGAGCACTAGACGGCGATGAGGAAGAGCAGGGACGCCCCTGCAGCGTCACGATGGCTCGGACACGACGAGCAGCCAGAGCCAGACGCGCAGGAGCACCTGCTGTGGCCGCCGTCTCTGTGAAGCGCGGCACAGCTGGTCCGGGCTGGGCACAGTCAGGGCAGCCGTCATCATGCAGGGTGTCGGCAGGGCGTGGGAGAGGGTGCTGAGGGGTCCTGGCCCAGGTGCGGACCCCTGTGGACACTCATCAAGCTGGATACTTAAGGACGATGCTACTTACCGTGTGTAAGTTATGCATCAGTTAAGGGGAGACCGTCAAACGTGAGCAGCATGCGGTGGGGGGAGGCACGGAAGCCAGCAGGGGGCATGGAGTTGCTGCAGCTTGGCACAGAACTTAGCTCCGAGCTTCTTGGCAGCCGAGACAAAGGGGGACCCACAGATGACATCCCCTCACTCATCGGGGAGCACAGACATCTCACTGGCCACCAGCTCCAAGAGGAATCACACGGCGCGTTATCTGGGGGTGGCGGCCCCCAAATCTGCTCCCACCTCCCGTCCCTCCCCAGGATACCGGAAGCTGCTGAAGGACATGGACGAGGGCCTCATCACGTCTGGGGACTCCTTCTACATCCGGCTGAACCTAAACATCTCCAGCCAGCTGGACGCCTGCTCCATGTCCCTGAAGTGTGATGACGTCGTGCATGTCCGCGACACCATGTACCAGGACAGGCACGAGTGGCTGTGTGCGCGTGTCGACCCCTTCACGGACCACGACCTGGACCTGGGCACCATACCCAGCTACAGCCGGTGCGGCCGGGACCTGGGCCGGGGGCCGGGGGCTGGGCAGCTTGGCAGCAGGCTCACGGGGCGGGGGGCTTCTGCTCTGTCAGGAGTGAGGCCCCATCCGCTAGCTATTTCCTCCTCGACGTGGTTCCATACTCGGCAGGGGCGGTGGCCACCAGGGCCGAGCATCGGCGTCCCCCGACTGGGCGCACAGGCGGCGTCAGAGCCCCCGCAGACTACCAGTGCTGCTCGGACCAGCCCAAGGGCAGCTTCACTGGGCACAGGGTACGGACGGAGCCACGGCTCCCCGCAGCCAGGTGGCCGAGCCACGGCTCACAGCCCATCCTCGAGTCAGCGGCTGAGGCGGGATCCAAGCCCAGACTCGGGGCGCCGTGTGCGCCCCAGGGTGCCCAAGGCTCAGAGCTCCCGCCCTCACGGGGCCCCCTGCCCAGGATCGGCTCTGGCCCTGAGGCTCTGCCACCCCCCTGTCGCCCCCTAGAGCCCAGCAGCTCCTCCTGGTCAAGCTGCAGCGTCTGATGCACAGGGGCACGCGGGAGGAGGCCGACAGTGCCCACCACACCCTACGAGCACTCCGGGTAGGTCCCCACCCCACCCACACGGGCCTCCTTGAAACTTTGGGGGTCACAGACGGGAGCCGGTAGTGCGTGGGGATGAAGGGTGACGGGGACTGGGTTCTCAGGCACGGGACACGCTCCAGGAGGAGCCCGCCCTGTGCGCCCTCCCCCGCCCCGACGGTGAAGGCTGAGCCAGGGCTCGTGGTCCAGCCGGCACACGGGCCTTCCCTCTGCTGGCCCGGCTCTGCGGGAGCGGGTTTCGGGCGCCAGTTACCGTCCCCAGCTGCTTCCGGCTGGAGGCCTTGATTCCCCGACGGCCACTTCAAACCCCTAAGCACAGGGGCTCGGGGACACGTCTCTGGTTCTCAGCGGTGCTCACGTGTCCTGCCAAGCCCAAGGGTCTGACTGATGGACACGCTGGTTTCAGAACACTCTGCAGCCCGAGGAACCGCTTTCCACCAGCGACCCACGGGTCAGTCCCCGCCTCTCGCGAGCGAGCTTCCTCTTCGGCCAGCTCCTCCAGGTAAAGCCCTGCAGAGCGCCCACGGACTCAGCCACGCTTTGCCATGGCCCTGCCCTCTCCCGCCCCCTTTCATCCTCACCATGACCGGGGAGAGGACGGTCTCTGTCTGTCAGAAGCAAACCCCTTTCATAAGAAATTTGAGAAAAGTTATCGCTAAAAGAAACTTAACTTAGCTGTTAAAATCAATAGAAAAATCAAACAGTGTATCAGGAAAGGAAAACAAACATTTTAGTTGTCTGGGTCAGTTTAGTCTCTCAGATTGAGCAATAAATTTATCTCTGAGCATCCCAGCAGCCAAGGAAAAAAGAGAAAGCCAGCAGATTCTTATAACCTTATCTAATCAAAACATTTTAGCTCTTTGGGACCAAAACAATTTTTCTTTATATTTAATTTTAAAAGGGATTTTTTTTTTCGCGAATCATATCCAAGGACCATTGAGTAGCATAGTGGGTGATATCTTCAGAAATTATTTCACATAACTACTATGAAAGCAGCCTGCGTGGCCCTTTTCTCTGTCACGAGTTGACAAAAGCGGAGGGAGCCTTATTAAGATGTGAGTCTGTGTTCCTGTGGAGGTTTTGTGCTAATTAAGGCCCGGTAGAGCTAGCGCGTCACTCCACGGCTCTGTCCTGATGTTGGAACAGGAAACCCAAAGATACGGTTAATGGTGTGTGACCCTAAAACCCAGGTAGATGCAAACAGGTGGCAGAAAGGTACAGATGGGGAAGGGGACCCTGATGAAGTCTGAGGTCCTGCCCACATATCCTGCAAGAGTCCGCAACCTTGACCTGACCCTCCGGGTGACCCACCCAAGGTCCTTGGGTAGCCCAGGCTGAGTGGCCAGCAGAGGCTCCCAGCCAGGGCCATCAGCGGCTGGGCGTTCCAGGTCCAACATGCCCGGTGGGCCAGTAGGGGGGACTCCGGGAGGCCTGCTCAGAGCCAGGCCCCGCAGGCTCCATGCCTGGGGAAGAAAGAGGGAGCGGGCATTGTCCACTTAGCTACCTGTTGACACCCACACAGCCCAAGGACCCACACCACCTGCTGGGGACCGCCTGTTTTCCCGGGGGAAGGGACGACCTGGGCCCCAGGGCAGAGCTGGGCCGTGACAGAGGCCTGCCTGAGGCCAGGGCGAGGGGCTCATCGGGTCAGGCAGACCTGGGGCTGACGGCC